>NW_028261381.1:121925282-122235282 GCF_051295495.1 Thamnophis sirtalis
TTTCATATATGACAGCTTTTACATAGCCAGCCTTAGCATGCTCTCTGGAGAATTCTAGAACATTGAACAATGGATGCCAACTGATTTCACCATATTCATATATGATTATTTAATGTACAAGCTTTTTGTGGCTCCACTAAACAGCTGTGCTCTTGGCCAAGGCCCGGTTTTCCTTCTTGTAATATGTGATTTCTCCAAGCCTGGCAGTTGCCTGGAGTTTCTGCCTCTGCTTAAACTGTGAACCATTTAATCTCTTCAGTACTGCAGAAATAATTTATGAATAGTTGTTTAAAACCCAGGTTATGGTGCTATATTAAAAAAAATAGATTAATAGACAATTATAATTATTTTAATGTATTTGATAGGTTTTCCCCCTAATTTAAAGTAAGTTGTACTCAAGTAGGAAGGAAAAAGACTGATGTTTATAATAAAAGAAAAGGATGAGAAAATTGCATAAGTTAAAACTTCCATTCTTTTATATTCATCTGTTTAGAAAAATAAATGTGTGTATATCCTGGAAGCCATGGTTCAGTGTATAGATTCTCAAACTTTTCAGCATCATACCACATTTTTTTCAATATTCATTAACTCTCTCACCTTTCTATCCAAACATCTGTTAAATCTGTTTTCCATTTTGTACATGTATAAAAATATGCATAAGGTATATGTCATCCTAACGAACTGTTCCAATCAGACAGCCCAGCCCTTGATTCTCCTACTGTACAATCATGTAATCTTCCCAGTACTTCCTCCCCTCCCTTCCTTCTACCTGCCACCTCCAATTATCTTTGTTTGAAATTTATTGTATTTGTTATGTGGATAACTTTTCTTTAAACATTCATGTCTTCAGTGGTGCCGCTTGTAATCTTTGTTTCACACCTATCCTGTTCAGTGAATCTCTTATTTACTGTCATAAATATTATGTGCGTTATGAAAAATACATTGTTGGCTTTTTTGTTATTGCAAATAAATGAAGTACATGATCTAGAATGAGCCCACGATATAGCTTTTATCTTTTTTGCTTGCTTGTTTGCTTACTATAAGTCCTTTATCTCTCTCACTCAATGAGAGAGACAAAGGACTTATAATATGCAGCTGAAAAAAAGAATTTTTTCACTGTGTAGCTGAAAAAAGAACTTCACTTGTATTTGCAATGATTTGAATTAAAGAATCCAGATTTGCTGCACTTTCTGAACCACTATTAAACAAGCTAAGTACATTTCAAAGCAATGGATCACACAGATTTCACAAACATGAAACAATAAGCCATCGTTTCAGGTTTGTACATAATAAGCTTCCATTGCTTTTATTGCAAAGCCGCTTCACAGAGAATAAGTTTCCAAATACATAACTAAATAAAACCAACCCTGAAACCTTCTGCATCTCATGTGTATCTGTTACATGTTTGCATTTCAGAAAGTACAGCATGCAATCTCATGCGGATCTGCTTACGAAGGAATCACGTTAAGATATTGTGGTATGTTTTCACTGAATATATTTTATGTAAGGAATTTCTATTTGTTTTTAAATAATTTGTGGGTATTTTCTACTCATTTACTCTGGCAATAGAATAACCACCCAATGAAATTCTTTAATATATTTATTTACTTGTTGGATTTATATCCTGCTGCAATAGCTCCCTTCTATCTAAAATATTATAGCCTTTGATCAGAAAGGAAGTTCTAATTCCAGACTCTTATCAATGTTGAAAAGAGCAATGTTGAATTCAAAGCAGAGGCAAAACTCTGGGGAATTAGGATGCAGTTCTTCCTCTGAGAGGCATTGTTTATTTTATAAGTCACTTGGGAGGCTTCTGATTAAGGTTATGTGTGAAACAAATGACTGTATCTTGGACAATAATTAAACATTTGAGTGGCTGCATTTGCAGATGGTATGGCAACTGAGCAACCATGTTTAATGCAAGTTTGCTCTGTTGTTTCATATTTGGAGCACTGTAAATGAGCATTTTACAAATCATCTAATACTTCAAACACTTCTGATATGAAGAGTCTATTTTTGTGAGTCAAACAGCAATAGATTAAGTCAGATTCTTGTTATTAAATGTAGGACTGTTCCTGTCAGATATAAAGCAAATGATAAAATATTAGGGATATGCCATAGTACTCAATATTTCCCTATAACTAAGTCTGTTCCTAATGTCTTTTTTCAGCTATAGTTCTCTTTCAGAATCCAGTTGGATAAAGTAGTAATAGGAATCAATACCTTAAACTGCTTTACATATGAATGAACATTAGGTCCAGTCTTAAATATATTGATTTTGTATAGAGAAAAACCTCAGTGAAAATATTTTCTGGATCCCCACCCCCACCCCAGCTGCAATTCTCTGTGATGCTCACTAAGGAGAGTCATGAATACATTTTTAATGAACAAAATTCTAACTCCATCTAATCACATTATATGCACCTTCTTTCTCTTCAAAATAAAAACAGTGCAGTTTGAATGCTTGTGGGTTGTTTTTTTGTTTTTTTGCTACATTAGAGATGTTCAGCCAGATTGAAATCGGATTAGTGTGTTACAAATTTTAAAAAAATCACTTTTGACCACAGATAGTCACAGCAATTCAAAGAACACAGCTGAGGTATTTAAACAGACAAGCATAACAGGCCACTTATGACAGGAATTCTGTTAAAATATGAACAGAGAAAATATTTATCTCCTTTATATCATATATAAAGCCCCTTTCAAAACTATCCTCTAATGATCTGATTAAACTTTCCCGCCTGTCTTTGCCAATTTGTTTCCTGTAAATAAATTAAGGCTATTCTCCAGAATATAATTTAATATGTACTAAATTTAAGAATATATAAATATGTATTAAAGTAAATACAGCATCATTGAATTGAGTTTGAGGGATATATTTGGCCATCAAGTCCAACCCCCTATTTTGTGAAGAAATCCATAGCCCAGCCACTGCTTAAAACACTTCAAGTAAAAGGGAGCTGATCATCTTATGAAGTACCCTCACCTTCGGACCCTCACCTCTCTCCAGGCCTTCTGAAAAGCCATTAAAACCTGGCTGTGCCGGCAGGCCTGGGGTTGATGAGTTCCCTTCCCCTCTCGACTTGTGTGGCTGTGTGACTCTTGGCTATTTTAACTACTTGTATTGTACTTTGTGTTCCCTTTCCCCCTTGAGTTGTTCGCCACCATGATTCCCCCCGGGAATAGGGCGGCATATAAATAAAACAAATCTCAATCTCAAGTAATTTGCTTAACTCCTCATAGTATTAATTATAATTTTTAACATTCATTTGGAATCTGCCCTCTTGTAATTTCAATTCACTACTCTGCCCTTTGGAACAAAAGATGGTGGGTTTTGACTTTCTCATTGTTAGCACGATATTCCAGTCCACCTCAATTTACTGATGCCTAAGATGTCAATGTGTAGTGAATTTATTTCATATTTCATTGTATTGAGCTTTCCCATGTTCACGCTTCTGATGTTCCGTGTTCTCACTCTAATACTGTCACTGCAACTTCAGATTTTCTTGGCAACTGCATGGCAACTCCAGCAACTAAAACATCCCGAAGGATTTATTTTATTAAAGCCATTAGTATTCCAAAAGACATTCAACTGTACCTCAGTACCATGCTGAATTCCATGAGAGGGAAATAATCCAGCATGTTTTTTGTTTATTATATATACTGCTTTAGATGGGCAGCTGGGATGACCTTCAAATTTTGGGTGACTGTCAGCCTCTGCTTAGCTTGCTTGCTATCAGCTGCCATGGAACCGGGGAGGGTGGGAGCATGGTATTTGGGAAGGGAATTATATGGTACTGGAGAAGTATGTAGAAGGGAGTTTGTTCTCACCATCTTCTGCGCATGCTGATGGCCAATGTTTGGTCTTGGTCAAGGCCAACCATCTCACATACCAAGCTGATGAGGCCTTTTGAAGAGGCACCCCACATGACACCTTAGGGAGTTGCAGATTGGACACTGGGCTGGGGTAATTGAAGGGAGGGGGCTGGGTAATAATTTGATATGTATTTGTTCGCATCTTTTGGGCTCAGATCTTGCTTTTCTTTCACTGCTATCTTTTCATAACCAGTAAAAGTATCTTTAATTCCACGATCAATGGAGGTGGGAGTTTTCTTCATTGGTTATTCATGGAGGCATGCCTGACAGTGACCATACTCACTTTATATATGCTTGGCATTCTTTGCTCATCCCTCCCAGCAACAATACCACCTCTGCCATGATAAGGCAGCACAAAAGAACTTGGGGCTGGAGTACAATTTCTTTTTTTCCCCTGTTATTTTTAACTTAATTCTTAATTCAGTATAAAATATTTGCCAATATTTGCTTCTTATGTTGGGGAAAAGCTGCAGATTAGCAGTATGGCATATGTATGCCAAATTTAGAAACCTCAGCAAAATGAAATGCCATTTTGCCATTTCAGGGTCAAATATGTTAGATAGCACTAGGCAAAATATAGTTGTATTCAATATAACCCTTTTCATATGTCAACATAGTCATCAGTTTACTTACATGTTCCTTTTCCACAACCCAAGGCTAAACTCTGATGCTGTTATTGTTGACATCATCATCATCACCATCATCATTCAAATAAGATTCTCCAAAAAAAAATCTTTTTTTACTGGTTAACATACTGGTTAACATCGCACCTCTAGAAACACAAATATTGTTCAACCAGTCAAAGTGACCTTCCTTCCTTCCTTTTGCTTCAGACTGAGAGGCCAGCATTAAACTAGCAGGTGTTTTTCTTCCTTTCATTCAATCATATCTGAGTCTCAGAGACTGCCTGGACAAGTCCCTGAAGTTTTCTTGGCAAGGTGGCTTGCCATTGCCTTCTTCCTAGGGCTGAGAGAAAGTGACTGGCCGAAGGTCATTCAGCCTAAGGCAGGACTAGAACTCACAGTCTCCCAGTTTCTAGCCTGATGCTTTAACTATTACATAAAAATAGCAGTGGCAGCCATAAAATCCTTTGGTATCCCAATTCACCATTCCTGTCATAGCAGTAGTTTATTATAATACCACTGAAACCTCAATTAGATAGATACTTCTAGATAGATATCTAGAAGTACTCCTGAATAAATTCAACAGTGTGTACTTTTGAATGGATGCACATAGGCTTGCAGTTAGGACACATATGTTGTGTTCCAAATTTGTAACTTGTCAGAGTATGTTCATAGACTGGAATAGGCATGGCAACAGTTCAGCCAATTATGGGGACTGTTTAGAACTGAACCAGTATTTGTTGGAGACAAATGGTGTGGCTTAGTTCTGTACTATAGCTCTGAGTCTGTGCTGAATAAAAACTAGTCTGCTGAAACTGGAAACCAATCTATCTTCTCTACCGCATTGGAAGAACCACTTTTGATATTGTATATATGACTTATGTGTTATTATGTATATAAAGAGAAATTAATGAATCCTGCTGAATCAGTTTCGTGTGTGTGCTTTCTGGATTTGATTGCTGCAACAAACTCTGACATAACTTTTGGAAACCAAATAGTCTGGAAGGCCACCCTTCCCCCCTTCCTCCAAAAAGCTATCAACTCCTAGGAGCATTGGTGTAAAAACAGGGCGGGGTGGGACTAGTGATACTATATGCATTATACTTTTGGCAAAGCAAGGGAAATTTGAACACTCCCAGCTACAATGCATTCTCTCTTAATTTTGGTTTGGGTGTAGCTGCTGGATTCCAAACAACATGATGCAAGACAGAAACAGCAACCTCTGCAGGCTGTTTATACTAACCTCTCAACATAACTCTACTGTGCTCCATATTTTGGAACAGATACTTTGTTTTGAAAGCCTACAGCTAAGTGTCAGTAGGGAAAAGGCCCCTCTTTGAAAGCCGTCACTCATGGATGTTGTGTAGAATTAAAGTCAATCTTTCATATAAGGATAAGTACTATAATCAGAAGGATTTGTACTAATTCCATGCATGTTGTGAATATTTGATTTTTTTTTAATTCTTGAAGGGATTCCCCTCCCCATTTGCTTTACAAAAATTTGGATTCGTACCAAAGCCTAATGACTCTACTTTATAATAATCTTTTCTAAGGAGCTAAACTTGAAAACTGAAAGGAGGAGGGAAAATCCTGCTAATTTATTTTAGAAAAAAGGTGTCATAATTTGAGTGAAAAACAGCAAGCAGAAGGATAAGAAGTTAAGAAAAGGCTCAGGCATACAGTAATGTGCTTTGTACCTAGAGGCTGTGAGAGAAGCTTCAATATGTTTTAATGTTCTCACAATCGTCTATTTTCACTTTGATAATAGGTGCCAGTGTAACTGATGTGTAAATCTGAACATTCAGCCCAGATTTCATATCTTAATAAGCTATACCATATGTTAGTTCTGTGTATAAAATTGGGAAAGTATAAATGTTGCTCTACTTTTAAACAGAAACCAAACTTTGTTTTTCAAAATGGCGAGATATGCAGAATCTGCTTCTATCTAGAGTAAATTTTCATTAATGTGAACTGACAAGCAGAAAGTAATGCTGAACCTGACAAGCAGTACGAAAATCAGGAATGACTAGGCTGGTTTTCTTTTAATTTCTGAGGAACTTCAAATTGGGGTGGGGGAAAATGCTACAAAAGAAATGTGTGCATTTGTTAACTGGGACGGTTGTGTATATATTTTGTTGGCATTTAACTCATGATTTAACATGTCTTTTGTTCTGCAGAAGCTGTATATTACAGGACCATTATGTAAACTCGTCTGTTATGACCTCTAATATAAGTTAGCTAATAAGTCAAAAGGGTCAAATGTGGAATATATTTTTAGGGATTACATGCTGCTTCTCAGGTGTGAACAGATTTACGCAGCTGTTAATTGAAGGGATTTGCCCTCTGAAAGTAGGGAACTGACAGGCATGCCAAAGAAATGCAAGAAATCCCAAGTTCCAGGTTACTGCTCTACTTGAGGCTCCGTGGTAGTAAGTAGCTTAAATAAGGCACGAAATAGTGCTCAGTTCTCACCTCTAAATGGATGGGCAGATTAAAGTAAGTGCCCATTGTGTTTTCTTGTGTTGGTTCCCAAAGTGTAGCATTAGTAAAATTAATTGGCCAACTCTAATTCATTCAATAAGCCAGGAGAGAAAAGAAAGTTCTCTAATTTTAGTTTGATTAACCCTAGTTAACCAATAGTACATGTTTATTGCCATGATTGCTTCCTTTTTGCTTTTCACCAGGATTTTGGAACTATCTTAAAACCTGTTGCTTGGATTAACATAAAGAAGATTATTATATTTTCTGCCACATTACTAATAGCTCTTTATAGGCTCTGTAGGAAAGAGCAGCAGTTCCAGATGTTTGGGAAGGAAACATTTTACTTGCGCCCATTTCTTCCCTGAGAATAGTCACATTTATAAATAATCTGTATCAGAAGAGGTTCGAGAAGAGTACAAGTGTCTTGAGATCCTTGAACTTTGATTTCAGTCTTGCCTTTAATGCCGTAGCCTATAATACTTCACTGAACTGGCTCTGAAATTGTATATTGGAGACACGTTGAAATGGTGACTGTGAACTACTCATCTTGCACATATGGCATTTGAGATGTCGGATCTCACAAAAGCTCATTTTATCCTCCATATTTTTCATATTCTATAAATAGCTATTGTATGAGGTTATTAGAAGATTTTGAATAAAATGTGCTTCTATTTCGTATTGCCTTCTGAGACATGAAGCTTTGCAGATGGTAAGGCAGTATCTCAAAGTAGTAATAGAAGAGTTACAGGTAAACTGAAACTGAAGTCCAACAATCCAGACACCACATGAATAGGCAGTTCTCAAGAGTGGGAATTGAGTATTGCAATCAATTCTATGTAGAGGCTACGTATACCTACTTCCTTCACCTTTGTCACTGGTAGCTCACATAACCTCAGAGCTTTAGATATAATATAACCATCCCTGGGCATTTTTTGCCAATCTACCATTGTTAAACAATATGCATGTCCTGTTTTATATATTAATAATTATATTTTTCTTTGTTCATATGTTACCATTCTGGTGGTATTCAAAGCTGCTGTATATACACCCCCAAAAAAACCTATAAAAGTTCAGCTTTCAGACTGCCAAATAAGCCTATATTTTGTTTTGTTTATGAAGACTGTATCTACTTCACAGCTATTCAAGCTTGCCGGTATGCCAGACACCCCCTGTAGATACTTCCTGGTATGCGCTAATCAATTAGCCCTCTTACTTCTGCATATTGTCTATTCCCTTTTCTAATTTCCAAGTATCCAAAATATTTTTTACTGCTTCTAACTGATCCAATTTCTATGGATTTTTTTTTTTTAAAAAGCTGTCTGGCAGCTTTCGGTTTTCAGTCCTACAAACCTACACAATTAGCTTTTCTTTGAATTCAGACTGTATTTGTATACATAAATACTCTGAATCCAAAACAAATTGTTTAGGTTGTCTACGAAGTATGCTGGGAATCTTGGCTTCTTGCTTCCATGTTTTTTCAATCTGTTGGCTACAACAAAATGTCTTGTGACTTCAAGTTCTGGTTCAACTTGACTTTGAACTAATACAAGAGAGCAGTCAGATCAGAAGATTTTGTTAGAAAATAGAATTAGCTCATCTGGTTTTGTTTTGTATCTGGTTGTAGGAGGTTAGCACCCATGCCCTCCTAGAAGAATGAAATTTTCTAGGAAATATTAAAGAGGCAGAATATTATACCTCCCTGAATGAGAAAAGGAGAAACATGCTCTTGGAAAGCAGCCTCCACCTTTGTTAATAGCCCCAGAAAGACTGGTGCCAACTTATCTATAAGACAAAAGGCCTTCAGTTGCAGGGTGATAGGATTAGCCCTCACTCAAGATCCAAACCAGGACCCAAGCCATTAAGCCAAAAAATAAGAATTGCCCAACACCCTTTCAGAAAAAAATATCTTCATTATATCATCACCCAGCAAGATTCAACCAAGCCTGGGACACAGACAGTCTAAAAGGTTAGCTGGACCCCCACATAGCCCCCTGGGAGTCTGACAACCAATATAGAGGTGGGTTCCTACCAGTTTGGGTGAACCAGTAGTGGTAATTTGGCTTGGGTTGCAGAACCAGCAGCGACCCAGACTGGCCACACCTTCGAACCAGTTCCCCAGTCTCCACTGCCATTGCCGGCATGTTTTTTATTAGTATTTCATGGTCTTTGCGCATGAGCAGAACAATTTGCAGTGAACTGCACACATGTGCGAAGCGTGCATTTGCATACGCATGTGCAAAGCTTGCACAAAGTGAAACAGTACCAACGCAGGTAGGAACCCACCCTGAATCAATAGGATACATTTCTTGCAAGGTCCAAGAGAGGGTATAAATATATCTCACTCTCCACTCCATGTGGTCTTCTACCCAGAATCACCCGTGCTTGGTGGTTCTGCTTCACCAGTAAACCATCCTTCCAAGCAGCCTCTGTTTCCAGTGTCTTTCTTCCCGCTTGGAAATGAACCCAAATGGACATTCCTTCCAACATGTTCTATCTCTCAAGGCTGACATCAAGCTTGTAAGTCTGAAAGTATATTCCTCTTCCCCTGGTCCTCTTTACAGCCCAAGAAACTAGGGAATGTCGCTTTTGAGCTGCTTACTCACCTGTATTCCTTCTGCAGACTAAATTGCCTTTTATCTGTCTGTTCCTCCGGCTGCAACTCTTTGCCTTGTATCCCAAGGTCATTGCCCTATCGCATTACAGTTGCAAACAAAAATAGAACTGCTGTGTGTGTTAGGAAAGAACATGAACAAGAATGTATTTATTGCATACCCAAATACAAGATTTTAATCTGTAGACTGAAGCAGAAATGGTGTGAAATAGATGAACAATGGAAATAGTGCTAAAGTGTCATTGTTCCCTGTTGTCTGTCTTCTTAATGCAAGGGTGAGTAACTTGTGAACTATATAAAAGCTCCAGCATAATTTTCACAGTCCCCAGAGTCCCCCAAGACCTTGCCCATGAAATACGGCAACAAATAGCAAGTTGGGGTGTTATGTTTTCTTTCTATTTATTAATCAAATGAGCTCCACAATTATTATCTTAAGATAATCCATCAAATGTCTCCAAGTTAATTAACTTGGAGAGTTAATGGACTTTCTGGTTTTTCTTTGAAAATGTTTCACTTCTTCAGCTCTTGGATGAGAAGTGAAACGGCTTCAAAGAAAAACCGGGAAATCCTGTTGCCTCTTGAAAAAGCACCTTTGGGACAACCATGACCTAGATGACTAAGAACCTCTATCGACATAAATTCAATAATAAGTTGTAATTGTACTCCTTTCTCAGTTTCAATATAGCAAAATCCTACATCTTGGACTGCTCTAAGAATTGTGCCAACATCCTATGCCCACTTACCAGTTTAAATAGTTTGAACTGCCCCAAAGTATCTCTTGGGAAGAAAATTACAGTATCTGGATCTGTCTTGGCATTTTTTTCAGAACTATTTGCCATTGTCTACTTCTAATATGCTTTTTTTTTACTTCCCAGCCTAGCCCAAAATTCTGGAATTCCCTGAAAGTCTCCTATCCAACTTCTAACCAGCTTATGAGGTCAGTTATGGTCAGGTAGGTGTTGCTACCTACTGACAATTTTGTTGTTCAACTGTAGGACCCTATTTGCCTTCAAAACCTGCTGTAGAAGATTTAAGAGTTCTCTGAACTTGCATTCATGAGTTTAGGTTGAAAGAAAAGGCATGATTCCACTGTAAGGACAGAAATCTTCATTATTACAGAACTTTGGAAGAAATTAGCATTTTAAGGGCTACTTTCCATAGAAAGGGCAATCTCAGCAAAAGTGGATTGCCAAGAAGGAGTGTACAAAATATTTTATGCAAGAACACGCAAGAAAGACATGCGGCAAGATATTTTGTATTTCTGTTTTAAACAATATTGTGTTGGGGAAATGTATACTCCTATGGTTAAGGAAACTGTTACAGTTTCTGTGTTCCACAGAGCAAGCACTGATTCAACTGACACGGTAAAATTTGGACTTTAAAAAAATTGGCAGAAAAAAAAGTTGGCTGAACTTTTCTTTCTAAAAATAGAAATTCATTCAAGCCTGAAGATATAATTTTTGCTTTAGAAAGATGACCTTGAAACTAATTATAAGTCATGCATAAACCTCTGGTTTGGCAAAGCTGTTTGAAGTATATAGAGGGTATAGCAGCATATAGACAGAATAGTTTTTGTCCTGTTTACAGGAAACTTTCAATGGAAGATTCATATAAGTTTGCAAGAATATTAACAACAGATTTCATAGGATGAATACTGCGGGAAATCCATCCAAATTTTAGCTATCACATTTTGAAGTGATTCTGCATGGAGAAAAAGGAAGAGTTGTTTGTTGATGACAGAAATGGATAAAAAAGAATCGGAGAGCATACACAGAGCTAACTGGTCCCACTTGCTACATGTTTCCTCCTTCCACATTTACTTAATTTCAGATTTAGAAATATGAATACCTTCCCCCCCCCCTCAATTTTCTCTTGCCCAATTCTCTGGCATCTGAAAAGTGTGAAGTTTGTTCTTCCACCATCTACAGTCTAAGACTGGGCTTGATTTCTGAACATTAATCTTTGGCTTCAGCTGTCTCAGGGCCTTCCCTGGTTCTTCTCCCCATCCATGGATCCTATAGCTCCTCACTTCTCCACAGTCTGCTTGCTTGCTTTCTTGCTTGGTCATTCACTCATTCATTCATTCATTCATTCATTCATTCATTCATTCCAACAGTCAGATCACTGCAGAGAAAAAACACCATAACCTTGATAGATTCAGAGCAGTTCATCCTTTCACATTGTTCCTCTCCGTTTTATTTTAGTTGTAATCTAATAACATTTGACTTCCTTGTGTGGTTAGGAAGGAGAAAAGGCAGGGGAACAACCAGTCAGAATCTACGTTGGCCTTGCTCCAGATTTAGCCCCAGGTCAATCCCATTACCTGCCCACACAATCTAGAGTAGTATTTCTGAAGTTGGCTTTTTAAAAAAAATCTGGAGCAGCCTGGAAAATGAGCAGCTTAGGCTGCCATGTGGAAATGCCCTATAATTATCATGGTCTGACAAATATAATTACAACATATGTATGAGAAAAATGTTCAATTGTATAGACTAGTCTGTATTACACTGCAACTCAACACAGCATACACAATTACAGTGTTTAATAGTAGGAAATCCAAGTAGTGCCCAAAGCCATCAATGTCACATTGCTTTGCAAGAACAGCTTTGATGCAAGTAACTGCCTTTTCCAGTGAATTTATCTGAAGGTCTTTATTCTTGTTTAATTTTTAAAACATGAATTATAATTCCAGAAACAAAATGGGAAAATCAACAGAAATAAATAATAAATAATAGACAAATAACTCTATTTGGTTTTATTAATATACGTAATAGAAAAATACTAATTTTGATAAAATTCCCAATTAAGGAAGACTCTCGGCAATTTTGGTGAAAAGATAAAATAATGAAGACACCATTTTTGCATGAAACTATGCAAATGCACAGAACCATTCGGGAAAATAACAGTTTAGTTAAAGTGCTCCAACTTCAGTGAGGCCAATAGCTTTGGATTATTTTATTGTACTATTTTTTACTGTACTGTTGTACTATTAATTGATGGGCCTGCAGGTATACATTGGAATTGGTTATTATTTGTTTATTTACTCAGTTTATATGGCTACCCAACTCTCAGATTGTAATTTTGGGAGGCTAACATAGGTTTCAAACTAGAAATAAAACCAGAAAATCAAAAACAGTACAAAAGAAAATGTAACATAAGAGAAGCCAATCCACAGTCACTTCATACCCAGCCATTGCAGATGGGGCCATCCAACCACCTGATCCAATGCCTAAGGGAAAATCCAGGTCTTCGAGGCCTTACAGAAGACCAGCAGGTTGAGGCCATCCAAATCTCAGGAGATATGCTCTTCCAGGGGGCTGGTGTTTCACAGAAAAGGCAGACTTCCTGGGATTTGTGGGCCCTGCCTTCTGAAACATCCTACCCTCTGAGGTGAGATTAGCTTCCATCCTCCTGACTTTCTGGCTCTGCCAGATGGTCTCGAGACTCAATGGAGGAACTTCATACTGGAAGTGGTTGACTAATTAAAACCTAAACCCACCTCCTCCTCCCCCCTGGTGTATTCAGCTCCCTCCATTGCCATCTTGCATTAAAGGTTTTATCTGTTAATGGTTTTAACTGCTGTGTTGTTTTTTTTAAATAATTGATGGTTCTAATATTTGTTAATGGTTTTTTTATGTTGGAAACTGCCCATAGCTTTGGATATGAGATGGGTGGCAAATAAATTTGTGCAGAAGCCCTTCTGGCCACACAGCCACAAGTTCTTTAAGCAAAAATCAAGAGTCCCAGAGGATTACCAGATTGTTCAGCATGGGGGAATGCTACTCCATCCAGAATTCAGGGTGAAAAGTTCTCTAGATCAGTCCTCTCAGTTCCTCTCCATCCAGACCCTGTTCCAAACCCTGACCCTCTCCATCCTGACCTGCACAGTATCCAAATTCTCCCCCACCCCCCAAAAAAACCCTTTAATGGTATCCCTTGGTCAGCCTGAGGTAAAGCTGTGATTTTTAAAGACTCCAGAAGATAAAGCAAACAATAAGGAAACCTATTTTTAAATCCAAGTTCTTTTATCTTCTCAGTAGAAAATACATAAGATGAATCAGAATCTTCATAATTGTTTGGATACATTTTAGTTTTGCAAGAGATAATTTCTAATTTCATTGGGTGAAATTAGAGATGAACTACTCTGCACTTAACAAGCAGATTTTTACAAAATAACAGCTGGATATGTGTGTAATAATTATCAGGATCATAACAATGAAGATATAGCTCCTTTCCTGCAGTTTTCCAGAGCAAAATTCACCCTTGTGACTGGCATTGTGCTAAGTCTCCCATTGGTAGCAAAAAGATATTTTCTTCACAATGAAAGGGAGGAAAAATTAAAAGAACCATTGTTGTGTTACAGACAGCCGAAGGAGAAGGAAAGGACACTTTCCACTTTCTCATACTGTCTTCTCAATCATTACAGGGAGTCCTCACTTTCTGAGCACAATTGGGATTGGTAACTCTGTCACTGTGGCGCAGTCATTAAGTGAAACATCATGTGGCCACATCAACTGCTAACATTAGTTCAGATTGCAGTTGTTAAGAAAAGCGCATGGATCATTAAACACAATATCACATGTCTGTAGAGATTCTCAATCATCCAGGTCAAAGGTGCTTTTTCAGGAGGCAACTGGACTTTCCTGTTTTTCTTTTTGAAGACCTTTCATTTCTCATCCAAGAAGCTTCTTCAGCTCTGACAGGATAGTGGGGAATGGAAGGATTTATATTACTTGCATACAGCTGGTAATCTGCATACTAGAAGAGCCGAGGTGGCACAGTGGTTAGGGTACAGGCCACTTCAGCTGACTGTTATCTGCAGTTCAGCGGTTCTAATCTCACCGGCTCAAGGTTGACTCAGCCTTCCATCCTTCCGAGGTGGGTAAAATGAGGACCCGGATTGTTGTTGGGGGCAATATGCTGACTCTGTAAACCGCTTAGAGAGGGCTGAAAGCCCTATGAAGCAGTATATAAGTCTAACTGCTATTGCTATTGCTATTGCTATACTTAGAGGATGGTTGAAGCACTTGGGTGTTTATCTGTGTCCTCAGAGGTCACCTGAGTAGTGCTCCTAATTCCTGTAGTTCACAATTATTTTTTTCTGTAGAAATCCATTCCTACTTCCACACCATTCAAAGGGTGTTTATCAGAGGTGGGTTCCTATCGGTTTGGACCAGTTCAGATGAACCGGCAGTAACTTGCGACCTGGGTCGCTGGAACTGACAGCGACTCAGGCCTGCTATTCCCCTGAACTGGTTCTCCCGGCAGCACCATAGGCCTCGCCATCTTGTTTTTTGCTTCTGGGCATGCGCAGAGCAATTTTATTGGTACTGTGCATGTGCACGTGGCACCTCCCTGAGCGAACCAGCAGTAGTGGCTGCTGGAACCCACCCCTGGTTTTCATCCCAAATTGTATAGCTATAAGTTTGTAAAGATTCTCAGTCATCCAGATCATGGTTGTCCAAAAGATGCTTTTTCAGGAGGAAACTGGACTTCCTTGGGTTTTTTCTTTTGAAGACGTTTCACTTCTCGTCCAAGAAGCTTCTTCAATGTCACATGATCACAATCTGTCACTTCCTGCTGTCTTATCCATTCTTTGCTTGTCAGAAGTCAGCTGTAAGGGCACAAATGGTGGTCACATGACCACAGAATGCTGTGACCATTATATGGCAGGGACTGTGGGCAGATACTTCTGCCAATGGGCAGGTGCTTCTGAACACAGGTGGGCTGACAAGTATCATAGGCGGGCATTATGGAGCACAGGCAAGCAGGGGGTGCTATGAAGAATGAGATTTCTGGGATCTCACACTCTGTAGCAGGACTCCTTGGGAGAAAAAAAGCAGCAGAAACAATCTATAGGAGCAACTTGCAATCATCCCAGATGTCTTCCCCATTGACTTTGCATATGGGAAGCCAGCAGGGAAAGTATCAGCACAGTCCAAGAACAATCCAGCCACAGTTCAGTTTTTTATTTGCTTATACCCTATAAACAGAATCATGCCAGTCTACACCTTTACAATTCTCAACCCAATAAATACACCCTGGGAGATTCTAGGAAGTGGCTATCCTAACTCTCTTCCTCCGTCTCCTATCTACCTCTGGGGTTTTTTCCTCTTGTTTCACCCCCTCCTTAGAATGTGCTTCCCCCTTTCTGGGAAACAGTCAGTTCATTGTAGTCCTTCACATCAACTCCCCCTCCATAGGCACCATCCCTCACAGAACATCATAAATGGTAATCACATGAGTGTGGCTTGCTGCAACATCATAATCATGAGCTAGGTACTGAGTGCCCAGATTGTGATCACATGACTGCAGAGACAAAACAGTGGCTGTTGCTTTGCAGACTGATTGTAAATTCCCCTCATTCAGTAATGTTGCAATTTTGAATGGTCGCTGAATGAGTAGTTGTAACTTGAGCACTTGTATTCTTATATGTAAGAATTTGAGGGGCCAGTAGGAGATAGCCTTCTGGTAAATGAATACCGGTATTTTATGCCTAGGCATATGTACCATGGCAGCCATTTTGTTAGCACACATGTCCACAGAACAAGGTTAAAAGCAAATTACATCCCTATGTAAACCATGATATAATGCACAAGTGATGAACATTAGATAAGGTGTGTCAACTGCATTGCAAATTACACAAACTGCACTAAGGGTGTGATGATATCATGATGTCATGTCTGCACAGTATGTCTATGGATACCTATGTTTATGAAAGTTTTCACATTCTAGATATATCCACAAGCTCTAAAAAAAATTGTGTATTCTATTTGTGTAATGGTAAGTGTGATTTGGGGAGAGGTTATACCATTAATGTTTAAGCATTATTTTCAAGCAACACATTTTTATTTAACTATGTTAACTACATTAGGTGGTAAACAAATTATTTTCCATTGCCTTCATGACTGTGCTTAGCAATCTAACTGAGGTTGTAGGAAACCTCTAAAGATTTGTACTCTGATCTTAAGGGCACTTTGATGTACACTACTCTAGGTTCCAAAATTGTTTTGAAAAAAATATTCAGTTAAATGTTGAAAAGTACTTTCCTTCTTGCCCTCCTCAAAAAAAGCTAAAGTTCTATATTAAAAAGCTGCCCCACAGGGGATTATTTTTCTGCTTTTAAAATAACATTTCACTGCAGCTAGAGGTGAATAATTAATAAATGTATAAGTGTTATTTAGATAGATATATTCTGCTGTGAAATACTATGCTTTTTAAAAAGGTGACAGAGTTGCACATTCTGTAGAGGAATCAAAGTTATCAGAGAAATATTGTGCCTTTTTAAAAGACAATTAGAAGCAAAAATAATATTAACTAACCAGAACACATGCTTACAATTTTATTGGGGGGGGGTGATGTTTGTTTTGTTTCAAATAGTTTTTTCTCTACTTTATTTTAATGGTGAAAAAACAAAACTATATCTGTTAAGAAAGAGCATTAACACTCGAGTATGTATAATAACAATAGCATTTAGGCTTATAAGGTAAAGGTAAAGGTTCCTTCACACATATGTGCTAGTCGTGCCCGACTCTAGGGGGCAATGCTCATCTCTGTTTTAAAGCAGAAGAGCCAGTGCTGTCCAAAGATGTCTCCGTGGTCATGTGGCCGGCATGACAAAATGCCGAAGGTGCACGGAACACTGTTAACTTCCCATCAAAGGTGGTCCCTATTTTTCTACTTATATTTTTTATGTGCTTTTGAACTGCTAGGTTGGCAGAAGCTGGGACAAATAACAGGAGCTCACTTCGTTACGCGACACTAGGGATTCGAACCACTGAATTGTCAACCTTTCTGATTGACAAGCTCAGCATCTTAGTCTTAAGTGATTGGCATTTTTTCCTTGGAACTAGTAGGATTTGTAGTTAAGGAATGTCAAAAGGAAGAAGGACTTCTCATTGGATTGAAATTCATTAATTCACAGAGAAATTACTTATACTAACAAGGCTGATCAATTACTGAAATTGCTGGTATATTTGAAAGTAAACTCTTTGAATTTGTTCTTTAAGAGGGTAGCATATAAATGACTTAAATCCTAATGAGTTTCCCTTTAATTAATTTTAACCTAATGGATGTGGAAGATACCCAAAGCCTCAGCTTGAACTGAAGAAAATGTCCAGGGTGACCTCTTTTAAGATTTTACCTCAGCCCTAAGACAATAATGGTGCAGATTAGTACTAAATGTAATTTTTATCAGAGAAAAGAACAAAGGGAAGGAGAAGAGGGGAGGGAGGGAGGGAGGGAGGGAGGGAAGGAAGGAAGGAAGGAAGGAAGGAAGGAAGGAAGGAAGGAAGGAAGGAAGGAAGGAAGGAAGGAAGGAAGGAAATTTTTGTTGTTCAGCTGAAAAGACAACTGCAAATCAGACAGTGGCACAGAGGTACAGCAGGACAGCAGATATCTTAATAATGAGAAGTTACACTCTCCAGCTATCCTTAAGGGTCAGAGGAAGGGAATTACTTGGTTTATGCTGGCAGCAATTTCCCTAAGCCACGTGAGATGACATATCTCAAGCTGTTGCAAACATTAACAGAAGTAACTATAACCCCTTCCTTTAAGTCGGATCTAGATCTCCTGGGGGGATCGAATATATTGGAAAAAGCCTCTAAATAGAAACTGATCACTTAATTTGACTCTTTGAATGAGAGTTCCACATAGGCTTCAATCTGTAAAACGTATTCACAGCTCCTTTGAGGCTAATGATCACTTTTTTTAATTTCAGAGGAAGGTTGATAAAATTAGTTTAGCTCTTGAAGGTTATGGGTTTCGAGAAATGTAACATTTAAAGTGTCAAACAGCAATTATAGCATTTTCCATAT
Organism: Thamnophis sirtalis; assembly: GCF_051295495.1. Taxonomy (NCBI): domain Eukaryota; kingdom Metazoa; phylum Chordata; class Lepidosauria; order Squamata; family Natricidae; genus Thamnophis; species Thamnophis sirtalis. The sequence continues at coordinate 121,943,690 of NW_028261381.1, forward strand.
CTGCTTGGATTTCATAACAAGGAATTGCAATAAAAAGATTGGTCTTTAATTATCTGAACTTTATTTTTTTGACAACATACTATAAAATTATTAACTCTGTAAGAGCGAAGGCTGTGAAGCATGAGGGTGGGGGGGATTAATCCAATTTACCAAAATAAATATCTGAACAGGTAACTTGTTTTCCTTTGGGAAATTGCCTGTTATGATTTCTAATGTTATACGGTTTTTAAATGCAAAAAGTGCGTAGTGTTTGTAAAAACAGACAAATGCACATGGACTCACACATAGCCTTTTTATAAGGGTATAAAGCAATATATTATATTAATGTTGCAATTCTATCACATATTCAGATACATCAGATATAGTTTAGGTGGTTCCTGGCAGGGGTGGTATTCACTTCCTTACCGGTTCGCAAGTGTGAGCGCACTTTGCTTACACATGCCACTTCCGCGCTTTCGGTAAGCCTTCCATGCTTGTGCTTTTGGCTAAAAAATGGCCTAAATGGGCCATAGAGTGGGGGCAGGTGGGCAGGGCCACCCATGATTTCTGCTACTGGTTCAAGTGAACCGGTCCTAACCGGTAGAATATCACTTCTGTTCCTGCCTAAACCACCATAATTGGAACCAGTATCTCTGTCCCTAAGCAATGCAGTCATTAAATGAGGTATCACGTGATTATCCTACTTACCAACAGCAGGTCTGGTAGTCTTTGTTGCTGTCATGAATGTAATCTCACTGATATGTTAGGTGTGGAAAGGACAAATGTCAACTGGAGACAGCAGGGATGGCAGAGCACAGGACAGCCAAGAAGTAACCCTCCTAGTCTCCAACATGAAAGGAAGTAATGCATCCGTGGTGGGTTGCAGGCGGTACGCCCCAGTACGGGCGTACCAGAGCCAGTGAGAAGAATTAGCCTGCAATCTAAACTGCATTCTAACCACTGTGCCATGGTGGTTCTTTATATCTCTTTTCTACATTTTGAGTGAGATGATTCGTCTTATTGTTCCCACAATACTTATATTTCAACCTTAGTTATCAAAGGAGTTTTAAATAACCCAGCAGGGTATAGTTCAGCAGAATGCAAAGAGAGTTTCAAATAGTGTAGAGAACAGCACATTCTGCCCACTTTTTTCCAATCCTCCACATATTCAACCACACTTAAGAGAAGGAAAACTCTACTCACAGTTGCATGAATATGAGCTAGCTATGTGGTCTGGATCCTGCTTTATACAGTACCCAGAGAGATGCAAAATAAGTTGTCCTTCAGAACGCAGGATGAAGTTCACGAAAAATAGGAGGCATGTTGGCCCCTGTTGTCTATGCAGCTTGAGGCCCCTCTTTGTATTCAGCTGAACATATGAACATCATACATTATTTCAGCTAAGTGGAAGAATTTTTGATGCTGTTTGTTGGTACAGGTACACATTACTAAAGAATTTTTAAAAAGTCAATATTGGGTGACTGAAAATACATCTAAAGAAAAACATGTTCAGTTGCAGGTATTAGAAAGTTTAATGCTGTTTTACAGTTAATTATATGTATACTCCTATATAACTTCCCACATAACATTCAGTCACCTGTTTTGTTTTTACTGTGTATTAACAGTGAACCAAAGATCAGAGTATATTATTTTAGGTAAGATTTTAATGCAATGGTAAAGAAAACACATTTAAATAGAACATAAGCTTATGAAATTGTTTTCACAGTGTATGCAAACATGTAATATGATGCCTACATGCCTCTTTTAGAAAAAAATATAGCAGCATAAATCTTCCACAGTTTGCTGGGTTTATTGAGCAGACAATTCATCACAGACAGTTCATTTCAGAGATTATAAATGGCAGTGTTTATTTACCTACAGTTATCCATGTAAATTGACTTTAAAAAGTGTAATTGTCTAAGAGTAAAAAATGGGAGGTGCTGGAGTTTTTACAGTGGTACAGCATGGTATCATCAGACCTTATATTTGATTGATCAATTGATTGATTGATTTGCCACCTATCTCACCATGAGGCTACTCTAGGTGGCTTATAACCACCACCTCCTCCTCCTTCTTTTTCATTACAGTTAGAAGTATGTCATATATTTACCACTGTGTCTAGCATGAAGTTGATCATGCTCCACCTCATTATCATAGGATTATACAAATGTGGCAAAAAAAAGAAAGAAAACTGTAATTTATAACTAAATATGGTTCCGTACTTAAGGGTTCAAAATTATATTTTTAATGAAATATTTTAAAAGAGCCAAGGTGGCGCAGTGGTTAAATGCAGCACTGCAGGCTACTGCTAGATCAGCAGGTCAGCGGTTCAAATCTCACCGGCTCAGGGTTGACTCAGCCTTCCATCCTTCCGAGGTGGGTAAAATGAGGACCCAGATTGTTGGGGGCAATATGCTGACTCTCTGTAAACCGCTTAGAGAGGCCTGAAAGGCCTATGAAGCGGTATATAAGTCCACTGCTATTGCTATTGCTATTGCTATTTTCACATTTTGCTAAATTCAAATTTTAAGAAAATGAACTACACAAAATTCTTATCCATCTTAGTTTTCTCTTTGCCACCCATTCCATACTATTCTCCATCCATTTCTTATCTTGTTGAATTTCACAACTAGCCATCCATTCCCTTAGAACTATTTTTCACATGAAGAAGCACGTGTAGATCAATGCATTGCTGTGCAGGTGGATCTCTGGATCAAAGCCAGAATCTGCTTTGGAGAAACTGATGCAACAAAAGTGAATTATTATGCATTTTAAATCATCAAGCTGTGCCCAATTTCCACTTCCTCAATTGTATTGCAGCCAGCTGCATTTCAAACAGTCTTCATTATAACAAGTACCATATTCTGCCCTGACTTCAGCATTAAAATATGACTGGTTTGATTTTTTTTTAAATGCTTAACTATGCATACCTTTCATTAGACGGATTTTAAATTTTAAATTAAGTGTGCAGTTCACATACCCAGACACCATAAAGCATTTTTTTTCAAAATTGTGGGTTATTGAACAGTCCATACTATTCTGGTTCACACATGATACAAAGACATTGTAATAGTTGCAATAATTGCAATTGCAATAATAAAGTTCACATAATGCCCAATTATTTAAAAAAAACATTATTTAGTGCAATATGTGAACCCAATCAATAGGGACATGTTCAAAACACTATATATGCCTCAGACAATGAAAATTCAGTGAATACTGAAATCCTGGATGCCTCCACACTAATAATATTGGTCCCTGTTACTGACTGTCAACTTTATTTTGACAAATCAGAACAAGATTCCCAGGCAACCATTAGCTATATTGACTTGACGTTCCAGATTGGGCTTCCATGACATCTGGGGGGCACCCTTTAATAAAGACTACAATGAATCTTTGCCTATCTGCAGCCAAAGAAATCTATACATGTGCCCTTTTGGGTAACACTTTTCCTCTGTCTTTTTGTGCAATAATTTACTGGTTGGCACTACATCATCGTGGATTTTCTCTGTCATTAGTTCAGTTTAAACTAAAGACTGGGTCATATCCCTTTATCACAAGAACATTCACGCATACATATCTGAAAAAGCAAAAGAAACAATAAGATAAAAAATGTAAGCTTGTACTAAGTTATGGCATGGTACGTTTCCCACCCCCACCCCCCCAAAAGAAAGGTTATACTGGGTTTTCTCTAACTCACATAGGGTACAACTTGGTTTACTCTGCAGGAGCTGACTTGTTAGTTCTTACATTTACTTTCTGAGAAAACACTGCTTTATTTTGACATCATGGATATGCTGACTATAATTCATGTACCACATATGCCACACATGTGTACCACATATAGAGTGCTAAAAGTTAAGCTTTATACTTTGACCCAAATATATCAGAAGTTGAGACTTGGAAAAATATCACGTTAATTTGGGGACTACTAAACTATGCCTCTTCTGTTCAGAGGATTATAGTGTAAAGCATACATGACAGATAGCAAGTACATCTTTCAAAGCTAAAGATTCTTCTCTCCTGTGTCCTATTGTTTCTTCTTTTCTATAAAATATGAAGCATATCTTTTCTTTCAGTAAAATTGCCAAATTAGTTATGCAAACATAGCATATATCTCCATAGCTTTATTCATTACAAGGAGACATGTAAATTCATTCAGTTAAACTGAATGTGTTAAATCCAAATCCAAATAACAACGGCTGTATTCCATACCTCCAAAAGGTTTCCAGAGCTTTTTTAGACAAGTGGTTCATCATAACACCAGGATTCATATTACCATGTATTGTATAGTGTGCTTTCATGAGTTTCCATCTGCAGTAAGTCCAAAATTTATGGGTTGTGGTTCCATTATTACCTACACTAAGGAAGGTCTGACTTTACAGAGATGTCTGTCACATTATCACTGTTGTGCCAAGGTGAGGAATTTCAAGGTGAGGGTCTTGAAGTTCTTAGTAATTGTGTTTTCTCCCATCCTTTTGATTTCTGCACTCACCCTCACTCTTTTATGTTAGAAACATTATCATTTTATCATTTCAGATTGATAACGTGCTGTTGATTTGCTGTTATTGTTTTCTTGACTAGCAATGTGTTTCCCCCGTTTCCCCCTTTAATAAACTTTATAAAAGAAAAATAATCCCCCCAAAATGTAAACACCCATTTCAACATTTCTAAAATACTGCTAAATCACATGATCGTAATTAAGAAAACAATAAACAAAATATTTTTTAAAGCATGTATTGAAATATATAACAGTTTATCTCCCCCTCCCAAATCAAGGAAGCTTAATAAAATTACTTTTCAGATCCAGAACTTTTCACAAAAAAATTGAGTTCAAATATTGATGACATTGTTGCAAGTCAAAGGTAGCTTTTTCTTTTCAGTGTGATATATTCATGGTTTTAAAAAATTCAGAATATAAATTATAATAATTCAAAAACTTCAGGACATTCTTCAAAAATAAAAGCAAAGAAAAAAATCCCACCAAATATAATTACAATATTAGATGCCAGATGTTTGCTTTCTTTTTATTGATTACCAAACTGAATGAACTCCAAATAGTTGGCCACCACAAAATCAGTGGTAACTTGGAATTCTGGATGTTTGGCTAAAACTCAGCTAGAGGTGCCAGGTTTGTAATAATAGATTACCTGAGTTCATTTTAGTCTGATTATTAAACAAGGAGTTGGCCCTGAAATAGTTTTGGCTTTTCTAAAGAGAAATTGCAGCAAAAAAAAAAAAAGAATTTTGGGATTATATTCCTGTTCTCCCAAATCTCTTGTGGGTTTTGAATGGTATCTACCAGCCCTTCAGAATAAACCATTTTTTTAAAAAAAAAAACAGGTATGATTTTCAGGAATAACAGAATCTTAAAAGCATGTTCTATGTTATACTTAACAGAATCAAGGTAAGATTATTCTGAGCTTGTTTTGCACACTTCCCTCTTTCTCAGGATTGTATAATCTCTTCTCAAAGTCCCCTTTCAATGGTTCACTCCTCTGTTTCCCAAAATAAAATTTCTAAAATTTTATGGCATGCCCAAAATTTCATTTTAAATCTGGGTTCAAATATCCATTGCTCATTAGCAAAGGATCCAGAGAAAAGATAGAAAAATAATTAGATTCTGAAGACAGAGTCATAGCATGGAATAATTTTCAATAATTGTCCTAATCTACAAAAAGTAACATTCTAACTTTGTGGTCAGAAAAAATAAAAATAATCCAATTAAGTCGCAATCCTATGCACATTCATCTGGGACTAAGTTTTATTAAACATGATGAAGTGTCCTTCTGAATAGATATATATATATATATATATATATATATATATAGGGTTGCATTATTGTTTCCTCTTTTTTTCAAATGTTTAAATGTAGGGTGATATTTTTTTTTTGTTATGGTAACTTTACCACTGAAAATTCTTACAGATATTTCATACTAAATAACATCTTTGCTGATTTATATTGCAGTCTGGTATAGTACAGTTGTCTTTGATTTCAGGAACATTGATATATAAGAATCCTGCTAATGCATTATTTTATAATCTTATCTTCAATTACTATTAATTATTTAATCCAGAGTTGAATTGTTCATTGCTCTGAATTGCTTAATCCAGAGTGCACATACAGGGAAAATTGATATATAAGAATCCTGCTAATGCATTATTTTATAATCTTATCTTCAATTACTATTAATTATTTAATCCAGAGTTGAATTGTTCATTGTTCTGAATTGTTTAATCCAGAATGCACATACAGGGAAAACATGGAAAAGGAGAAATAATCCATCTATTTCATATTAGCAACATTCAACAGAATTCTTCCCTCTCAGCTACAAGATGCAAACACTTTCACAGGCAAGTTCATTTGAGCAGAAAGAGGAACTATTATGGGAACTGTTTCAGGGCCTTCACACACCTTAATCCAGCCATGAAGAAACCACTTAATTTCCCCAGGATTGTTAGACTTGTTCTTTTTCATCTTGTTTTGTTTTTTTCTATTTTCTTTTTATCTTAGATGATCTGTTTATATTCTGTTTCTTCCTATCATGTATGCATGTGTGTGTGTGCTTTTAAATACTGTTAAGTATACTTTTACAAGCATTGAACAATAACATAGTAAGTAATACCTTCAACAAACAGTAAATGTATTTAGTTAATGATTTCTCACCTGTTAATTTTAAGTCTAGAACTACAGTGAAATGGCTACCCATTAACTTCAGGTGTAGGTTCAAAAATAATTCAAAAGTCCCACTTTGGCTATAGATTTATAATATTTATTTATTTCACAAACACTGAAAGTTTTAGGCCATAGAAAGAGCCTAAACGTGTTTGGCAAGTTTCCTCATTGCTGACATTCACCAGCACATAAATAGCTGGAGGACAAGAGCCACCAAGCATATGATGAGGCATTGCTAATTGTTATGATAGGGAACTTGAAGGGGAGTTTGTTAGCAAGTTAAACATTGTTCATTGTACTTCTGGAAATTTAGCTTAATTCTGTCATGGGCAAATTAAATCATTTTCCAGATTTCTCACCTGCCCACCTTTTCTATAAAAATGTAGAGCTTTCAAACTTTTCATTAATCGCTAACATGTCTATTGCTATTATAAAAGAGTGGATCACTCAACATAACATGCTTACCGTTGTTATAGAATTATTGCAAAGAAATACATTCAGGAAGAAATGTAAACAGAAATTTGTTTTTATTGACAGGTTGCATTGCATTTGAACAGGAAGCTGAGCTACCCCAAGGTGAAGCATGCAAACCTAAGGGCGCAGCAACCAACTTAACCAGAAATAGAAGAAATGTTTTAAAAAATCAAGAGAGAAGGAATTTTGAGCAAAGCATCTGAAATCTGTCTATGGCTCTTATGGCTGGTCAATTGCTTTTTTCCATGACTGCAAACTATTCCATCCCACTTTATATTGGTTTAAACCAACATACTGGTTTAAATACTGTTTAAATACTGTTATTTAAACAACATACAAACATTACAATTTATAAGCTGCATGCTAAAAGAGACAATTAATTGTTCTCAGACTTTTTTTAAAAAAAATGCTTTCCTTGGTTGAGTTATAGAAACCCAGGTTTTTCTTTATTAAAACAAATTAAAGGTGTGAATTTAATTTAATTTAACAACTAATTGATTATTAATTTTAAGTAATTTCTAAAGTAAATTTTATTGATTAATTGTGTTGTTCAAAAGAACAACTCATGTAATTTCAAATAAATGCTACAAGGATTCAGTTGTTTGCCAAAAGAATGCTAGCTAATAATAATGGTTTTAATTCTATAAAAACACGCATCACCTTGTTTATCAATGGATAATCTTCCTCCCTTTCATCTTTTCCTCTTTGTTGCCTGAAATAATAATAATAATAATAATAATAATAACAACAACAACAACAACTCCGCCGTTGCCGGTCCCAAGCCCGGATGAGAAAGGAGGAGGGTTGGGGTCAGGTTGGCATCTGGTCCCGTAAAAAAAAAACCGCCAACCCATACAATATGGTGAAAAAAACAAATAAGAATTCCATACTGCATCGGTCGTCGCGCAGGTTAACAAGGGCCGCGGCGGATGTTGGGGTCCCTGGACAACCGTCGACAAGTGGGCTACAAGTGGACCAGCCAACAAAACGACAAAAATATAGTGCAGATGAAAACCGTGCCATAATGGCCTGTTACTACAACTCAGAGCCAGAAAAAAAGAGGCTATTTAAAGCGAATGTATGAATTATGGAAACAACAATATCCAGATTCAAATGTTAGTGAACAACGACTAGCAGATCAAAGGCGATTTATTATATGGAATAAAGTGTTTAGTGAAGTTGAACATGAGGAAATTCAGGCAAATTGCAAAACCCAAAAAACAATATCACAAGCGGAAATAACTGATATTCAAGACACAACTAAAGACATTATAGTAGAACTCCCAGAAGAAGCTCTCGGGAAGGAAATAACATCACCACCACTAGAACCAGTTATCACTGAACCAACTGATGAACTAACTCAAAAACAAAAAGAATTGAAGGATAAGATCATGGAGCATTTTCTGCTTAATGAGGAAAGGCAACGTTTACCATCACTAAAAACTGTGCCTAAGAAAATTTTGGCCCCTATCATGAAAATGGTTAATGCAGTGTTTTCAACAATTGAACCGGGATCCAGCTTGGAAACAAACCAGTTAGTGTACAGCACAGCTGTAACAGTCACTAATGAACTAGGCATTAAAATTAAAGTACCTAGTCACACAACAGAAAAAGCATCAAAGCCAAAGTGGAAAATCCGTTTAGAACAAAAAATCAAAAAATTAAGGGCAGATGCTAGTAACTTAAAGAACATGCATGAGCAACGGCTTAAAAACAACAAAATCATAGATCGGCTAATCAGAAGATATAGATTGGATACAAGAAACATCAATGAAGCTGTAGAGATTGTAAAACAGCAGATAACAGCAACAGCTAGAAAAATTGAAAGATATGAGGCACGAATCATCCAATATAAACAAAATCAGCAATTTCGATCAGACCAACGGCGTTTTTATCAAAGTCTTAATGTGAATGGTGACACAAAAAGTGAAAAACCAGAAAAACAGGCCACAGTTGAATTCTGGAAAGAATTGTGGGAAAATGCAAAGGACTACAACAAGGAAGCAAAGTGGATACATGACTTTGAGAAAAGCATTGGCAACAAACAAATGTAAGTATTAGAAATAACAACTGAGATGGTCAAAAATAGAGTTAAAAAGGTAAAGAATTGGACATCACCTGGAAAGGACCAATTACATGGTTTCTGGCTCAAATATCTGACCAGTTTACATGCAATATTGGCCAGGCAACTGAATGAAATTTTACAAAAGGGCCAAATTGATGAATGGTTGACAACTGGAAAAACATACTTGATTCAGAAAGATGCAACTAAAGGAACAACACCTGAAAACTACAGACCAATAACATGCTTGCCAACAACCTTCAAATTACTCACAGGCATTATTGCAGATAACATGATGGATTATTTGGAAACAAACAACATCTTGCCAGTAGAGCAAAAAGGCAACAAAAGAAGGAGCAGGGGCACAAAAGATCAGCTTCTAATTGATAAAATGATATTAGAAAATTGTAAGAACAGAAAAACGAACTTGAATATGGTCTGGATTGATTACAAAAAGGCATTTGACTCATTGCCACATAGTTGGATCATAAAATGCTTAGAAACAACTGGCATTAGCAAAAATATTACATCCTTTACTGAAAAGGCGATGAAACAATGGAGAACTGAGTTGGCAGTAGGGAATGAGATCTACGGAATGGTTAATATCAAGCGAGGAATTTTCCAGGGTGATTCACTTTCACCTCTTCTCTTCATCATCGCAATGATCCCACTATCAGTAATCTTTAAAAAAATGAAATTAGGCTACCAAACAGCCAAAGAAGCTGAAAAAATTTCGCATTTACTATATATGGATGATTTGAAACTCTATGGAAAGTCAGAAATAGAAATCCAATCATTGACAAACACAGTCCGAGTATTCAGCACCGATATTTCAATGCAGTTTGGCATGGGAAAATGCGCCACTGTATCCATAAAAAGGGGCAAAATCACCGCATGTGAGGGAATTGAAATGCCCAATGGCCAATTAATTAAATGCAAAGAAAATGAAGCCTACAAATACTTAGGCATTCTGCAGTTGGATAACATCAAGCATGGAGAAGTAAAAACTATTGTCAGGCGAGAGTACACCAACAGAGTTAAGAAAATTTTGAAATCTAAATTGAATGGTGGAAATACAATCAAGGCCATAAATACCTGGGCAATACCAGTTATAAGATACACAGCTGGTATAGTTAACTGGACACAAGCTGATTTGGACCTTTTGGACCGAAAAACCAGGAAACTAATGACAATGCACTACAGTTTACATCCACGGGGTGATACTGATAGACTCTACCTGCCCTGAAAATCAGGTGGCAGAGGATTATTACAAGTGAAGCAAACAGTTGAAGAAGAAAAACATGCACTGGATGATTATTTAAAAGAAAGTCAAGAACATCTATTAATCGAAGTAAAGAACAAAAATCTACTGAAGGCCCAACAGACGAAACAAGAATACAGAAAAGATGTGATAAAATCAAGAATGGAGAGTTGGCAGAACAAAGCACTGCATGGCCAATTTCTGGAAAAAATAAAAGATAAAGTGGACAGTGAACAAACTTGGTTATGGTTAACAACAGGTACATTAAAGAAAGAAACAGAGTCACTAATCCTGGCTGCGCAAGAACAAGCTATCCGCACAAATGCCATTAAGGCCAAAATCGAAAAATCCTCTGATGATGCCAAATGCAGACTTTGCAAAGAAGCTGATGAAACTGTTGATCACATACTCAGCTGCTGTAAAAAAATCACGCAGACTGATTATAAATTGCGGCACAATTCAGTAGCGCAAATGATCCATTGGAATTTGTGCAAAAATTATAATATTAAAACAGCAACAAACTGGTGGGAACATCAGCCTGAAAAAGTCACCGAAAATCAGATGGTCAAGATCTTGTGGGATTTTCGCATACAAATGGACAAAATACTGGCGCATAATACACCAGACTTCACATTGGTTGAGAAAAATAAGGTCACAATCATAGACATTGCAATACCAGGTGATAGCAGGGTCGCTGAGAAGGAACATGAAAAAATTACAAAATACCAGGACTTAAAAATTGAAATTCAACGACTATGGCACAAACCAGCAGTGGTAATTCCAGTGGTAATTGGCACACTGGGTGCTATTCCAAAAGCACTGGAATTACATTTAAAAGAGTTAAAAATTGACAAAATCACCATCAGTCAAATGCAAAAAGCCGCACTGCTTGGATCTGCACGCATATTACGAAAATACGTTACGACGTCCTAGGCCCCTGGGTGGGGCCCGACTAGTAACCAATGCCAAATCCAGCGAAACAACTGGCCGCTGTGATACAATTGTACAATAGTAATAATAATAATAATAATAATAATAATAATAATAATAATAATAATAATAATAATTGAAAAGGCGATGAAACAATGGAGAACTGAGTTGGCAGTAGGGAATGAGATCTACGGAATGGTTAATATCAAGCGAGGAATTTTCCAGGGTGATTCACTTTCACCTCTTCTCTTCATCATCGCAATGATCCCACTGTCAGTAATCTTTAAAAAAATGAAATTAGGCTACCAAACAGCCAAAGAAGCTGAAAAAATTTCGCATTTACTATATATGGATGATTTGAAACTCTATGGAAAGTCAGAAATAGAAATCCAATCATTGACAAACACAGTCCGAGTATTCAGCACAGATATTTCAATGCAGTTTGGCATGAAAAATGTGCCACTGTATCCATAAAAAGGGGCAAAATCACTGCATGTGAGGGAATTGAAATGCCCAATGGCCAATTAATTAAATGCAAAGAAAATGAAGCCTACAAATACTTAGGCATTCTGCAGTTGGATAACATCAAGCATGGAGAAGTAAAAACTATTGTCAGGCGAGAGTACACCAACAGAGTTAGGAAAATTTTGAAATCTAAATTGAATGGTGGAAATACAATCAAGGCCATAAATACCTGGGCAATACCAGTTATAAGATACACAGCTGGTATAGTTAACTGGACACAAGCTGATTTGGACCTTTTGGACCGAAAAACCAGGAAACTAATGACAATGCACTACAGTTTACATCCACGTGGTGATACTGATAGACTATATCTGCCCCGAAAATCAGGTGGCAGAGGATTATTACAAGTGAAGCAAACAGTTGAAGAAGAAAAACATGCACTGGCTCATTATTTAAAAGAAAGTCAAGAACATCTATTAATCGAAGTAAAGAACAAAAATCTACTGAAGGCCCAACAGACGAAACAAGAATACAGAAAAGAAGTGATAAAATCAAGAATGGAGAGTTGGCAGAACAAAGCACTGCATGGCCAATTTCTGGAAAAATAAAAGATAAAGTGGACAGTGAACAAACTTGGCTATGGTTAACAACAGGTACATTAAAAAAAGAAACAGAGTCACTAATCCTGGCTGCGCAAGAACAAGCTATCCGCACAAATGCCATTAAGGCCAAAATCGAAAAATCCTCTGATGATGCCAAATGCAGACTTTGCAAAGAAGCTGATGAAACTGTTGATCACATACTCAGCTGCTGTAAAAAAATCGCGCAGACTGATTATAAATTGCGGCACAATTCAGTAGCACAAATGATCCATTGGAATTTGTGCAAAAATTATAATATTAAAACAGCAACAAACTGGTGGGAACATCAGCCTGAAAAAGTCACAGAAAATCAGATGATCAAGATCTTGTGGGATTTCCGTATACAAACCGACAAAATGCTGGCTCATAATACACCAGACATCACACTGGTTGAGAAAAATAAGGTCACAATCATAGACATCGCAATACCAGGTGATAGCAGGGTCGCCGAGAAGGAACATGAAAAAATCGCAAGATACCAGGACTTAAAAATCGAAATTCAACGACTATGGCACAAACCAGCAGTGATAATTCCAGTGGTAATTGGCACACTGGGTGCTATTCCAAAAGCACTGGAATTACATTTAAAACAGTTAAAAATTGACAAAATCACCATCAGTCAAATGCAAAAAGCCGCACTGCTTGGATCTGCACGCATATTACGAAAATACGTTACGACGTCCTAGGCCCCTGGGTGGGGCCCGACTAGTAACCAATGCCAAATCCGGCGAAACAACTGGCCGCTGTGATACAATTGTATAATAATAATAATAATAATAATAATAATAATAATAATAATGATGATGATGATGATGATGATGATGATGATGATGATGATGATAATAATAATAATAATAATAATAATAATAATAATAAGGCTTTGGACAGAGAAAAGATCACTGTTTTGGATCTCAGGCAAAAATAGTTTATTATTTGGTATAAAAATGTACTGCAAGATAATCAATGGAAAGATGCAAATGGTTTATACCAATCCATCGTGTCTCTGCATTTTTCTCCAGTTCCCTTTTGTTTTAAAGGCTATAATTTCGCTTTCAGATTCAAATGTGCTGAATGATAGGGTTAAAGAAACCTACAGTCTATTTTTAAATTTATAGATCTAAATAATTTTATTGATAGTTTGCTGACATCTAGTGGAAAGGGTATATATTACAAGCTTCGTGGTAGATGATTCCTTGAAATGTCTTATCTATCTTCTTAATTATTGAATCTGGTCAGCTTTAGGCACTAAGGCAGCATGAACAATTTGGAAACCTATTTTCTTTTACAGCAACCTCAACACCTTCTTGTTCTCCTTTCTCAAAAGATCTCCCTTCTAAAGATCTACACTTTTGTTTCATTAAACCTACACAGACTTCTCCTTTCTGTTTTTGGAAGGCCAGCCTGACGCTGAATCCTATAAGACTGTCTAGTAGGAGATGACTCCTTTCACAATTCCTAATTTATACAGATTTGGTGTAGGAACTTGAAAAATAGCACCTCTGCATTGAGGCAAAAAATATGTAGCAGCAGAATCTTATGTATTTTACTCTTTTCTGCATGCGTCCTGTTCCATCCACTGTAGGTTCTGCCTGAGATCTGAAAGGACCTCTTAAATGAAAGATATAGTCTTTCCAGCCAATCTGGATCTAAATGAATTTCAGCAAGCATAATTTGTGAAATGTCAAATCCAAATTCTAAATCAGTGTCTTTCTTACATTAAAATGCATCAATATGCATTTGAGATGGTAACAAGCAGCATCTGTTTCAATAAACTTAAACCTGAGAGTCTTTCCCTTAGAACTAGAAGAAAGCACTTAGAATCTGACAGATGGCAATCCCAGATTAATTTAGATTAGTCTATTTCAATCTGACATCCTATATCCCCCACTATCCATGCTGGCTAAAGGTGTTAAGAATTATTCATTCAAATATCTAGATGGCACTAAATTTAAGAAATCTGATTTAAAATTATGCTTTTTGCCAGAATGTATTTTCTTTCAGCAAAATGTAACTCTACCACTGTTTCAATCTGCTTCATTCATTTCTTGTTTCTTCTAATGCTGTTTATAATTACTGTCATATTATGCATTTTATGTTGTTAAGTCTGCAGTTTATTCTTTTTTTAATGCTGGCCATTTAATGGATTAGTCGTTTTGACTACTTTTGTCCATTTTTAATGGAGGAGTGACAATTAAAAACTAAGCACTGTACGAACAATACAAATCAGGTAAAAATTATCTCCCATAGAACAGAAACCTATAAAATATAATTTTCCAAGAACAAGTACCAGAAGATAAAAATATTGGGTCCAAATTAAACAGGATCTACAATGTCTCAGTTACAAATGCTTATAAATAGCATGGAATATGGGAACAGTATGGATCAGAAACATGATCCCAAAAGAAATTTAAATTTCTCCCCACCCCCCCACCCCCCCCCCACCCCCATGGTTTTACTATTTAGAATATTTCTCAAGTTTGACTTATCAGCAACATATAAAATTATTACTATATCTTCTCACAGGACTCCTTATGTAAAAAAGGCAGCATCAGGAATTTGATTTTAAATTATTATACTAGTTGGCATAGAAAGCAAATTGTGAATCTCTAAAAATCTGTTCACATCTGTTCATAAAATACAACATGATTGGCACCAATTACCATTATATAAACAGAGCACCTTAAGTAATATATAGAACTTAAAATAGAGGATGGAATTGGTTTTTAGAAATTATTTTGCCACATTTTTGCTATATATTAGCTAACTTTTCCAGCAGGTTAAATAAGTCTGCACATTAGTCATCCCTGAAAAAGCAGGCATATCCATAATTTTTAGTGTCATGGATTTAATATAGAAAGCATGTGATTAACCAAAGAGACTGACATTCTATGAAGCACATAGAATTATTTCCCGTGGAAGTATTTTTCCCCATCAAATCATTTAGAGGGATCAAACAACTATAAATACAGGCCTGTTGTAAAATAGTTTCCTCATATACTTTTGATTCAGGATTCCCATTTTGAGAGGGTAAACAGCAAGTTAAGTGACTTTCCTTCCAGTTCCCATGAGGTGACTGTTTCCAATTTCTCAAGATGGTTTTCAGCTGTTTGGGGTTGTTGTTGTTTTCTAAATTCAGACACTGCTTGTGTGCTCCTTGTATAACTGAAAACAAGTCCTTTGCTCCAGCAACCTTAATCTCCCAGCACATGTTTGTTCTTAAACAAAGAATGAACATGGATATTTGTTGGGCAATAGAGATAATATCTTATTTGTTTAAAAAAATGTGCAATTCAGTAAAATAAAGTCTGCATACTTTTCATTCAGAATGTATAATGTGTGTGAGAGAGAAAGAGAGAAAAAGAACAGAGTGTGTGTGTGTGTGAGAGAGAGAGAGAGAGAGAGAGAGAGGTGGCAATGAGGTTGCTATGGCAATTACTTGTCACTAATGATAGGAGGGTAATTACTGCAGTAGATTCCCACGTAGCTATTCAGAACACAACTTCGACTTCTCTCTGCTGTTCATGTCTGAAGTTTACCAGATTTGGCTCCTTTTTACTTTGCTACATATTTAGAAACATTATTTGAACTTATTTTTTTTTTTAAATCAAGTAAACTCAGGTGTCGAGCTGAGCTCTCTGCAAAATGTAGCCAAACCAGGATAGATCCCGTGGGTTCCAAAGTGGAATAGGGGGCTAGAAGATCCTATCTAGAAGCAGGGCATCTTGGCAAATCTGCAAAAGTTGGGATCCAAGCGGTAATGATCCGAGGAAACTATCAAGCAGCAAGAGCAGCAAATAAGGCCTGGAGGGACAGGGACAAATATATTTTGCTGGGCTTTGCTCATGCTTGTTGCTTGATTGTCATTTTCCTTAAAACATAAGTGGACAAGTAGATAAGATTATATACATTTCAAAATCATTAGGAGAATGAATAGAGCAGTGAGACATAACACAAGTAAAGCGGGTTATGTCAGAATGCTATGACACTGTAATTCATCGGTCTGACACACACACCACACCACAGACTGTTGTTAAGCAAAACAGAAGATGGGGAAAGCCATAAAGGCAGACTAGTCAAAGTTAGCAACTATACATGGGGCAAAAACAAAAAAGTTATTCAATTGAAGAGCAAGACCTGAGGACATGACATTATAGGGGCAGATGCATAAACAATTGTCCTTGGTCTGCTTTGCAGGCTAGGTGGCAAGGAAAGAAACTGGCTAGGTTTAAGGTAGGAACAGAAAGCTAATGATTGAGAAAGAATGTCCTGAGAAAACTATGATGAGAATCTAGTTCTACTCAGTAATGCACTGTTTCTCAACCTTGGCAACTTTGAGTAGATGCCAACTCCCAGCCAACAATGCAGACAATGAAGAAGAAATGCTGCAGTAATACTTCATTACTAGAAATGCATTGCTTGAAGACAGAGATCACTATGTTATTCTTTGCTTTCTGTCTCCCTATTCCCAATTTGATGTTTAGAACCAAAGAAGTGCATATGAGAAGACCTTGGTGCTCTCTCTGAGCTTGGTTGTCTTCTTGCAGAGGTTTCATTATCCAAACTAGCTAAGTGCATATAAAGGAGGAAAGCAGAGGTCTGTAAGATCCCTTTATGTCCATCCCTCTCTTCTTTACTACCCAGAAGCTACTGTATGTGGTACCAGTTGTAGTATTTATGTAGTAAGTAGTTATAAAAACCAGTCCATGTCAAAAAATAAACCTTTTTGGTTGGGTCCTAGAATGATTCATTCATTTGCAGGAACCACATTGTTACAGTTAAAGGACAAATGGGAGTTATTTGAGAGCCTCTGAATATTATTCAGTTCTATCTCTCATAATTTCTTGCTGGTGTATGGAATGAAGAAGGCCACAACAATCTTCTCTCCTAAATCCTTTGTCCTGCTGGCAGCCAGATTGCCTTGAAGGTTGTAGGTTAGGAAATGCCAATGATTAGCAGAATAAAGCCCATGATAGATAAGATCTACAGACAATAGTAGATAAAATAACACCTCTGGGTTCAGGGTCATTCTTTCTCATTCTCATTTTTATTCTGACCCATCTACTTATATAGACAACTGTTGAGAAATGATGATTGCTATTCTCTAAGTTAAAACTTGAAATTTGTACAAGTTCAAAGCAATTGAAGCATGCTTATAATGTATTAGGGAAATTGGAATCTCACATTAATAAAAAAAAAAGATTAATGTATCAGGAGAGATACAGTTGCAAATAAAATACAAATAAATGGGTGAAAACAATACTTGCCTTCTGGGGAGAGTGTAATTAGGAAATGAAATGTCTAGTATATAATTGGAAGAGTAAAGGAAGAAATAAATGCCTACCCAAAACATTTCTAAGAATGGTGTGCCTATAGTTTTTTGCAAAGAGGAAGTTGAAGGGCGGGGACAGAATAGTTTTTCTAAAAGAAGAATCCTTGGTATCCAAAGTAAGTATACTTTAATAATTAATAATTATACATACTTCCTTGCATCTTGATGTCTACCTCAAGTATACAAGTGACATCATTGTGATGATGTTGCACATATCGTAGTTTGTCCTCTCTTACCTCCCTATTTCCCCCACCCAGAGACCAATGTGATATGATTACTGGAAAAGAGACTTGATGGGAATACCAAAGCCAATTGCCCTTGAGGGAATTTGGAAAAGATTATACAAAAGTCTAGATATGGTCCAATAGTAGGATTCTTTTTTTTTACTACAGGTTCTGTAGCCATAGCATGGCTTGGTGGACGTGGCTTGGCGGGCATGGCAGGGGAAGAATACTGTAAAATTCCCTCCCTACCCCACTAACCTGCTTTCCAACTCCATTCTCCTGTGCAGGGCAACAGAAGAAGACCCAGCTGATCACCGTGGACTTGAGAGGCAGCAAAATGATGGAGGTGGAGCCAGTTAGAGGTGCTATTTGCCAGTTTTCCGAACTATTCAAAATTTCCACTATCAGTTCGCCAGAAGCGGTCAGAACTGGCTGAATAGCACCTCTGATATGACCTAAAAGAAGCAATGAGGGTAATTTATTTTGGGAATTAATTCCCAAGAGAATCATGCAAAGAAAGGCCAATGTGGCAGGAAAAAAATAGTTGATGCAACATGAAGGATGTATTTTGGTATAGGGTAGTGGAAATATGAGAGAGAATTAATTGTCCTTTAAGATACTTTCTATTTTTAAACAGGAAGATTAAAATCAGTATAGGATATTGCTTAGTATAATACTAAGATATTTCTGTATCTTTTGAACAGATACATTTTATAAGTTTAATAGAGAAGGATGGAAGAAGGGGAAGATAATAGCACAAATCATAAAGCCTTCTTCAAATCATACATGGTTCCTGGTGACTTCATAGACATGTCTATGCAGTAAAATTTACTAAATGTGCTTGCAAAATATCACATACACATTCTTATTTGACAAGATCTTGCCTGGATTCTGTAATGAAAGAGATCCCTCATGGCCAAACTGAAACAGGCTGTCGCTTTCAAATTTCTTGAGAATAATTTCAGAGCAGAGTTGTCTCCATTTCTTCACTTTCATAGGACTTTAAAAATACAGCTATTGTGCTATATAACATGAATAATTGACTCTTTAAATGAATCAGGTAGATTCACAGGATTATTTTTGCTTGTCCTGTTTATGCATCAAGTGAGATATTCATAAGTGTGGGCGATACCAACTCTATGTGCAAAACTTTTGCACTACTTGTGCCTCTTATATTCCTTAGAGAACAGTGGGAGTTGCATCCAAAAACCTGGCTCTTGGAACTTTGAATCTAGGTCTCACAAGGATACTTTGGCAGCAGAATAAAAAATGGTAGGGCAGGGAACAAATGGAAATGTGCAAACTTTGCAAAATATGCCACAAACACCAGCTTGCAAAACCCATAAACAACCATCCCTGTTCCCAGGCTGTCACATAATAGGAGATGCTGGAAATTGTGAAACAACGTGTTTAAGTATAAATAGTCACCACTGGTTTGAAGAAGTAAAACTGTTCTCTTAGTTCAGTCAACACATTGCTTGCTGGGGAAACTGAGAAGCCAATGGCCCAGACTCACCAGTGATTTCTCCCTGTAAAATGAAAGCAGGCAATAATTTGGTGTGTAATATTGTCTATTACAAGGCACATAAAGGCCTGCATTGATTGTTCATACTGTAGCTATATAGAAAACATTGCAAAATGAGCCTGCTTTTAGCCTGATGCCTCATACAGTGGTAATTAAGGAGAACAGCCTTTTGATTTGCTACTATTTGCAGTTCTGCAGGAAAAACAGAGTTTAGGCCATCTTGTGCTCTGTGTTGCAGCAATGCTTAATCTTCTGATTTGCCCAGAACAATTATGTGCAACACCTGTGGAGGATTTAATTGCTTGCTTTCCTATTTCAAGGCAATGAGTCTTACTGTACACACTTTATTCCAAGTTATTAACTTCCTTAGGGTACAGCAAGAATTGGGGAGTATCCAGCACATGTTCCATGACAATTTAGCCCAAATTGTCAATGCAGGGAGGCACTAGATTTGAACTTCAGAGCCAATGCCAGAACTACACAACCCAGGGATCAGAGGTGGTATTCAGCAGGTCCTGATCAATTCTGGAGAACCGGTAGCAGAAATTTTGAGTAGTTCAGAGAACCGGTAAATACCTCTGACTGGCCCTGCTCCCATCTATTCTCTGCCTCCTGAGTCCCAGCTGACCGAGAGGGAATGAGGATTTTGCAGTAACATTCCCCTGCCATGCCCACCATGCCATGCCCACAGATCTGGTAGTAAAAAAAATTGAATCCCACCACTGCCAGGGATGTCCCAATAACTACCCTGAAAGTGACAGGTGATGGTCCCAAATTTATCTGTATTTAGGAGTACCCTGAGTTGTAACATTTGAAACAGAGAAAGACTTATTCCCAAGCAAATCCAGAGAAGCAGAAGTAAAGTCTTTTTTAGTCTTTAGTGGTAAATGTGCCATGAATTATTAACTTGAAAGGTCCTTCCAGCTTGACTCTTGGCACCTTATGGGTTTGTGAGTTTGTGAGTTTATTGGGATTTATAGGCCGCCCTTTTCCCTGAGGGGACTCAGGGCGGCTTACAACCACAAGGGAGGGGGGTGCAGTGTCAAAAAAAAACAAAACAAAATGTGAACAAAGAAAAATAGTAAAAACACAACTTTCGTTCAGCAATCAAACACTCGGGCGGGTGAATTGGAAACCTATCCCCAGGCCTGCTGGGAGAGCCAGATCTTGAGGGCTGCGCGGAAGGTCTGGATGGTGGTGAGGGTACGGATCTCAACGGGGAGATCGTTCCACAGGGTCGGAGCTGCAACAGAAAAGGCTCTCCTCCGTGTGGTCGCCAGTCGGCATTGACTGGCAGATGGGATTCGGAGGAGGCCCAGTCTGTGCGATCTAATTGGTCGTAGGGAGGTGATCGGCAGAAGGCGGTCTCTCAAGTACCCATCTGTGTAATGTTTCCAGGGATAGTATAGAAGTGGTTTGCCATTGCTTTCCTCTGGAATGGTTTACTCATCTTCCCGAACTACCTTGTAGCCCAGAGTGCATTTGTGATATCCTATTCAAATATTAAATAGGTGCAATCCTATTTAGCTTCTAAGGCCAGACAAGGTCATCTGTAAATTACCACTTGCTAAATAAATTCAAAACTCAACTGTGTTCAATGAGAGAGAAAAGTGCATTTGTTTATTCAGTGTAGAAGAGAATGTAAAAAGCATGGATAACAGTAAGAAGTGTCAAGAAGAAGAAAAATGGTAAAGTAATATAAATGAGTTATTGAAAGTGAGTTATTATTACACCATTAAATGTGGGTGCTAAATTTGCCCATTTGCTCCATTTGGCTTATTTAGTTATTTAGCCAAATCTGGAAAATAATCCCTGGGAGTGTTCTGGGTGTACATTTTCAGCACTGGGCAGCAGTTGAGCCCATAATCTAAGAAGAGATTATGGGGGTAAACGAGCCCATAATGGGGAGTACACATTGAGATGAGCCAGTTGTTTGCCTAGTTTGCAGGTTAGGAGGCAAAAGTTTAGCATGTAACTGATTAAGATCCTGTCAGTTTCAGGCACCACCCAGGATTATAGGTTATGCTGTGTCTTATCTGACTGTTCCAGAGGTGGTATTCAGCAGGTTCTGACCAATTCTGGAGAATTGGTAGCGGAAATTTTAAGTAGTTCGGAGAAGCAGTAAATACCACCTCTGACTGGCCCTGCCCCCATCTATTCTCTGCCTCCCGAGTCTCAGCTGAACAGGAAGAAATTGAGTTTTTGCAGTAACTTTACCCTACCATGCTCACCAAGCCATGTCCACCAAGCCACACCACACCCACCAAGCCATTCTCATAGAACCAGTAGTAAAAAAAAATAAATCCTACCACTGGACTGTTCCCTTGGCAGCCTGCCTCTATGCCCAGTCTCCCATGGTCTTTCTCATATACATTACAGCTTCTAATAGGAGAGAATGTATGAGGCCTTTCAGGAAGATTTTGTGTTCTGCAGTGGACAGTGGGCCCCCAATTGATAAGAGAACCCTCAATGACCCAACCAAAGTCACATAAAAAAGTGGTGGTGGATGAAGAGCAGTGGACTCCCATGCTTCTACATATGCCCAAAAATACATATAGCCAACATATTTTTCATTCAATTGTACCCTTATCAGGAACCCTACCATACAGCATGTTAAAGGGTTCCACCACAAAACCGCGGTAGACAAAAGTGCGCTCGACAAAAGCGCGTACGTGACGTCATCACAGCGTGACGAAAACATCGCGCTGTGATCGATAAATGTAAAATTAAAGCGAAAACCTTACCCTAACCCCCCCAAACCTAACCCTAACCCTAAACCTAAACCTAACCCTTAACCTAACCCTAAACCTAACCCTAAACCTAACCCTTAACCTAATGCTAAACCTAACGCTAACCCTTAACCTAACGCTAAACGTAACCCTAACGCTCTAAACCTAACCCTAACCCTTAACCTAACCCTAACCCTAACCCTAAACCTAACCCTTACCTTTATGTGAATCAGCTTGCTTTAATTTTATTTTTATTTCAATTTTTAATTTTTTTCGTCGCACTGTGATGACGTCGCGTACGCGCTTTCGGCGAGCGCGCTTTTGTGGACTGCGGTTTTGATGGGTCACGTGTTAAAGAACTTGCAAAAAAGCTTGGATATGTCATGTGAAGAGTGGATATTAAATTAACTGCCCACTGCAGTACCTCCAGAAAATCTAAGACCTGAGAACAAAAGATAATTAAATTATGATTTCTTTCAATGTCACAGCACTTTGTGTCCATAAATCCAGCACTAGCACACACAAAAAAACCATGGCACCAATACTGCACAACACAACAGATACCACCAAATAGACTAAGATCAAAATACCTAGAATCATGGATTTCAGCATCCCTCTGTCTCAATCCCTACTTTCAGTTTGATGGTTAAATATCCCCATATAGTATATAGAATATGTTATGTGTTAATGTACATGTGTACTTCTGAAATAGCCTGCATGATTTTGCTCTTGATTACCACATTTGTCTTTTTAACACCTATAAATGATTCTTCCTGTAATTTTAGACAAATGCCTTTAAAATTCTTTGCCTGATGGTTTTATTAATAATATAATTAAATAGTTAGATGTTATCAGCATAAGACCCCATACTGCTTACCTGTGAGTGTAGATCATTTATGAGCAACTTAAAAAGCATTGTCCCTATTATCAAGCCTTTAAAAATTAATTTCTCTCTATTAATCCTCCACTTTGCATCCTGTTAAGTGAACTTGTATTAACTGTAAAAATATTGGCTTTCAAAAGCCTAAATATTTTCTACTAAGCAGCTGTATCACATCCCATTTGCTATGTGGTCCCTGATATGTTGATAACACTCATATGATAGATTCAGGTAGAAGAAAAATAGCAGCAATAAAAACAGAGTAATAAATAAAATCAATAAACTGAGCATTTGCATTATTGCCAAAAAAAATTGTTTACATTATCAAAATAATTATTTTCAACTAAAAACTGAAGCTGGAGAATGAAACCAAGCAACAGTTGGAATTTCGTCTGGGTGTCTGCAAAATAATTTTTAAACAATATAGATTCACTTTTGTTTCAAACAATGAGCAACAGATTACATTAAAATGTAATTAAAAAGGGAAAAGGTCGGTTTTGCAGCAGCTGTTGCCTCATTTTCATTATGGCAACACAGGCGATAGATAGTTTCATATCTGGGAGAAGGAAGTTCACATAACAACTCCAGTGCTCATCAAAACATCCATTAGCCAAACATTTTAAGATGCTGGATAAATGAGACTGAACTGTATACAGCTATGGAAACAAATCCTTCTCCCTAACAATATGCCTTGTGATGTCAACAGCTCCCATGATTTACAGTAATTCACAATAACAGCAGCATGATAACATTAAAAATGCTTCTCTGCTGTTGGTGAGAACACACGGTTTGGCAGCAATGCCTGGAAAATAACTGAGACAATGAGCTGAAAATTGCAATGAAAACAGCTAGAAGCTGAGCTATCATTTTACCTTCACAAGAGTTAGGCATGTTGACTAAAACAAAGTGAGACAATTAATCTCATAGCTAAGGACTGAAGCAGCTTCTAAATGCAAAACAATATGATAAAGCATATTACCTATTGGACAAAATACAGGACTTAATCAAAGCAACCAATACGTTGTTAAATACCAAGAATTGTAGAATGGAGAATGAGAGTATAATCAGAATGAAAATAATAAATAAATAAAATAAAAATAATGAAGATAAAATAAAGATAAATTATAAAGATGAGGGTAAAGGTTTGCTCTCTGAGCTTGTTGGTTTCTGAATGTTTCGTTACCTGGCTAGGTAACATCTTCAGCAGAGTCATGTCAGTGTCAGTGTTCTTCTGTTTATAAGGGCTTCAGGTATGCGTGTGTCAAGTGAGGGTCTTGTGATGGGTCAGATGTGAGTCATCAGTGAGCCTTATGATGGTTCTTGTGATAAGGAGATTACATCAGGTCAGGTCATTGGGAGGTGAACTGCTGGTGGGGGTGGGTTTTGCATGGGTTGGTTGAGGGTCGGTGCTGTCTCTGTTGGCTTTACAGTTGATTTGGATTCTGAGGGGTTTGTAGGCTGGTTGTAGGTCAACGTGTCTGTTGATGGAATTGCTGCACAACTGATAAAGGCAAATGAAGATAAATGGGTAAATAAAAATGAAGTGAAGATCAACCCAACTTCACATACTCTTTTTTCCTCCTCCTAATATATAGCAGAGTAGACAGCACCCACTCAAGAACTATTCCTGGGGATCTGTAGATTTCTGAAATAACATAAATCAGAGCAGGAAAGGTTATAGCAATATGGAATAATTAGAATAACATAGGGCCACTGTTTTGTTGGAAGTTGACATCCTCACTATTTGGATTATACACACCCATAGAAATAATTTCTTAGACAGGTGATAGGCTTTTCTGAACTGGGCATGTTCAAGCAGAAGTTAGACAGCCATCTTGGGGTACTTTAAGTTGGGTTCCATAGAGCAAAGTTGAACCAAATCATTTTCAATTAGTAAATTTAAAATGCAATAGATTTGAAAAAATCTATTACTATAATTCTGAAGAAAGAAAATGCATGACAATGAGGCGAGGTGGGAATCTTATGCCTGACTTTCCACCACCAACCTGTTAGTTTTCATAATCCTGAAGGAAACCCCCATCTACTTGGGTTTATTCAAACATAATAAAACCCTTCATTCATCTCCCCACCAGAGATCTCCAAATTCCAAATTTCAAATTTGGCACAAGCCAAAATCCATGATGGCGGAATAATATATTTATTTTGCTGCAAACGAAATCACATCCAGTTACATTTTTCTTGGCCCCTACATTATTTTCTTAAATGCAGACCAGCTTGTATCCACCACTGCAAATGTCTACCTCCTGCAATGAACCCCCAATTTTATTTCACATCCTTGACACATGTGGGGCACGGGGAAGGAACGGTTGTAACCTGCCAGCTGGTTAATGGACATCATATTCTGAAGAACCACTTCCCTATCAGAGATTCAGGAGTAATCTATTTTAAGAAAGGATCAAAAGAGAAACAGAATGCCACTTACTGTACATCTATTGAATAGAATAACAGAGTTGGAAGGGACCTTTGAGGTCTTCTAGTCCAACCCCCTGCTTAGGCAGGAAATCCTACACCACTTCAGACAAATGGTTATCCAATCTCTTCTTAAAAACTTCCAGTGTTGGAGCATTCACAACTAATTAATTGTTCTAACTGTCAGGGAATTTCTCCTTAGTTCTAGGTTGCTTCTCTCCTTGATTAGTTTCCACCCATTACTTCTTGTTGTACCCTCAGGTGCTTTGAAGAATAGCTTGACTCCCTCTTCTTTGTGGAAGCCCCTGAGATTTTGGAACACTGCCATCATGTCCTTCTTTTCATCAGACTAGACATACCCACTTCCAGCAACTGTTCTTCATATGTTTTAGCCTCCAGTCCCCTAATCTTCTTTGTTGCTTTTCTCTGCACTCTTTCTAGAATGTCAACATCTTTTTTACATCATGGCAACCAAAACCAAACGCATTATTGCAAGTGTGGCCTTACCAAGGCATTATAAAGTGGTATTAACACTTCACGTGATCTTGATTCTATCCCTCTGTTTATGCAGCCTAGAACTGTGTTGGCTTATTGGTATGTACAGTATACCATCTTCATCAATTGCTCTGGAAAACAAATAGGAAGCTGCTTTTGATCATCAAGTTAACAGCCTGCCTTGCAGCAAAGGCCTTTGATCTAATCCAGCACATTTCATTCTTTTGAATGCAGCATCTGGTTTGTATAATGCTCTTCAAAATTGCATCCATTTTTTATATTTAGTCAGAATTAGACCCTTATACTAAATGGACAGTTTCATTTATACTTTTTGAGGTAAAAAAGCAAGCATTAATAATAAAAGGGTATGCTATTTAGGGAGAAATACCCCTCTCCCCAACTCTAATCATCTTTATCTGTCTTGACACATTTCTGTATGAAATGATACTGATGTAATCTAAACAGTAAAACAAAACAAAACAAAACAAAAAAGCTTTCTGCTCTCTCTTGTTTATCATTTCATAGGAATCAGAATAATATTCAGATATAGACAGGAAACACTACAAACAATATCCTTTCAATTTGCAGTGTATTTCTCTTTGCATGTTTTTACATTAAATATTTATACAGTACTGAATTCCTATGATAAGTGCTTCTTTATTCTACTTTATTTCTGCATACTAGTGGCTGCTGAGTTGCAGTAATTTTTTTCCCCAATATATCCTTGTGGAGAAAGAAAATGTCTAAACTGTAATCCAAAATTAATTAATACCACGACAAGAGGACTGCAAATGAAAAAAGAGAGCGGGGGATGAAAATATATGCAACAAGCAGAAGCAGCTTACCTCTATATAGAAGGATTGTTTAATATGCTAGAATATATTTCTTATTTCAGATTTAAAGCCAGCAGATTACAGTTAACATGTGAAGTAAAGTGAGGGAAGCAAGATTATAAAAGCAGATGGTCCTCTTTATACAGAGTGAGTGAGTGAGTGAGTGAGTGAGTGAGTGAGTGAGTGAGTGAGTGAGAGAGAGAGAGAGAGACAGAGACAGAGAGACAGAGAGACAGAGAGACAGAGACAGAGAAACAGAACACCTTTACATTTATTTGTTTATTTGTTCATTCATCTTACATGTAGAAATAGATCACCCACAACAAAATAAAGGAAAGTTATAATTAGAGAACAATAATCCTAATAAATCCACTCTAAACGTCTGGCTAACAGTGGGGCAATCAATAAGAACATATAACTTTAATCAATTTGGAAATAAAAATAGGGTAACAGGGCAACAAGCCTGCAACTATACTTTATTGCATTATTGGGAATCTTGAAACAACTTCCCACAGAATATTAACAGATAACTTCTGTTCTGAACTTCGAATCAGCTTATAGCAATAAGATGACCCTACTCTGTGGCTGCAATCAGTTTTTCCCATTTGCGGAGCTGGGGTCGGCAGGGCCTGTATGTGACGCATCTGGCCCAGGGGTCACCAGTTTGACACCCCTGCATATGTGATCAAGGAGATCTCAATATTGTTTTTATATTAGTTTTGTTCAAAATGGCCATCACTTTTTAAAAAAATCTTCTATATGTGGACCACAGTGTCATAACCAAAAGCTGTTAGGGAATACTACAGAAGCCATGGGTTATCAAATAGGGTGTTGTAGGCCCCAACACATATGTGTATTTCCATTCTAATAACATTCACAGGACTCCCAAATCAGATGATAAAGAGACAAAGAGATAGATTTAAAACATTTTTCAAATATCCAATATGTTGGAAGATTGCCAAAGCTTATTAAATTTCAGGTGGGACTATCAAAATCTCATGATATTATCAAAAATATTATTAGAATAACTGAGGCTGTGGATCCCCTTGCCCTGAACTAAAGATTGAGAATTATAAAAATATTTGACTCAATCTCAAACTCTCTCTTGCAGAATTCACCCATCCCATGTATGAAGACGCTAAACATGGCGGAATAAATGTGTCAGAAAGAATAAGCCAATCAAAATTGGGAATCAAATGAATGAATGTGCACCATGCAAAAAATGTTTTTTCTTAGCAAACTGACAAGATAAGCCATTGACCATTCCCACTGTAGATAATAAGCAATAATTAATACACAGTTTAAATCTGAGCAGCTAACAGATGGATTAATTACAGACTGATTGTATGTCGGTGTATATGTGTGTATGTGTATATCACTGCTAACAAGAGACTATGACAAAGTTATTTTAGGATGTGGATTCGATTTTGAAAAAAATGGATATTTGCGAGGTTACTGAAAACTGTGTTTCTCAAATGAAAGTGTTAGCAAGCAGTGAATGATTTAGAGTGTGCCTAATTAAAAACAGATACCCATACATAAAGACACAATGAGGGTAAACAAGTGGCAGAGACCAGATTTGTTTCTAATAAATGTGGAGGCAATCACAACACAATGCAAAGACTTCCCCTACAAGGGCCAAAGTATCAGACATGCAATAAAACAAACGATTTGAGAGAAATGTGTTTTCCTCAGCACAAATTGAGCAGGGAGACAAAGGCAAAATACACTAATGAACATGCAGCTGTAAGATAAAGGCCTAGTAATGGTGAGGAGACAGCAGCAAACTTCTTGCTTGAGTCTTCCCACAAATGTACAAAGCAGGATTTTACAACAGACTGCTTTGTGACATGGAACCAAACGAGCAAAAATTGAATTTCAAAACAGATCCCAAGGCTGAATACAACATAATCACAGCAGCGGCAGAGACAAAAAGATTAGTGATTGCCTGCTGTTAGTACTGCAAATTAGACTTCTTTCACAAAATAAGCCCATGTTACAAAGCTATGCTGGCATGACTGCAGAAGGAAACTGCTTATGTGATAGCAAGAGAAGAAATTTCATGCATGTTTAGGTTAAATAGAAGTTTGCAAACACAGGTAACCCAATGGGTTTAAAAATTGTCTGGCAATACAAGCAGAAGGGACACCATTCCATACATATGCATTCTTTCCAGCCTTAACAAATCGGTTTCATAATCTTGTACATTCTGTGCAATGTCAGTGAATCTTGTCATTTATGGCATTATGTTCATGCTGTTACCAGTAGGCTCCACAGAAAGCATTTGCGAATGCAGTCCCCGTCAGGAGAAATTACAAGAATATAATTGGTAAAATTAATTTTGGGTTCCTTGAAGTTAATTTTGTATCCTTCTCAGAGTTGTCAAAAATATTTCACCATTAATTCAAAAAATGCAAATGCTATGTTTAATCTATGTTTGTATTTTGATTGCAATCAACATATGCCAAGCATTTACCAATGATGAAAAACTCAAACAGCAGGAACCTTAAATCCCCTTTGGTGGGGGTTGATCGTACCATAAAAGAATGAAATATTATAGCATATAAATTAACTGGAAAGTTTGCAAGCTAAGAAGGTGTTTTATAAGACACAACGTTTCAGCCTTTTAATACTGAAATTGACTACAAAGCTTGAGATTCGTTTCATAATATTATGTATATCAGCTATTTCTCTCTCTTTGCTGCCTTTCTTATTTCTCTTAAAAACAAAACAAAAATAGTTTAAACCATGAAAATAATTACTGTTGTGACTAATATTTGGACAAAATTCAGACAGCTAATACTATAAAATAAAATTGTTCCTTTTCAGGGTTTTCTTTTAATATTCTGAATGGAAATCTCTTCAAAACAAAGAGCAAAAATCTACAGTTTTGGAAAAGAAAGGGGAATCAGCAAGTTTATCCCAAGTCAGTTTGTTGAGAATTCTATTCAAATTATTAGCTTTCTTTTCCAGAGGCAACCAAAATCTCTAATAAATGCATTCAGAATAGAATAACATAATTAAAAATGAAAGAAAAATGTCAAAATAAAACAGCATTTAAAAAGAAGGCATAAAACCTAGAGCCATGTAAGAAGCACAATTCAATAAGAGGAAAAAATTTAGAAACCTCTTTGGAAAAGATTCAAACACCATCAGACATAGATAAAAATATTATGTAATTATAGACACCATCTCCTTTCAGAGTCAGTAGGACAATATCCTAAATTCCTAGTTTTGGCCTACACAGCTGCCAAAAAAGCCAACACAGTTCTAGGCTGTATAAACAGAGGGATAGAATTAAGATCACTTGAAGTGTTAATACCACTTTATAATGCCTTGGTAAGGCTGCACTTGGAATACTGCATTCAGTTTTGGTCGCCACAATGTAAAAAAGATGTGGAGACTCTAGAAAGAGTGCAGAGAAGAGCAACAAAGATGATTAGGAGACAGGAGGCTAAAACATATGAAGAACAGTTGCAGGAAGTGGGTATGTCTAGTTTAATGAAAAGAAGGACTAGGGGAGTCAGGATAGCAGTGTTCCATTATGTCAGGGCAGTGGTGGGTTCCAGATCCCGTTCCAACTGGTTGGAATTGGCCTGGAGTCGTCCACATGGATGCACACAGGGCGCATGCATGCGTCTTACTGTCCAGCAACGCCTCTACGAGCCTCCGTGATGCTCCAGCTGCTCAGCGGAGCATTGCACAGGTGCTGTACAGGCCGTGCACAGAAGCGGTGAAGACTTTAAAGAAAGGTAAGGAGCCCAGGCAGGTGGGCCCTCCGGAGCACCATACCAGAACGGTACCCAGTGCTCCGGACAGGCTCTGGTATGCCGGTACCAGGGCGTACCGCCTGCAACCCACCACTGTCTCAGGGGCTGCCAAAAAGAAGAGGGAGTCAAGCCAAGGTGGCGCAGTGGTTAAATGCAGCACTGCAGGCTACTGCTAGATCAGCAGGTCAGCGGTTCAAATCTCACCGGCTCAGGGTTGACTCAGCCTTCCATCCTTCCGAGGTGGGTAAAATGAGGACCCAGATTGTTGGAGGCAATATGCTGACTCTCTGTAAACCGCTTAGAGAGGCCTAAAAGGCCTATGAAGCGGTATATAAGTCTACTGCTATTGCTATTGCTATTGCTATTGCTATTGCTATTGCTATTCTTCAAAGTAGCTGAGGGTAGGACAAGAAGCAATGGATAGAAACTAATCAAGGAGAGAAGTGACTTAGAACTAAGGAGAAATTTCCTGACAGAACAATTAATCAGTGGAATAACTTGCCTCCAGAAGTTGTGAATGCTTCAACAATGGAAGTTTTTAAGAAGATGTTGGATAACCATTTGTCTGAAGTGGTGTAGGGTTTTCTGCCTGAGCAAGGGGTTGGACTAGAAGACCTCCAAAGTCCCTTCCAACTCTGTTATTCTATTCTATTCTATTCAAATAACAATAGGATATGTGCTTATAGAAGGGCAATGGAACGGAAATGTTTTTCTCTACCACTTTCTACCTGTAGACTTATAAATCAATTAAATATTGTATTACAAATACATGCAGTGTTTCTCCCAAAGAAATCCAAAACCAGGAGAGTTGATGCTCCAAATATTTTTCACTAATGCTTGGAAATATTGAATGTTTTTTTTTTAATCAAATTTTTTTTTTAATTTGTCATTAGAAATGGCCACCAATGCACTAGACTGTACAGATGAATAAATTAGTTTATATACTTAAGCACAGTATTCAATAAAACCCAGGCTAGATTTCTGTCAACATATTTAAACCACTATAACATTTGGTCAAATGTACTAAGGTATAAAAATATATATTTAGAATTGAACCAAACATTGCTGCTAATTGTATTTCTGTGAAGTAGTAATTATTCAAAGCAAAGGAGTTCCAAGCAAAAGAATTGTAAACCTTCTTCTTTTTTGGTTATACTACCCCTGCAAGCAAAACATGTTCCATTTATTTTTAAATTAAGTGAAAATTAGCCAGGTGTGCTAGATAAGTTTTCTATACACAGGTCTAAATATTGACAAAGGGAGATGTGTCACTGGAAAAATCATCAGTCTGGCAATTATCACGTTAGCATGTTAAGTAAAAAAAGATGTGAAACTTCCAAA
The DNA here is from genome assembly GCF_051295495.1 of Thamnophis sirtalis. NCBI lineage: Eukaryota > Metazoa > Chordata > Lepidosauria > Squamata > Natricidae > Thamnophis > Thamnophis sirtalis. Next base: position 121,975,734 of record NW_028261381.1, read on the forward strand.
TGTGTCAATACAGATTATTTCATTTCCACCAGCTACCAGCTATACTGTGAATATCAGTGTCTTGATGTATATATACAATCAGAAGTTACGTCCTGAAAACAAATATTCAACAGGTGTCAGGGAGAACTGCTGAGATCCAGGTAAAAAAAATTTTTATGTTCTGCATTCCTGAAATGATGGTTAGTTCCAAGTAGTGTCTGATCTTCCTTGAAGTGTTCTCTTTAGCGGATGAGCAGGAGATCAAAATATCTGAACTATCTAACCAAAACACCATTGACAAGTGAGAAGAGTTGGCATCTCACTCCAACTAATAAATTTAATCAATACTGAGACCGGGAAATAACAATGAATGAAGATGTAATGACAGAGAGTGAGTGTAGAAATGGTTTCTTGTCCCTTGGAATAAGTCTGCTCTAAAATAAGATCTTGAGTAACTCTTCAGTTTTAGTAGCTTCCATTTGAAAAAAGAAGTCACTTGATATAAAAACAGAAAAACCCTCCTTAGAATAGACTGGTATTGAACAACATTTTCTGCTAACCCAGGTATATATTAGTTAGATTATTAACCATGGTTGGTTTTCAAATACCAAATTTTATGGAAACATGTGAAATTCTGAACTCTTGGAGAACAATATGTGTGATGGAATATCTAACAAAGTCTGGGAATGGAGAGGAGGAAAAAGGACCATCGCAAATGAGAAATCTTAGCCTAGAGATGGGGGAAGCAAGAGAAAGAGATTCAAAGCAACTCTGCCTTAATTACAGTAGAATTTGCTTTGAAAGCCTTTGCAAGATCTGTTCTATTACTTTATTAGCAATAAAGACTTTTCCCTGAAATTCAAATGGTTCTTATTTCCCAAGTTTGTCAGACTTGGAAGGTTGGACTTTAATCTTGAAAGCATCCATATTCATTTATCAAAGAGAGATTGGATCTTGCATGTTGTGCTTAGACATGAATTCTGATCCTTATGCTACATTGTCAGCAAAACAAATGACAAATACTTTAGTTATTTAGCAGATGACATTGTTACATTAGACAGGAGACTACAAGGCTAATGCTGACTAATAGTTTGGCTGCCTGTTTACCAGCTCTATTAGGTAGATGCTTCCCAAGGTGTGCCTTAGGAGGGTGAGCTAGCTTCACACCAGAAAAAAAGACGAGTGATTTTGTTTCCTGCAGCATCATTCAAGGCCTTCTCCCTCTATTGAAGCCACATCACAAATGGGCCTCACAACCAGGAAGATTTGGTGCTGGCACAAGTCTAACTTCCGCACAAAGTGCCAGTTTGTCTCCCCACCCAAGAGCTATCTATTTATCTACTTACATAGAACATGCTTTTGAACTGTTAGGTGGGCAGAAGCTGAGGCGAGTGATGGAGCTCACCCTGTGACACAGTTCTAGGACTCAAACCACCAGAGAGAGACCAATTCCAGCATCATTAAATCACTGATCCACCGCACCTTGCAAAGACTTTATTGAGATACAGTCATCAAATAGATACACAAATTATGAGCTTGATAATAAACTCAATAGTTGGGGGAGGATTTACTTCAATCACAAGTGGCCCATGGGCTACCCCAATACCAATGACCAGGTAATTTTCATTTAATAATTGCAATTGGGACCAGCAATTGGTTGTTAAACAAAGTGGTCACTAAGTGAAAAATCACATGACCACAACTATGCTTATAATTTTACCTTGGTTTTCCTTTGTTTTTCACTACTTATTGCAGCTTTTTCCCACTCTCTCTTTCTCTTTATGGATAACTTGGTATAAGATAAATAAGCAAATAAGTGAGACACCATAAAGATAATAAATGTGATGACTAGTTGCTAAATTGTCTTTTTAGCACCACACCAACTTTTAACACCCTTTAAGCAAGGCAGTTGCTAAGCGAAGGCTACCTGTACTCTTTTCTTCTAGAAGTTGGGGAGGGCTCAGCACCAAAAAACAAAATTTCCTGCAAATTGGACCAAGCTAACATTAATTCTTAGCTTTTTGAAAGAAAGTGTGGCCTGATGGACAGTTCCATTCATTCAAAGCACCAACGGTATACTAGACAACTATTTTTGGTTCAAAAGTTTTATTTCTTTTAAAACAAACATTTCATCATTCCTCAATCAGTAAGACATCGGAGTACAATTTTTTGTGTGCCAAAATAGTTCTAGTTTACCACCAAATTCTTGTCTAGCCTAATATATACCCCTCCCTCCCTCCACCCTCCCCCCAACCCCCCTCCTCCTTCCCCCCCCCCCCGGCTTCCCAGAACCCGTACACGGTATGGATTTTTAACAAACACAGTCTAAAATCTATTGAGAAAAAAGAAATAAAGAAATTAATGACATCTCTACATTGATCTTAGCTTCTTCTTGCTGAGCTAACTTTGAACAATTTAAATCATTTCTGATCTTAAGCATAGGCTAACTGAAATTTCTTAGTCCCGTATTTATTTTGTATATAGTCAATCCATTTTTTCCAGTCTCGTTTATATCTCTCATTTGAGTGATCTTTAAGATATGCCGATATTTTAGCCATCTCGGCTAAGTTTGTAACTTTCAATGTCCATTCTTGAGTTGTAGGCAAGTCTTCCTTCTTCCAGTATTGCGCCACCAACAGTCTTGCTGCCATTATTAGGTGCAGAATCAAGTTAGTCTCTACCACTGTAAAGTCAGTACATATACCTAGTAAGAATAACTGAGGAGTAAACTTTATCCTTCTTTTAAAGATATTTTGCATAATCCACCATATTTTTATCCAGAATGCCTTAACCTTTTGGCAGGTCCACCATATATGATAATATGTAGCATCGAGAGAACCACACCTCCAACATTTAGGTATACTAGACATCTATTGATACTTTATGCAGAACTTCTTTCGATGAATCTGTTAGGAGAGCAATTGCTAAATAGGAGATCTATAAATTACAGTAAGGAAGACACCAAATATATGAATACACAGCAGATTTTAAGTTATATACCAAGAAAGAGGCAGAAAGGATTCTGTCCTAATCAATCAGCTTCAGGAAGACCTTTTCAATGAACCAAAATATGAATTAGAAAGGGCACACCATAGTCCTTGGAAGTGCTGTTTCAATACCATATGGTGATAAGTGATAAACCAGAAAAGTTGAGGCATGGAATAAATAGTCAGGCAAAACAGTTTCACAGCATTTCTTCAACCATTACACACACACACACACACACACACACACACACACATACACACACACACACACACACATGCACAGCTGCCTTTGCAAACAGAAGTAATGACAAAATAGTTCTGTATTGGAGAAACATTGAAGACATTTTACTGTATTGTCTTCCAGCATCTAATGGTAGCTTGTCTCACTATGCTTCTTTGCTCAGAGGTGGCTGGAAATGTCACATCTGTGGAAATGTCATACACTTTGCAAGTATGTCCTAGAATTGCCCCAAAACCTTTACTCCAAGAAACTTTCAAGATTCCTTTCAAAAATTTTGTAGGGGGCTCCTCAGATGATTAAGGAGAGATCTGACATCTGATAGTATGTGGTTGTATTTTGTTATTCCTACAACTCTTTGTACCCCACACAGGCTCAGAAATACAACTCTCAGCTCTATGGGACACTCTTGAACTTGGTGGCAATTACTAATTTCATTGATGAGGCTATTGTGAAATAATATGGCTTGCTCATATGTAGCCAACTGAAAAGGCCTAAGAAAGTGAGATGATTGGTTGTAGACCCTTCCAATCAGGTCACATCCTGCAACATATGACCCTCTGCAAGCAATAATAAACTAACAAAAACAAGTTTCAGCCCTCTAGTTGACTGTTTCTTTGCAAGACCCAATAATTTTTTAATAGACTTCTGCAGACACATAATATTGATATTATGTAAATGGTATTATGAAAAGGATATTTCTTTCCATTCTCAATATCATAAATGGTAACAATTTGCAAATTTTAGACTGTTCTGCTCTTCTCTTTGCCTCATAGCAACCTAAATCATTATGACCCCTAAAATCAATACTAAACCACTATTGTCCAAAGCAGGTCCCATTACCAGAGGAATGAATCCAACAATGGACCTTTTAAAGGTTCCCTCAGATCTAGAATTGCTCTTGCTAATCATTTAGCAATTTTACAAATGCTCAGATCATGTATTTTTTTTTTATTCTTTTGCTAAGGGGCTTAGGAATGGTTATAAAATTCAAATATTTTCTTTAGTCATTAATTAATACTAATGAAAGAGATAATTTTTTTTAAAAAAACCAATAGCTAAATTAAGTTCATGTAAAAATAATATTTAAACTATTGATGTACATGTTCTAACAACTCTATTTATTTGTATCAGAATAGCCTAAGTCTCTACGTCTCTACATTAATTTGTTTACACTTCCTCTGTTTTCCTATTTGGCCAGTATTTTTAGCAAGGGGCTATATTTAAGGGTATGAGATAGCCATATTTTGATTTTTTTTTAATGTGCTTGGGAACAAAGGAGTTTTTTTTATTCTTGTTGTTTTGTTTATTGGTAGAGCCCCAGTTATAGAATATCATCCTCAGATAAAAGGCTTTTGTTCAGCAAGGCAAAGCCAATTTGAAGTGAAACACGATGGTTCTGACTGCATATTAGCAGACCATCAGAAAGTGGATCTTCTAGTTACAACAGCTCAAATGATTCCCAGTACGTACAGTTACAAAAATATATGAACGCCATGTTTTGTATAATTATACAGGGCATGAAAATAAATATGCCATGCTAGGAATTTCTTTATAATGTCTAAAGGTATTGTGAGACTATACTGAGTACTGTGTATTCAACATCTTAGAAAGGTATTATGGAGCTGTCAACGTTGCAGAAAACAAAAGCAAATAACCCTACAATATGGTAATTCTTAACAAATGGTTTCCTTAAAATTAGTTGTGGTCATGCTGTATTTTAAGCCTTATTATTATTATTTGCTTAATGTCATATAAATCAGATGAGGGCCCAGATTGTGAATGAAGTGGAACATTTTGACTGTTGTTTATAATTAGGTCATATTCTTAAGTAATGTACTATAAGCAAGGTATGCTGGGTCATCTGAACCCAGATAACCAACAGTGAATTCAAAGTGCTATCCAACCATCCTTGAGTACAGGGGTGGACTTCAAAAATTTCAGCAATGGGTTCTCTGCCCAGTTGCTGGGTGGGCGTGCCCCCCAATGGTGGGTGTGCCACCCCAATGGTGGGCATGGCCTAGTTGGCCTCCTGCACCATTGGGGGGGGGCTTTTCGCCTTCCCCAGTCTCCGGAGGCTCTCCTCAAACCTCTTGGAGGGCAAAAACATCCTCCCCCAGACTCCAAAGGCCCTCCCACAACATCCATTTTTCCCCTCCCTGAGCCTCCGTGCAGGCCCTGCACCTATCTCGCATCCAAAATCGGTGGCTGGAAACTCCTGGGAGGGACAGGGGGAGGGGCCAGCCAGGCGTGGGATTTGGAGGTTCTCCAAACCCGCCATAACATTAGCTATGGGTTCTCCCGAAGGTATAGAAAAGGTATAGAAAAATAGCAGGAAAACATTGGCTATGCTCATTGCGAATCTTTATCCCGCCTTTCCTATATCTGTTCCAAATCACTACTAAATAGTACTGCCCTCATTTTTTAATGTGCCAGTCCCTATAATAAGCAAAGTGATTGGTCTTCTCTGCTGGCATTTCCTTTCCACACATCACCAGCCAATAGGGAAAACATCCATCAAAAAGGCACTACAACCAGAATGAGGCGAATCTGACTTTGGAACTCTGCCTGGGCTTCTCTAAGCTGCTAGGTTGTCTGCCCCTTTCCCCACATCCTACATGGGTGACTCCCAAGTTAAAATGATGAAAAGTAAAGAAACATATGGAAAGAGACAAGTGCAGAAATCACCTCAGAGTGGAAATCACCTCAGAAAGAAGGAGAGGCTGCGATGATTGTATAACTAGCTAAGTCCTATAGAACTGAAAGGGATTAGCTGCTAGAAAGCTTAGCTCTTATTTAAGAAAAGGGGATATGATTGAAGCTGACCAAAAAAAGGAAGAGAAACTGATAAATAAGCGCTAAATAAGCAGCTCAACATAGTTTTCTAGTCACTACAGTGGGGAGAATGGGATTGCTATATGTAAAAATGGACTTTAAAACAATGCTAATAGAATTCAGAATACAGTTATAATACTGAATACAGTATAATACTCCCTCAACAATGGCTGAAATGTTTGTACGTCACCTGGAATCATCTCTAGGTAAGATGGGCACAGCAAACAAGTCAAACAAACAAACAAATCACAGAAGGGAAACTCTCTGCACTACCCAAAACTTCAAAACATATGTCTGAACACACCTACCCCTAATCAGCTGTCATCACCAAGAAAATGAATGTCAGATTTTACACACTGAAGTGGCCTGGTATCCGCTTCAAAAGAAAACTACGTTAAAATCACAACACTTAAAAGTGATTTAAGGCTTTTTCTGTCAAGGCTTGGGGATGAGCTCAAGCTAATATTATGTGATTTAAAGAAAAGATTGGTATTGTCAGAGAAGAATTGTGTCATGTTAAAATGCAAGTAGGGGCAGGACCATAGAACCAAGTGTTAAGAGCAGTCCCAAAGAAGTGCTATTTCTACACCAGTCTATCCACTGCTCTTACTTTGCTTTCATACACACACATACACACACAATGAATCACAAACACAATGAGATAGAAAGGAAATTCAGTCTTCCTCATTCAGTATATGGCAGGCGAAACCCAGAACAGGCACTTTCATGATATGTGCTAGTTTATTTCTCACCTGCAGAAATCCAGGTTCCTACTGACTTTTCCCTCTACTTCATTTAGACTTTTGCAACCTAATCTGGCATTTAATTCAATTACTTATCTGCCTTGTTTCTGTCCATAGTATTCAAAAATATTCACAGATCCATCCAGGATATTGGATGAAGAGGCTCAATACCCTGAATATTCAGTGAAATATCTTACCCATGGTTATCGCTTAGTTATATAGAAGATGATTTCATGCAATTTCCTTAGCCAGTTATTGAATTAATCCATTTTCTGGGGTTGCACAATATATTTACTATGAATGAATCAGGCTAATTCGAGAGAGAGAGGGGAAGGAGGGAGGGAGAGAGAGAAAGAGAGAGAGAGAAGGAGGGAGGGAGATGTTCCCTGAAAATGGGCTTTAGCATGAATCCAAAAGCTTGGAAGAAGAAGAATAAATCTCTGGTCCCAGTGACCAACTTAGATTGGCTTCTGCAACATTATCCTATATTTGGATAATTATATTGTATATTTGCCTTCATTTGTGAATCAGACTAATGAATGGCTAATGTCCATACAGTATATTAATCTATGCAGGTCCCCCAAACCAAATATGTAACAAGGACTTAAAACTAACTAAGCTAAGCATTTTCTGCATGTGGCACTATTAGATCTTTTTCTGATTAAGATGATAACACCGCATTAGTGTTGTGCGCAAGCACTTCCATGATATGCCATGGTTAGAAATGTTGGAGGATGGTAGAGATAACTTGCCACAAAGGCAATGTACACATTACTAACACCACAAGAATTGTTCAGCATGGACAGAATTCAAATGTTTCAGACAGTTTCAGGGTGGCAGTTGTAATGTATAAACCAACCTTGTAAGAGAAAAACAGGGCAATAAAACACTGCTGTTTCCCATTAAGATGCTTTAGTTTAAAATACAAATATTTTAAACAAAGCATGCAATCTGCCTTAAAGGTATTAACAAAACTCAGGATATAAACCAAACATACAGAATATGATGAAAGTCATGGAGACTTTAGGCAACTGTTTTTCCTATGTTTAAATTTTAAGAGCTGTTACTATAGCAACTGCAAGATACAGCATATGGTATGTCTACTATCTCTGAAATAACAGAACAATTTTTAAAGAATTAACTTTACAATATGGTGTGAACACTTGTACTTTTTACCAATTTTTCAGAGTGTTATGTAAGGTACTTTTGTTCCCTGACATACTTTTCATGTTGAATGCTCTTTTTTCTTTTGATTTCTTTTCTCATGGTAAATAAACATTTCCCTTTTTTTGTCTTTCCTAATCTTACAGATAAAAAGTTAGGAAGCGAAGTATTTCAGTCCAGAAAAAAATATTCCTACAGAAATTCCTATGGAGGGAGAGAAGGCAGGGCAGGGCAGCAGCATCACAAGTAAGAAAGAACAGAGTTTGCTAGCCTTTTTGTAAAAGTTCCTTTTATATTTCACATAATGGGACATAATAAATTTAGAACAGTTCTCAAACCATTACATTTACTCTGGGAATACAGAAGGGGAATGGGAGGTGGAGGCTTAGCTCCAGTAAATTTTCAGCCCATCTCCTTTTTTGAGATTTGAGATTCTTAACCTTTTAAAGAGTTAAACTAGTCTTAAATATGGAACAAGTCTCAGGGATGGGAGAAAAACAGATGTTGAATGAAATCAAAACATGGATTAAAGGAAAGGATGATCTTAGTGATTTAGGGGGCTTTCAATCCAGTCAGCTCCAGGTGAGAAATAAGGCAAGTGAGAGCTATAGATTTTCGGATCCTGTGGCTTGACCAATCAAAATGCATGTGTCTTAGAATTAAAAGAAGTATATGAAGAACAGCATATCCAGGGAAAGTGTAATTATGTTGCAATAAAAATTCAAGACATCATCACTGCTTGTGCAACTGAAGATTTTCCATTTACAGTTATTTAGAAAATGCAACTTTCTTCTGGGGAATTTGTGTACTTATGAAATCATAGATTCCCACAATATGTGTTTATAAGCCCTTTGAGCTTTTCCAGATCAAGAAACTAATTACACAAGGTTAGAACTATGCTTTATTGATATACGCTACATTAACAAAATCTCGCAAATTTGATGTTTTTTTTCTCTTTCTCATTCTTATATCTCAGGAAGTCAGAAAAGAACAAACTTAAGTCTCTTTTTAATACTTTTTACTTTCCCAGATCTTTTGTAGAAGTTCAAACAGTACTTCTGAATGTTTGCCATAAGATTATCTCTGTGGCTCCCTGTACTACAGTGGTTCTCAACCTGTGGGTCAGGACCCCTTTGGGGGTCGAACAACCCTTTCACAGGGGTCGCTTAAGACCATCGGAAAACACATATTTTCAAAAAAATATGGAAAACGGAAAATAATTTTATGGTTGGGGGTCACCACAACATGAGGATTAAAGGATTGCGGCATTAGGAAGGTTGAGACCCACTGCTATAGTACTTAAGCAGTAGAAGTCTTCTCATTTCAACAGAAACCTAGATTAAGAACAAAGCTTTCTAGTTTGTACAATCTAGCAGACAGAAGTTCTCCATTATGCTGGAGACCACTTAGGAGCAAATAATGAGTTTGCTAAGAGACATAATACTCTTCCTATGTCAACAGTGAAGGCCCAGCAAACATTATCAGGTCTAAAAAGTATAGAAGACAAGTTCAATATCTTGGCAATGCTATTTACTAAATCACAAAATCTTTGCACTGTTTGCCAGACAGAAAGAACTTTTACCCAATTTCCTATACAAAAAAAAAAGGCGTAAGGAAACTGGATAATTGAAGTGGCTGTAAGAAGTAGTGGAGGCCACTGAATCATTTCCTCCCCGCATGCAAACTTCTGAATTACCTTTACACTGAATAAGACAATAAGTGACTATAATATATAGTTTAAGTACTCTGGATGCTTTGCAAGAGAGGAAGATGGAGATAAAACCTGAAGCAATTGACTCTGCCTACCATTTAGCAACCTGTCCTCAGAAATGTTTCTGAAAGATTTTAGCCCACAGAGTGGAATGGGCTTAGATTCATTTTTTTTCCTTCCCCACACACAGAAATTCAAAGACGAAAAACTTACCATAAATTCCTCCTTCATTTTTAAATTCAAGAGGAAATACTAACTTTACTAAAGATAGTAGGCATTAAACTACAGGTGGGTTGTTCCTCCTAACTGCTGTTATCCTAAAAATTGCACATATAATATTCAGTTTACATTCCATATATGCAAATATAAATCAAGTAGTCTACAAGCTGTATGAAAAGTTTATGTGACAATACATAGATTAGACTATAGGATTCTTTGTTGCATATGCTTCAAAGACCAACATTTTGTTGAATGCTTTCCTATGTGTCTATGATCCTTCATGAAATGAATGTTTTTTGCATTATAAATGCAGAAAGATTGCAATTATAAATGCAGAAAGATTGCTATTATAAATTCTTCCACTTTATTGTTTCTATTCTTTTTACTCTAAATTAGGATTCTAAAACATTATGTGACATGAATGTCTTTTAAAATCATTTCCACCAGTTCTTAGAGCTCTGCTTCATTGGAATGTGATATATAAATCTGCTTTTACACAAGATTTATGCATTTAAGTACATGTATAAATGGAGGAGATGTGGAGCCATGTTGCTTTGTAAGCTAGTTATTTGATTTCAAGATACTAGGGTACCATCTCTTGTGAGGCATTAAAACTCAATTTTACTGCCTGTTTTTCAATATGTCTCATACAATGACCACCTTTTCAATTCACATATGCCTTTAGAATAGAAAGGAGAGAATGATCAACTTTTAATGATATTCCACCAAAAATAATTTGTAAAAGCTTATAGGCTATTAGCAGATAGGATTAAAGCCAGAGGGACAGGACTTGAACCAAAAGTGAGTGCATTATTTTTTCCCTATCATCCCTTCTCTGTTTCCACTTCTTTCCTTCCCTCCCAGAGATGATAGGGGAGAAAATTATTGTTCTTGTTTAAAGAAAAAGTTTGGACTTACTGCTTTCAAATAACTGTTGGAATTAAGCCAAGAGCTGTTTCCTGGCCATCTCTGCCCTTTCATAATGTTGCATCATACATGTCATTTTAATAGTTATCCTATGTGGGAACTTTGGCCTTATGAAAGGCACAAATCTTTAGGTTTACAGCCCCATTTAAATCCCAGTCCATATGGTGAAGTCTCAACTACCCAATACTTGTAATTTCCCTTTGTATTTTTTTTTCTTGGCCCTTTTTAAAGATCCAAACAAAATAGTTATCCCCTCTGTTACAATGGAATATTTTCAGCGTTATCTTTCTTATTCAGTTCCAGGAAGGTTGAATTATACCCCTAGATCACCAATGATTTGCAGTAAATTAGCTGAGCATTCTGAACTATAAATAATTGAGCCATTTTAGTGTGGAGGCTGTTGTAATAAGGGATAGATAGATGGGTGCTCAAAAAGATTTGTGCACAAGCTGCACAATTGACAATGAAAATGAAGAGAAACTAAATAATGATAATACCTTTGTGTTATAGAATTATTCATGACACATTTCTGTTGAAGCGGAATATACAGTTCATCACTATAGTGGACAGAATGGAAGTATTAAGCTAATATTTAAACACGGTTTTAATAGCAAAGAGCTTCTGAACTGCTTTTTGCTTTCTGTGAAGCTTAAATTACTGTTGTGTTTAACATGTTACTGCAAGGTGCCAATAGTACTGAAGGTCTGGCAGTGTATAAATTCATTATTCAACAAAAAAAATAAGGTAAGCTCTCTATCATCAAAGCCTGTGAAAGGGAAGTCTTGTTATCTAGAAAGGGCTGTTGATTGTTAACAAATTCAATTGAATAGTTTTAATTGAGAACTAAGAATTGAGGTTGTAGTTGTGTTCAATGAGAGACTAAGTATCTCTCTGGGCTGCTTTCATTCTGGTTCCTACTCTGAGTTGGAAGTTGGACTCAGTGACATATATAGTCCTTGCCAAACCTTGCTATGATTACTTTTTTTTTTGGTTACCTATAGTTGAAATTCCTAGTCCTATTGATCTGCATATTTTTCACTTCATTTCCTTCAACTTTAGGTGCTGAGCCTCTTTCACTTCAGGACACATAAGTGCGCGCTCAGTCAGTGAACCAGTTGTTAAACTGGTAGGATCCCACCCCTGGGTATAGGGTCTCCTGCTTGAGCAGGGGATTGGACTAGAAGACCTCAAAGGCCCCTTCCAGCTCTATTCGGGTTAAATCAACATGGAACTATAGTATAACAGAATGAATGAAACTTCTTCCAAACCATTATGACATTTTAAATGAAATATAGTAAAAATATTAATAACACCACATACTTCTACATGCATGAACTAATATAATTTTTATTCTGTTCCATTTTTTTTTTAAATCTTTTCTTCCCCAACCTGTAATATGTCACTTCCTTTCTAGCGGGTTGATCCCAGGAGGACTTGTAACTGCAATTACCACATTTAAATATTCCACGTATCTGTCAAGATTCAAAAGTATTCTGTGGTGTCAGTTTAAATATAAATATCTATAATTCTAGTTAATCGCCATCACTTTTAGTCAGTTTTGAAAACTCACTTGATGTCTGTTTTGTGCTTGTGGCCACATGCTGTTTAGACTGCAGCATTTGACATTGATTTATTGGTTAAGATGTTACCCAAAGCAGCTCTGGCACACAACAGGGTTCTGATAGAGAAGAGACTGAGCCTCTCACAGAAGTAAACTTGTCAATAACCACTTTCCCCTAATTGTTCAAGAAGTTGTCCTGCTTTTCATACCAAACTGTAAATGAGTTTAGAGTTGTTACACAAACCCTGTACACCAGGCTCTACTTACAAAATACAAGACCTTCTTTCTAAAGAAATCCCATCTATTTACGGGCGACTCACAGGCTATCGATATTCCTCAATGATTTTTTTCTTTCTTTCTGTAGCAAGCACAGATTCTGTATAGCCTGTAATGACATCTTGTAAACAGCCTGAATGACCATTCAACAGAAAACAAGCATTTTAGAGGTTTCTGCAAACTGCAGACACTTCATTTTGACCAGAGATGTGTCAGAAAGCCAGCATGTTTATCTTTAAACTTAGATGTGTCCGTGTGTCGACATGTATTTATCCTACTTCAATAACTCTTACAGTGCAGATAAAAGTGCAATTATTTTTACAATGCAAGATTCAGGGTGCCAGAACTAATATCCTCATGCCCAGCAGCTAGAACTAGTACCAAAGAAAAGCACTTCAAAGCTTTTAATCTCCATGACAACCTACATCCCATTCTTCAATAAATGCCATTGTACATAAACATATTATTTATGCATACTTACTATCTATTCATAAATATTACTTGTCAGTAGCTTAAATACAATCAAGGCAGGGGTGGCAGCTGTCCTCGGGCACCAGTATAGTGTGGCTCAGAGAGGGCTTCATTCTTTCAAAAACCAAATCTTGTCATGGTCTGCCAGAAAGCAGCACCTGCCCATAAACTGGGCAGCAAAGGGGCAAGCAAAAGTAGCGGCAGGCAAAAATGACCACAAGTCTCAGGTGTATTGACTGGGATGACCTTGGGTGGTAGCAAAAAATTGCAAAACATTGTCATTTTTTGTTAAGTATTCAGAGCGAAGCAAGTAGGCTTCGCAAATAACTTCAGTCCAGTCTCTTCCATTCACCCCATCTACCATTTTTGCCATCTAATAACATGTTACCTGTGGAACCGTCTTTGCCCATTACATCAGCCCATCCTACTTAGGCAGGAAAGGGTATGTTGCTGCCTGATCAGTTAAAGAATTCTGTCTGGTGGGAATAAGGAAGAAGGCCTTCTCTTCACAGTGGAGATGATGGAGTAGAAATCAGGCCTGTCAAACTGGCAGCCTGCAGGCTGGTGGCATCACGCACAGGCCACACCCTCCCCGACTCTGCAAAGGCAATAAACTTTGTAATACATCATAATATGTCACATGACACGACTGAGTTTGACACCCATGGAGTAGATGGATGATGGATTGAGCTTCTTAGGAAAGCTGAAGAAGATTGAGTAGACTCATTATATGCAATCAGAAGACAATAGCTGGGGAATGTTGTGATTTGTGGGAAACCTTATTGAACAACAACTGCTGCAGAGACTGTCTCAACCAAGACTTATGACTTTGGGGAGTGAGGTGCAACCGTTGGAAAGATCCCAGTTATAATTTCAAGCAAAAGTTTTATTATCAAGAATCAGTCGAGGATATTTGATCCTGGACGGATCAGAGATAATGACTGCAGTGGGTTTATTAGAAGCCGTTTGTGGGCTTTCTGTGAGTTAAATATAATAATAGATCATTAATAGAGGGCTCCAAACTTAAATTTTTTGTTGGGATTACCTGTTAGCTGCTTTCTTTTACAGTAGATAGACGGTAGGCGAAATTCATTGAGTGATAATAGATTTTCATATTGAGAGAGATGGGTGGTTTCCACATTTGATAAAGAAATACAAAATCAGTATTTGCAATCCAAATTTAGGGTCACTAATGCCGTTCTGCCCCTAAGAGTTCTCTTGCTGCCATTCCTCCTCTATAGCAGCCTGGGTGTGGCAGCCTGAGGCTCCAGAACAGGTTTCTACCACTGTTTAAATTAAGCAACAATTGTCAAAACCTCTTCACTGTAATTCAATATCATTGTCTTTTCTTTTTTCATAATTTATATACTAGCCACTTCCCTGGTTTATTTGCTTTACATAGTTTATTTTACTTCTATTTATCTTACTCTTAACACAGACTGTTATCATTGCAAAACTTGATTTGTTAAGAAATACTCTGAAAATTTCTTTATTCTTTTTTTCTCTCTATTTCATTCAAAATAGTGTGTGTTTTCATTTGACTTTCTTTTTTAAGTTCATTATTATGTTCTATAAAATAACTTCTAATAAACTTGTATCCCAAACCATTCTTAAATAGTACCTTCACTTAAATTATTTTTTAAAACATTCTGTTATTTTTACAAACCTTCACTATTTCTTCTTTGTAACATTATCTTTGATCTGGCCAGGATCAAATATCATCAACTGATTCTTAATAATAAAACTTTTCCTTGAATTTATCTTTCTTCTCACTAACATTTCATTTAGAAGAATTTAATCCATTTAAATCCATTTAAAAGAATTGGATTTTCTTTTATTAACCAACCCCCCAAAAAGTCTACTTTAAAAACCTTAGTAGCCAAGTTCCTAGAGCTCTTTATTAGATCTTAAAGTTTGAGCCTACTAATATTGTCTTTTTCTTTTGTTACAGACATATTAACAAACAATTAAGTACCAACCAAAGTAGGAGTCTCCAATCTTGGCAACTTTAAGACTTACGGACTTCAACTCTCAGAATTCCCCAGCCAGCAATGCTGAACAACGCAGGCAAAATGTATTCAATTAATGGCCTTGGTTCATAATCTGGTGAGTAATAAAGTTTGTCTCCATGTGAAATCTCCTTCTCTTGATCAGAACATATCTTCCTTTGTTCTTAAGCATTCAAAGGCATTTGTGCATGGATATCAAAATACTTTTAACATATTGCACTAAATTTTCAGCATAACATTTTAACTACTCTGTGCTGCAACCAAACCTCATAGTCTCAAGCTGAGCCTGACTTTCAGTGACAATATGGACACATGCCTCAAGTTTCCATGGAATTTGTTTGCCACTGATTTTGTTTTGCTTTGTTTTGTTCTGTTTTCCAATCTACCCTACAGTTTGAGGATTTATCAGTCATTTCATATTCACATAGTCAGCTTTTTTTTTTAATCAGTCAAGGTTAGCTAAATGCTGCCATCTACCTGGCTCTGCATCTAAACAAAAGCTTATACATAATCCCTGTATCATTTTTTTAAAATGGCACAAAAATCATTCTAAAATAAATGAACAATTTTAGGATGTGAATATTTCACTTTTTTCAGAAGAACAGAGGCGGAGAACAGTGTCCTCCCTCTCTTGTTGTTGAATTAAAACTCTTATTATCCTTTTTTTAACTGACTAATGCTAAAGAGAGGTTGGAATCAGTAATAAAAGTGTTTAAAGACATAAACTTTAAGGTCAGTTTTAGCAAATCATCAAATTCATTATGAGGGAAAAATATTCATAAGGTGAGCATACAAATCTGTTGAGGTAGTCCCACATAATTACCAGTCAGGCTAATCATTCCATTCCAAAATAACAAAACAATTAAGTGTAAGATCTAGACTAGGAATGTCAAACTGGCGGCCCTCAGGCCAGAAGCATCATATGCAGACCACACCCACCAGGTTTGACACCCATGGCCTGAACTATGGACTTGTGTAGATTACATATTTGTTATTTGCATGATGATGTCATTATGCCTGTGACATCCTCATGGCTCATACTGAACACCTGTAGCCCAGACTGAATTTAGAAATAAGTATGTTTCTATGGAGTGTCATTAGTAGAATACAAACTTTTGTTTCAAAATTGAGCGTGCGTGCATATGCGTCCATGTACATATATTACTTAACTATACTTCATTATGAAAATGGTCTCTGAATCAAAGAGCAGGTTTGCAGAAATTCACTGCTGACATTTACAGGACCTTCAATTAACTAATCAAATCAAATCTTGCCTCCTTTTTTGGCCACATTATATTGCTGTGAAAAAAAATTACATACTTTGCTGTTCAGAAATGGTCTTATTCTTTTTCTAGCAAACTGCTTAAGGAGAACAAAAAGTTTTAGATATGGGGTGAAGGTAATACTTTAAGCTATGGGTTTCTGCCATATGTAATTATTTTCAATGGAGCAAAATCATAGTAAGAAAAGATTTATTGTCATATTTTTTTTCACCAGTGGGAGTGAAGAATGATTTCAGTTACAGGTACTGATTATGTAATTGCATTGATATAGGGCACACAACCTACTCTGCCTTGTGAATCATCTAAACTGACATGAGAACTCCCCACATACCTTGGGCTTCACAAAAGGAGAAAGGTGCGTTCTTGGGGAGCCATTACATAAAGGTGAATATGTCATTGCCATATGGCACCATTATGAAAATGAATGGATAAAATAAACCATGGCAAACACATAGCTCTCTGAAAGTAAACTTGTGAACATAGCACTTTAAAGGAGATCTTCATATCACATTAGTCATGTAGGCATACTCTACTGTCCTTTGAAATAAACATATACAAATTACTAGCTCACTAGTAATGTTTTACTGGTTTGCTTTCTAATCTGCTGAACAATCACTAATCTGCAAGCAGGCAAGGAAATAGAAAAGAGTGCAGAGAAGAGTAACAAAAATGATTAGGGGGCTGGAGGCTAAAACAAATGAAGAACAGTTGCAGGAAGTGCTTAGTAAAAAGAAAGACTAGGGGTGACATAATAGCAGTGTTCCAATATCTAAGGAGCTGCCACAAAGAAGAAAGGGTCAACATATTTTCCAAAGCACCAGAAGGCAAGACAAGAACCAAGACATGGAAACTAACCAAGGAGGGAAGTAACCCAGAGCTAAGGAGAAACTTCCTGACATGAGAACAATCAATAGTGGAATGGCTTATGTTCAAAAATTATGAGTGCCCCATCACTGGAGGCTTTTAAGTAGAGATTGGACAGCCATGTATCTGAAATGGTATAGGGTCTCCTGCTTGAGCAGGGGGTTAGACTAGAAAACCTCCAAGTTCTCTTCCAACTCTGATGTTAAACAGTCCATATTCATTCTATGATCCATGAAAGAATGGATCTATTTTAATTTACATTTTTTGAAATTACATCATGGCCCATCGTGACTTTTTAATGTTTTTGTTTAACAATATATCCATTCCTAAAGAATTGAGGACTGATTAACTTTCTACTTAGTCCTAATAAACCCATTATCTTGTAAATATTTTCTTGTGTTTATTTAAAAAAAATAGTTCATCAGCCAGCATTTTATAAATAGATCTATTTACACTAAAGCTTTATTTTTCCTGGCAAAATAATCGTTTTCACTGCAAAAGAATCCCCAAAGTCAATTTTCTTTGCAAGTTCACCCTCAAGAGATAAAATCATTAAGTAGCTTATCCATTCTTCCACCATAAATAGACCATGTATTTATAGTCAGATGTGACGGTAAGAAATGTTAGTGAACAGATTAGATAGACATCTAGGTTGTGTCCTACACACATTTGGGAATAAGCCTCATAGTACAAGTTTAAGTATAGGAAAACAAATGTTACAGAGTTTTCAGCTTAAAAGTTGTTTCCAAAATGCTTTGAATTAGGTAAAACAGTCAAAAGACTCTAGTAAACATGGCACTATCTTAATATATCTTAGTACAGAGAATAAAAACAGTGGTCCTAGTACCAAATATTGAGTTGCCAGATATTTTTTTGAAAGAATGACTATTTTCAACATCTAGACTTTGTTCATTCAAGCAAATGTCTAAGTAGATTCTTAGGAATCGACATCATGGTTATACATTTAGCTAGGCATTTTGGGATGAACACACTTCAGAAGTATGAAAGGATTTCGAGGAAAAAATGGCAGACCACGGGATTCAGGTGACCATGAAGACATAGATAAACCTCCAAGTGGCCTCAATGACTCAGAAACAAGACTAACAACCACGTAACTGCAAGGAATATAAATCCTTCCATTCTCTACCATACAGTCAGAACTGAAGAAGCTTCTTGGATGAGAAGCAAAACATCTCCTAGCAAAACAAGAAAGTCCAATTGCCTTTTGAAAGAAACCACTTTTGGGACAAGTGTTAGTATTAACACTAAGAGCAACCTAACGTTCTTAGTGGAAGTCATTTTTACTGAGTCAAATCATTGCATCAAGGTAATGTGGTAATTGCATCAAGGTAATCAATGGAACAGCTTGCCTCTGGATGTTATGGGTGTTCCATCATTGGAGGTTTTTAAGAAGAGATTGGAGAGTCATTTGCTTGGAACGGTGTAGGACAGGGGTGTCAAACTCATGTCATCACGTCGTTGTCGTCACGTGATGTACTGAGATTTTCCCCCTTTGCTAAACCGGGGGTGGGGGTGACCAGCACATGAGACATCTGGCCCTTGGGCCATGAGTTTTCCACCCCTGGTGTAGGGTCTCCTATTTGAGCAGGTTGGACTAGAAGACCTTCAAGGTACCTTTCAAATCTGTTATTCTGTATGACCAGTGTATCTGAAGAGAAGGACTAGGAGTGACTTGATAGCTGTCTTCCGATATTTGAGTGGCTGCCACAGAGAAGAGGGGGTCAATATTTTATTCAAAGCATCTGACAATAGAACAAGAAGTAATGGGTGTTTTAAAGCTTGTTTTAAAGTGATATCCAACCTAGAAATAAGGAGAAATTTCCTGACAGTGGGAACAATTAATCAGTGGAATGGCTTGCCTCCAGAAGTTGTGGGTGCCCATCACTGGAGGTTTTTAAGAAGAGATCAGACAGCCATTCATCTGGAATAGTAGATCAGACAGCCATTCATCTGCTTGAGTAGGGGAGTGGGCTAGAAGACCTTCAATATCACTTCCAGTCCTAGTATTCTATGATTCTATGAATTAGAAAACAGTAATAGTATGTCTTTTAAGATCAATTGCATATATAATTATTCAGAAATAAAATCACTATGTTCAGTAGTAAATGTAAATATGCAAATATGCAAAGGATTGTGTGTGTGTGTGTGTGTGTATGTATATATATATATATATATATATATATATATATATATATATATATATATATATATATATATATATATATATATATATATATTAGCATTCAAAAAGTGTTTAGAAAAGCTAACTGAAACTCCAAGTACTGTAAATCTACTGATATAGCATGAAATAAAAAGAAAGATAAATCAGAAAAGTATAAGAACTACACCATAGAAATTCTTCAAAGTTAGCCAAGGAATTAACCTGCAGAATAAATTTTGAAAATGTAGAGGAGAATATCGGTAGTTTGAATGATGGCTGGAAAAGTCCTTGTATCTGATAATCTATAACATCAAACAAAATATTATAAAATGATTAATTTTAATTTATAATTAAAATTTATTTCTGATGTTTTTTTAATTGCAACTCTTCAAGCATAGTCAACTAAGAAATTCTTATATAATTGATTATAATATGTAGTTCTTTTCTGAAAATTTATTTCAATTCATTTAATAATGAAATGATTATTTTAATTATTTTTATCTTTCATAATCTGCTCCAGAATTTTCTTCGGCATTGAAGTTAGTGTTATGCATTTTTAGTTACTGGTTTGTTCTTCTACTTTTGAAAATACATATTTTCTATTGTACAAGACTAAGACAAAATAAGAGTTAAGTAATTTCACCTTTTCTTAATTACTTGCAACATTTTTGCATTTTTGCTAAGCATATTCATTCTTTTCATTTGAACCTTATTCTTAAAAGCCATTTTTATTCTTTCAACCCCAACATAATGTTGGAAAGTAATTATGTAGAGTGTGTCAGAACTCTGCCCATCTATCCCTTAGCAGGCTCCCTACCTGAAAGTAGAATCAAATGGGACCATAGCAGCGTGGTAGAAGAAACTAGCAAAAGAAATATTTATTCCATAAAATTTGAAGTTTTTATAGATTTATAGATTTTTGTATTTTGTTCAATACATATTTTTTGCTATAACCTTATAATGTGCCTGCAATCATTTTAGTAAGATAGGCGGCACTATAAATTATTTAAATAGATAAATAAACAATTCTATAACTGAAATGAATATATATATCATATTTTTCGGTGTATAAGATGCACTGAAGTATAAGACGCACCAAGATTTTGAAGATTTTGAAGAGATAATTTTTTTAAAAAGTTTTTGAACTCTGCAGACTTCTTAAACCCTCTGCACGCCTGAGTTTTTGTTAAAAACGGGGCATGCAGAGAGTTTGAGAGGCCTGCAAAGTGCTTCTGGGGGTTGGGGGGGCAAAAATGAGCAAAAAACTGCCCATTTTCACAAAAATGGGCCCATTTTGCCAAAAAAAGTGGGGGCATGCATAGCCTTTAGGAGCTTATAGAGTGCTCCTGGGGGCTGGGGGCAAAAACGAGCAAAAAACAGCCCATTTTTTTCCTCTCCAGCCCCCAGGAGCTTGCAGGCCTCCCAAACCCTATGAACGTCCATTTTTGTGAAGAAGCGGGGTTTCGGGAGGCCAAAAATGCTATATTCAGTGTATAAGACGCACCCAGTTTTTAACCCTCTTTTTTGGGAGGGAAAGGTGCGTCTTATCCTCTGAAAAAATACAGTATGCAACAAGACTCAGTAGCTGTTTACCCAATACATTTTATTACTGTTTATGAAAGCTGTTTCTTAAGGCAAGGCACGTCACCATCAGCATACATATTTATTATTTTTTCCTGTTTCACTTTACAATTAATACCAACTAGTCGAATAAGCTAAAAAGTGAGGGGGAAAAAATATATATTTTACCCGAGAGAGCAGTGACCAGATTTCAACTTGGTTCAATTGATTCACATTTCATCAGGTTTGTCAACTCACTTTCAGATGGATGCTGGAAGTATGAACCAAGAAAAAGAAAACGAAAAACAAGCTATGTTTCAAAGATGAAGGAATGGGACATGATGGTGTTGCATTCATACAAACCCATTACATTGTGGGCCAGATTAGGGCCAAAGACTGGAAACCTGAAGCTAAAACCTGAGCTCTCCAGGGAGAACTGCAGGAGGAAATATCATTTCCAGCTACACCACTGCTCCTGTAGCTACTTATTATCCAGGCATCCTGTAACAAGAGATTTTAAATTGCTGTGGGGGTTTTGGAGGGGCAGGGGGGGAGACCCTGCTGCTAGGAAGGTGGCATGTTTGAATTTCAAAAGCACCCAGCACAGCCAGAGGTTATTTTTGTGTCAAAAAACTCAAATAAGAATGAAAAACTATAATAGAGAAATTTTCCAAACTTCTAGTAAAGAATGATACCCCTAAGAAATGCTGGGTTGGGAATTAGGAACTGTGAAAATTAACAGCCACAATTTGTAAGATGAGATAGACATACACACACACAAAAACACAAACACATTCAAATAGTAATGGAATGTAACACAAACTTTCCATACTCTGCCCAGCAGAGCAATGTGAGCAGTCAGTAAAACACCAAAAGACAGTTTTCAGTGCTTTTCTGAAAAACAGAAAATTAGGACTTCTGATGGAAAAGTCTTCCAAGAGATAGAACACTGTGGGATAGAGTATTTCCCAACAGCCACACACATTCCTCTTGAAGGGGAAAACTGAAGCCCATTTTATTTTTTTATTTTTTTAAAGCAATTTTTTTTTTTGAACAAAGACAAATAAACATAAAAATAAAAAAAAATCTTCCATTACAAATTGTAGAAAGTGTGTCAGTTGGTTACATTATTTCCATGCATCTCTTCCATAGTCATCACCTGCTTTTCATATCAAATCGCATATTTTAAATTCACATATATTCATGTATATCATGATTGTTATATCTCAACCTTAATTTGACTATAATTGTTTTTACATCCTTTTATATATAATATTCAAAATCTAGAATAGGATTATATGATATTCTATTAAATCATCCTAAAATCATCCAATTGCAATACATCTTTATAACATATTCTAGATAAAGCTTTTAAACTTCCTGTCATATTCTCCATGTGTTGTTTATATAAAATTTCATATTATCAAACTAATATATCTATATGTATTGTTATCATTATTAATCATTATTTAACTATAGCTATTGTCACTTCATTTTATACATACTACTAGTAAACTAAATTTAGCTTCGTTTTTATTATACATTTTCTTTACATCAACCTGTATCTTTCCAGTAATAGTGCAGTCTTATATCTCTTGCCATTTGTAGCATTATAGAGCCAAGGTGGCGCAGTGGTTAAATGCAGCACTGCAGGCTACTGCTAGATCAGCAGTTCAGCGGTTCAAATCTCACCGGCTCAGGGTTGACTCAGCCTTCCATCCTTCCGAGGTGGGTAAAATGAGGACCCAGATTGTTGGGGGCAATATGCTGACTCTCTGTAAACCGCTTAGAGAGGCCTGAAAGGCCTATGAAGCGGTATATAAGTCTACTGCTATTGCTATATATTGCTATTAATATTCTAGTTACTTTCTTAATAAATCTTGTATGAACTTCTCTTCGCAACATGATTTTCTTTTCGTATCTCATAAAAGCTCAAAACCCAGCATCTGCTCTTTCCATCAGTTTATCTTTGGTTATCACTGGAACTTTTGTCCAGATTTCTCTCCTTATCTCTGTCAATTTTTCTCTCTTTTCTTGTTCTGTGCTTTGAAGTCTGGGGTAGAGTTCCATTCCATCTATCTCCCCTTTCCATATTCTGCTCTTGCCATTACCAACCACTCTCACTTTGTTGTCAGTACCCATAGTTTTCTTATCTCTTTGCTCATTTTTTTCTTCCATTTTTTGAACTCTGTCTCTACATTCTTCATTTGATAAACATCCTCAGTTTTTCCATCAAATTTTTCTGTTTTGTATTCCATATTCTCCAATCTCTTTTCAATTCACTCGGTCACAACTAATAGATTTTGAATTTCAAACATAATCATTTTCAATGTTACAGTTTCTTTTTCCTCCTGCACCATTCTTCCAATTTTGCAGGCACTGCCACCATAGGATTCAAGGTTATTTTAATAAACTTCAAACTGGTTCATTTATTATCTTTCAAGTCCAAATGTTGTCTTCCCTCCAATAGCTAGTGATAGAACCCCCCAAAAGCACCTGTATAAACAACTTGTGCTCTTCCTACTATCACTGTCATTAAACAAACTGAAAGAACCTTGAATCTCAAGTGATCAAAGAGAAAGAAAAAAAACAATGTATCCAGCCTCCAGCCTCTAAATGGCAGCGTAACTGCTTTTCCTTCTGTTGTTACAACCCTCTTTATAATCCTTATCTTCTTTATATCCCAAGCTTAAGAAAGAAAAAAAACCTTAAATGAAGATCAAAAACAATTCAATCAAGCATTATTAAAAAAAAGAAAATTTTAATTCATAGGTGTAAGCAAAAGTGAAAAAAGAAAAAGAAAAAATAATCCATTCAGTTTAAAAAAAATAGGGAGCCTTTGCAAAAATTCCATCCATGAAAAAAAAATTAGAAACAAGATAACACACTAAGTTTAACATAGATTAATTTCGCTGCTTACAATCTTCTATCTTCAATTTTAATTTAACTTAATTTTTTGGGGGTAGTCTCTTTTTCTAATAATAAAATTTCCTCACCAATTCGACACGCCTTCTCTTTTCGCTTTCTTCCCATTCCAAGCTGTCCCAACTTCAGCAGCTTCATTAGCTGCGTTTCTGTCGCTGGAAAAAAGGCTATTCCTGGATCTTTCAGGGACTTTGCGGTGTCCCTGAGATCAACAAGAGGTGCCCTTCTCAATCACCATCTCTGCGGGATGGTTTAGGTCCGAATGGCGGCAGAAATATCGACTGCGATCTCGGAGCACCAAGATCGCACGTCGTGCCATCGCGATGTCAGCCCATTTCTGCCCGAAGCCCATTTTAGATTGAGTGTATTTGGGCATGCAAATTCAATATGAATAAGATAATACTTGAAGAACCTGATAGCCAAGCATTGGGGAGAATTGTACTCAGGAAGCTAGTGCTCAGCTTGAACTAGCAGAAATCAATTAGTCAAGCTCAAAATAATGCAATAACTTTTGATATGTGGTATTTAATGGAGAAAAATTAAGAACCTGTAACAACAGAATTCCAGGAACATCATGCTCCAAGATCTAGTCTTTTTTATAGAATCAATATTGAAACTGGTTTCCATCTTTTTTTTTATTTTTCTCACCTCTACATAATGGACTGATCAACCCAACTGTGAACAGTTTTTTTCAATGGTCAGCCTAGCTATAATTTTGTTCTTGCAAAAACAAACTTTCATAGTAGGAAATGCAGCGCCTGCAAAATAGATATAACAAGGCTGATTTTTACCCAGCAGCAAACCACTGTATTGCATCAGTTTTGCAGTCATCAAAGGCAACCGATGAAAAGTATATTGCAATAACCTAGTCTCAAGGGGATGAAGGCATGAATTACTGTTACTGTTGGTTCTCTCATCTCAGAGAAGGCTACGACTGACCTAGCAGCCAAAAATAGGCCAAAACATCTCTGGATATAGACATTATCTGCTAATAAAGCAGTAGCTGTGAGTTCAGAAGAATTTATCCCAGTCCTAAGTTATTGATTTGACCTTTGTTCAGGGATAATGCAGCCCTATATAAAGCCAACACTGCAGTGGTAGGATCCAAAAAAATTTACTACTAGTTTTGTGGGCGTGGCTTGGTGGGCATGGTATGGCTTGGTGGGCATGGCTTGGTGGGCATGGTATGGCTTGGTGGGCATGGCTTGGTGGACATGGTAGGGGAAGGATACTGTAAAATCTCCATTCCCTGCCCACTCTAGGGAAGGTTATTGCAAAATCCCCATTTCCTCCCAATCAGCTGGGACTTGGGAGGCAGGGAATAGATGGGGGCAGGGCCAGTCAGAGGTGGTATTTACCAATTTCTCTTAACTACTTAAAATTTCTGCTAGTGGTTCTCCAGAACTGGTCAGAACCTGCTGAATACCACCTCAGCAACACTGGAACCAGCAGCAAACCATGCTTATATCTTGCAGGAATTGTTTTAATTTTTTTTTCTTCCTATCCAATCCCGTACAGACTCCATGGACCACATCTCCAGCTTAGTCCAGGGTAGAGATGTAGAACTAGTTTTTATTAACATATTAAAATAGAATAATCACTGGAAGAGACCTTGGAGGTCTTCTAATACAACCCCCTGCTCAGACAGGAAACCCTATACCATTTCAGACAAATGGTTGTCCAATCTCTTCTTAGAAATTTCCAGTGTTGGAGCATTCAGAATTTCTGGAACTAATATCTCATCTCAAACCTTTGGAAAAATTTCTCCAATAGCTTCATATTGATTTTGGGCAGTGGTTTGATTATTTTTCCTAAATCTCTGGCTGTTCAAATAGATACAATTACTACTGCAAAACTGTCACACCACCTACATCCAGGTCCCAATGTAAGTTGTCCATCAGAAAATTGATTTCTGCCTGCCTCATGCTCAGGACCCCTGCTGAAAGAGGTCCAAGTAATATATTTCATCTGGGATACTCTGCAACTGATAGGCCATTTTCCCAGAAGAAAAGGTTGAAGATTAGGCACAAGTTGTCTGATATGGTTAGATTGAGAAATGATTTCTTCTGCATTGCTTTCTTAAAGGCAGTTAAAGACAGCCCTCATGTGGCAAAACTCATTCTAGAAAGGTTTTTAACTACCTCTTTGTAAACCACAGGCTCAAACAGAACTCAGATGAAAACACCAAACATTACAATTTAATATTTGTAAAGCCTAAGCAATCTTGTATACTAAATGCTACACATTTATTCCAGCAGATTAGGCTATTTAGCATTATTGTGTAATTATTGTAAATTGTGTTTTTGTAATTCATGTTTTAATGGCTATGCTGCCTGCACTTAGGATACTTGCAGAACTACTTTATTCATCTATGTCATAACCAGGTCATAACTTCCTTTTTCACATAGATAATAACTTTCAATGATCACTAAGTGATCGGTCATAAACTGAGGACTTACTACACATCAAGTTAATGATATAATGGCTGTGTCTGGATGGCACTCCACACTCATACAGTGTCAAATGCAAACATCTATTCCCCAGAAATCCTATCGATAACATAGCACATTTCAAATATTGGTTAAAATGCAGCATGCTGTGAGGAGTAAAATGGTGAAATGCATTGTTTATTAACTGGGTGTGGCATGCAACCATTGCCATGATTTATTTTGGTCAGTGTATTGTATGAAAATACACATTAGGATTTGTGAACCATGGTTTATTGCTCAGTATATTATATAAATCCAGCCAGTTATTCAGTAAACCATAGTTAAATAAACCATTGTTTAGCATGATGTATGAGCCTAAGATGAAAATCACTCAGTAATGAGCCAAGAAACATAAAATCTTTAGCTCCGAAAAACACCTTAGCAGAATGTATAGACACTGTAACTGAAATATTTCTTGCAGTTGGCCCTTTTTAAAACAAAGAGAAGTCCCAAGCGAACATACATATTGTATTGTGACAGAATCCTTATCCAAACATCTTAGAGGAAAAATATTTGCGTTTTTTTCTACCAAATATTATCCTTTTATGAAGAAATTGTCTACCTAAGAGAAAAGAAGCATTTTCTTCAGCTGTGTATTTCTTTTCATTGTTCAAATATCATTATATTATTATTTTTTCTTGATATATATAGAATTCTTTATTGGCCAAATGTGATTGGAAACACAAGGAATTTGTCTCCAGTGCATAAGTACATACATACAACAAAGTGATAGGTCATATATTATAAATCATAGTTACAATCATTAATCAGAAGATTTTATCTAGCTTCACCTGCTGCTTCCTATCTGCTAGAAAGCTCATAATCCATCTGTAAGTGTGGTCAGGCACAGCTAGCTGAGTCAGTTTAGAGCAAGGGTGTCAAACTTGTGGCCCGGATGCATCATGTGCTGGCCATGTCCACCCCGTTTAGCGAAGGGGGGGAAAGTCGTGATACATCATGTGATGACAATGTGATATTGCAAGTTTGACAACCATGGTTTAGAGAGAAGGATTTCTGGAATGATGGTGTTGAATGCTGAGCTGAAGTCTACAAAAAGGATCCTTGCATAGGTTTTTGGGGATTCAAGATGTTGTAAGATGTAGTTCAGTGTCATATTGACTGCATCAGCAGATCTATTTGCACATTAGGCAAATTGCAAGGGGTCTAGCAACAGATACGTTATGGTTCTCAGGTGGGTCAGCACTTTTTATGCCATTACATATTGTGTGCTGCTCAATTTATATTGTAATTTGTGATTACAATTAAGTTTGCATGAGACACTATGCAAAAAAAGGGGGGAGCAGGCACATTGCCATTCTCTTCCATCCCAGTTGTGCATAACCTGTTAATCAGTCAACCTGCATTGACTACTAATAGACTTCCAGGTATAATTCAATGTGCTGAGTATCACCTACATTATCACCAATAAATCTCTTCATGGTATAGTGACCATTTATTTGCATAGCCACCTTTTCCAATCAAAAATACCCATCCACAAGATCCAACCGACTGGGCATGCTTCCATAAAACTATGTCTTCTGTTGATATCAGCTCTATAGGGTAGATCAGACTTAAGAAACGGCGTCACATAGGCTTAAAACCACTTGTATTATGTTAGCTATAGTTACTGATTCTTGCAAGTCTGAATGTGTTTCCCTCCTCCCTCACTCTGAGACTATTTTCAAATTAGTTTCTTGGAATGGACGTAAGCCTAGTTTGTCTGATAATCCCTCCCCACATTTCAAGTGGAGTATACTAGTATATACTAGATACACAGAGAACTCCTTACTGCAGTGGTTTATTACAATAATATCCACTAAATTTAGTTAACTTGAATTTGGGTCAATCATTCTCTGTCAGACCACCTCACAGTTGTTGATATGGGAGAAATAGGACAAAGGTGTGTTGGCTATGTTCGCCAATTTGTATGTAAAAATAATAAAAGGTAAGACACAAATAAATGTTGATAAAAGTGGAATAAAGATTTGAGGTTATAATGGAAAGCTGCAATTCTTGCTATTTAAAATAAGCCTCACTAACATATATGGTGTTTTTTTAGGATTGGCTGGGTAGACAGGATTTTGCTGAATAAACCCTTACAATCTATGCACCTCTTCCAACAAACATGGGCTGGGTTCATACAAGGCTACTCCCAAGTAATGTTTTCTATAATGTATAAGTTTTGTTTATGTGTCAACAAGTACAAGGAAACAAATATCAGTATAGACATAGATATGGACATATGAAAAAAAAGGCACAAATAAATGGATATAAATAAGCAAAACATAGCCATAAACACAAAAATGAGTACATATAAATGGGGACGATAGGCACCCTGGTGCGCTTATGCACGCCCCCTTAGGGACCTTTTAAGAAACGCGTAAGGTCCACGGTAGACAGTTTAAGATAAAAGGTATGGGGGTAAATTATCCTGCTTCAGCAGGGGGTTGGGCTAGAAGACCTCCAAGCTCCCTTGGAGCTCATTCTATTTTATTCATTGCGTTGAAGGTTGCTTATTTAAGGGTCCCGAAGCGATGAGGATTTGAATCACGGACGATTCTGCCAACTTCACGTACTGAGAACCGTTCCTTTGTGGAGGCAAGGCTCAAACTCTGGCAAGACCAACTGGTTTTCCCTGCTGACAAATTCACACGGCTGAAAAATTCCTCCATCACCACCCCCGAAAAACTTAATGGAGAGAGACGGAAAATTAGCCCAGCCTCTGTCCCCCTCCCGACATAGTTAGCCAATGGCAGCCAATCATCCAATCAAAATACTTCCTCACTACCAGCCCCTCCCTCTTCTCTAAGAATTCTATTCAGACCTTCGCAGTAGAAAATCGGTTCAATGGATGTCGCTTACAACGGAGAAAGCGGGTGGGGCTCTTTTCTTCCATTCGTGCCTCTATTTGTGACGCAAGCGGATGTCGGAGTTTGAATAGTGCGGCGG
This sequence comes from Thamnophis sirtalis, assembly GCF_051295495.1. Classification (NCBI taxonomy): domain Eukaryota; kingdom Metazoa; phylum Chordata; class Lepidosauria; order Squamata; family Natricidae; genus Thamnophis; species Thamnophis sirtalis. The sequence continues at coordinate 122,005,106 of NW_028261381.1, forward strand.
TTATTTTCGAGCGGACGTGGGCGTGTTACACGTCTCGGAGGTGAGGCTTCCAGGTCGGGCTCTGTGTGCTGGGAGAAGGATCTGCGGCGGGGCGGCTCGGGCGAACGGACTAACTACTAGGGCACAGAGAGGGTGAAGGGTTTTTCTGCGTACGGATTGGTTGATTGGTTTTATTGTACGGCGCTTCTTTGCACTCCGAATTATCCGTCGTGGCTTCGGTGGAGCTGCTGCGCGCGACTCCTTGGCTACTTTTCCCTGGTTATACTAAGTTAGGGAGCTGCTCTCTATGGAGTAAGCCCGTCAAACTCGGCGAGATATACTCCCCGAAAGGTGAATACTAGGATTAAAACAGTAGCAGTACAAAAGGAGAAATGGAGGAAAAAAGGGCTGCAGTTTGTTGAGACTCGATCGGCTTAAAAGAAGAAATCCCGGATTCGAGGGTTTTTACTGTTTTGTTGCAGCGAAGCCAAAGACAGAGAATTTTTATGGGTAAGCGAGATTCCCCACCACCTTTTTTGCCTTTTGGGGCAGTTGTTTACTCGCGAGTTCGTGTTGGTGCGTTCAAATCGGTCCTACTTCCCAAGTAACTTGAGTGAGAATTGCAGAAATAGTATGTATTTCTTTCCATTCTTGTTTGCAAGGATGACATAAATTGGATTTCTTTTGTGTGTGAAAAGTGACCCACGGGGCAAGGCTTTTCAAAGTAATATTCAGGTAATTTTGCAGACTTCGTTAAGGTCATTGTTCCTAATTTCTCATTTGTGACATCCCTGCGTTACCGATTTAAAACTCTCTTAATAGATTATCTGCACTACTGAGAAATTTTGTTACAATCTGCCATAATAATCTAGATTCTATGATATCTGGTAGGGTTGGGTGTTTTCCCAGCTTTGGAGTAAGGTGTTATTTTAGTTTTTAACTAGTTTAATTATTGAATTATGTGATTATCTTGTACTTTAATTGTTTATTGGGTCAGAGTCACATGAAGTGGACAGCTATGCAAATAAATATCTTGAATGTGTCACTAAAATCCAAAAACAATTGGCAGCTAGATAATAAATTAGATAATAGATGAAAATGAGGAAGCTGAAATTAAAGCCGGTAACAGTGCTTTTGGTCAATACAAAAGCTGGACTGGAAGTAGTGATGCACAGTATTTGGATCTGAACAAAGCAAAGAGGTTGGCATCCATCATGAACACCTTTGTATATGTTGGCTGCTCCTTAAGCAAATTGTGCAACCCTATAGTACCCGGATAGTCTCAGGAAAATTGATACTCCTTCCTTGGTAAATTTAATCCTAAGGTAACTAAAGGGGGGGAGGAGGTTCATTTACTCCCAGCACTGCATAACCTATCTACCTGCTCATTATTTTCTCAGTATATTTCCTCTCCACAGAGCTTTTGCTAATACTCAAATGCAACATATCTTAGCTTGTCCAACACCCTGAAAATCTTCCCAGGACTTTCTCTGCCTCCCTAGAGCAGCATTCCATAATTAGGGCAATTTCTTGCACTAAGTATATAACATGTATCTGGTTTAAATATTAAAAACTATAAACTATTTTACCTGACGTGTTGCTGATCTTTTCATGCATTTGTCTGAATGTTGACATCTGTGGTATTGGACTTGAGTGGAGGTATTTTAATATACCAGGAAAAGGCTTTCCCCCTCCCCTGTTTTATTGTATAATATAATAGTTCTTTGAATTTCAAGATAAATTCCTGCAGTGATTACCATTCGAATTGTTTCAGTTGCATTTTTGAATTATTTTTGTAAATATGTAAGTATTTGTATTGTAGGGGTTTTTTTTATAGTAGCCTAAAATATTTTTCTCAAAGACATGGTCTTTGGTTAGAAAATGTGACAAAGGGAAGAATAATTGCAAAAGACTTATTTTAAAACAAGTTGCCATTTTAAGAGGAATGACAAAAGTGGATTGACTGTTGTGGTTCTGAGATCTGATAGTGTTGGTTATATGATGGTTCTGTCAAAATAGTATTCTACTTATGAACATCTGGGCATCTAATATTACTGTATAGCCGTGATGGCGAACCTATGGCACACGTGCCACAGGTGGCACGTGGAGCCATTTGTCGGAGCACGTGAGGCGTTGTTCTGTCAGCTGGCCAGCATGCATGTGCACACTGGCCAGCTCACTTCAGCCTTCTTTTGAGGCTGTTTTTCGCCCTCCAGAGGTTTCCCTGAAGCCTCCAAAGTGCAAAAAACTGGCCCTATGGGCAAACCCAAAATTCAGGAAGGGACTTCCAGTTTGCTTGTAGGACTGTTTTTCGCTCTCAGGAGGCTTCCCTGAAGGCTCAGGAGGTCAAAAATTGGCCCTACGGACAAACTGGAAGTCACCATTCCCGAACTTCCGGATTCCCAGTAAGTCCATTTTTGCCTTCCGGAAGGCGTCTGGGGAGGGCAGGGAGACTGTTTTCGCCCTCCCCAGGCTTCTAGAAAGCCTTTGGAGCCTGGGGAAGGCGGAAAAACTGAGGCAAAAGCAGCAGGGTCGCTGATTGTGTGCATGCGTGCGTACTGGGGGGTGCGCGCACATAGCATTATGGGTGTGGCACGTCAGCACACAACCCCCCTGTGCTCCCCCTGTTTTTGGCACAGCAGCCAAAAAAGGTTTGCCATCACTGCTGTATAGGGAGCAGGTTGCTATTTAATAGGTTGTCTGATCCAGCTGGGCTGCTCCAGCATTTTGCATATTTAATTGCTACCCAGGTATTAAAAGCAAATGCAGAAAAAAAACCTACTCTGGGAATATACAGTATATGTACCTCAGGGTTGAACTGTGCAATCCTTGGTGCTCTCTGAGCTTGGTTACTTGCTTGCCAACATTTCATTATCTGACTAGGTAACATCCATTTTTCTTGATAGCAGAAGTTCTGTTACTGTGTTTTAGTCACAGCTAAAACACTCTGAGTGTCAGGTTAGAAAATAGGAGAACGTGAGTTCTATAATTCTGCTTTAGGCATGAAGTCAGCTGGGTGACCTTGGGCCAGTCACCTTTTGTCAGCTATAGGAAAATGGCAAAGGCAAATCACTTCTAAAAAACCTTGCCAAGGGAACATCAGGAACTTGCCCAGGCAGTCCTTAAGAATTGGATACAATTGAACAGAAAAACACCTCTTCGAAGCTAGAACTCTGAATCCAAATTACTAATTGTTAGGAAATATCCAGTGTAAGTGGGATTTAATTCTAAATGAAATATTTTGGTACTTTCTAAGTTCAAAAATTAGATATTTTCTAACTTGCAGAACATAATACTATATACTCTAGATAATTTTTCTTGGACACTGCTCTTCATCTCCCCAAAGCTTTTTGCTGAAAGATAAAAAGGTAACATTAGCCTGTCAGAAGCTACAATGTGAACTTAAGACCCTTTCTTATTTAAATGCAAAGCACATACTGTGAACTGAGATGGCATTTGTAAAAACACCTGAACCATACACGCTGTCTTTGTTGCTCTTTAATGAAATGGAAAACATGCATCTAAAATTCTGCTGCCTCTTCTTTTGTGTGTTACAAATAGTTTATTTAAAATTGACAAACTTGGAAATGTTTTGTTCACGGCAGTGTAAACTTGATTTTTAACACCGCTGATATTCACCACCTTAGATTGTCTTTTTGATTTTTATGATTATAATGTACAGCTTTATTTTCTTGATACTGTTAAAGCTGCAATGAGCAGGTATTGAATTGCTTTCTTTGATGCTATAACAATATTTCATTTAAAATGTGATTAAGACATGAATTGAGAAGATAGGTGTCAAATATTAAAAGCTATTTAATATAGAAAATAAAAAAAGAAAATCTACCTTTCAACAATTGCTGATTTGTTGTTCAAATCTGGATTTATTCCAAGAATTTAGTGGAAGTAAAATACTATCTTAACTTCATTTTAGTAAATTAATTTGATGCCATTATTTCCAGATGATTATTTAATTAAAAAGTAGGTCAGTTGCAATAATTTGTTTCATTTGCAAAATTTTAATTTTTTTTGTAAATGATATTTGTTTAGTCACATTGTGACACAAATATAATTAATCTTTGTGAAACATTTCTTCCCATGTAAAATCCATCAATTGAGGTCAGGTAAATTGAATTAAATGTACAAAAGGTTCCAGAGACATGCTTTGTAAAGCACATTGCCAACAACTTGCTTTGTAAGGATTCCTGGTTAATCTTTGTCTGGTGGTCTGTGTGTACAGCATTGGAAGCAATTATGGTCAGCTGATGAAACAAGAACATGAGGCTTACAAAGGATATGGTCACTTTAACACTTTGACGAAGTTTTGCTCATGTTATAAAGTACTGTTGTGTTGGTTTCTATTACAGCCCTAATACCAAATTTACCAGTGGATAGTTCAGTTTTCCATATCTTTGCACATAGAAATGTTGGAAGATCATTGTGTAACAGTATCCTACAATATTTCTTCTTTGAGAGAGAGGTGATTAAAGATAAGAGTGTAATTTCTTCACTTCATGATATTCCAAAATGAGTTAGAATTCTACATTCCTTCATTGTCTGTCCAGGAAATTTTATCTGTACAAATGTACAAGTACTTGGAACTTGTCGATCCTAAATAGCAGAGAATCTTACTGGGAAAAGAATCTCTGTTTAGAGGCACCAGAAAAAGTAAGGTTACTTGAAATCATCCAGCAAAGAAGAAATAGATAAATACCTGAATTGCCCAGATGTGTATTATTTAATATTCTGTTTATTTGCTATTGGAATGAAATTCTTCTTTTTCTTATCTGAAGTTGGTATAACATTTTGCCAAGCATATTTCACTGGATAATTCCTTAGTTCTTCAGAAGGGGTTGTCCAAACCCTTTTCTCAGCAATGAAATATATTTAATGTAATAAATATGTCAAGTTGGTCTTATACATATAAGAGCAGCTGCGGTTTTATGAAATACAATCACCACATTTATTTGTTTATATTTCAATGTATATGACTGCCCATCTCAAATATGTGACTCTGGACATTGATTGATTGAATATATTCCATCGTTGCCTCTTAGGAACCATATAGATTTTCTTCACGAATTGTCAAACATTTTCTATCCATGTGTTGTTTAGTAAAAATATAAGAATAGTTTGCCATTGTCTTCTCTCACAGTATGAAAAAATGTCTTTGTCATTGCTCCTAAAGTGATAATGTGCATCCAGCATCTTCCTATTTTGTTATTAGCACAGGTACCTGTTTGCTTTTGCTGGATAGCTGGAATGACCTCTACATCTTGGGTCATCAAGCTGAGAATATATATTTTTGGCATACATTTCCAATGTTCTTAACAGATTTCTGCCAGGAATACCCCCCACCATGAATGAGGCAATGTAGTATGGCTTGTAGGCAACTAACAGCAGTTAAAAACACAACAGAACAACTTTAATTGTGTATGGACTTCTAAAATTTCCAACCAGCTTGGTAACTGCTAAGAATTATGAGAATTGATGTCCAAACATCTGAAGAGACTGCTCAGGTGATAGAAGGCTGACATACCATAGAATCAGATTCTTTTGAGTATTATTTTTGATTCATAGGGTACTAACATTTCACTTTGAAAGATTTTTTACTACTAATAAAGAATATGCTTTTCAAATAAAAAATAATTGTCATTGTGTTTTTCTAATCCTTAAATAGTGCAGATGGAGCAAGATTGATGATCAGACTTAGTCAAGGCGGACAACATAAGACCCCTATCATTTACACAAGTTTATAAGAAAACAGTTAAGTTCTGTGAGTACTTTGAAAAGTCATATTCTGTTATTGTTGAGCTGATTTGTCTTGGAGATCATAAACAAATAAAATCTGTATCTTTTTCTGTAATGTATGCAAAAAAGCAGACCAGACTATATCCCTTCGTGAATAAACAAGGAAGAAAGAAACATCCTAGAATTCAGATAGATAGATGATAGATAGATAGATAGATAGATAGATAGATAGATAGATAGATAGATAGATAGATAGATAGATAGATGTATGTGTGTATTATGCAAAGTTTTAAAATGTGTTCATTCTTGCTCATTCATTAACTTATTGTATAGACCCACTAATTAACTTTCCAAAACCTCTTATTTTATTTGAAAAACTTACAAACTAAATACAAATTGCATGTTCATCAGTAGTGCACTAGTACTGTATTCAAAATAATCATGGGAAAAACCAATTGTTAATTATTTTTCTCAAACACCAATTTCATATGTTATTTTTTATTAGTGGAATACTGACTGATAACAAGACACTTATTTTGAAAGTGTGAGAGGGAGTTGTAATTTTTTTGTTATTCTGTATTTCTAGAAAAGATGCTCTGGGAATTGGGGGATAATCCTCAAATGTGGGACTGGAAATGATTTGAAATGCTGAGATAGGCTTTTGCCTGTTTCTGTAGGCACCTCTGTATTCCTCTATTTTCAAGAAGAATGCAGGTTCCATCTGATTTACAGTTTTAACCAAAATAAAAACCTTACATATGTTCTATGAACAAATATTGAAGTTGTTGCATGTATATTATATTCCTAAACCAATAGCAGTTGTATTATTTTCTCATGTTAAAAGTATTTAAGGTGGTAAAAGATATTACTGCAAATTCATTTATTTTATTTTTAGTTGAAAAGAATAAACTTGTTAGTTTTGCCTTTAAAACTCTATCTCCAAACACATAGCATAGAATGTAGCATAAGTTAACATTGCTAAGTTAAAATAAATACCAAGCAGAATAGTATAATTTAACTTTATAATTTTGTAAATTTTTCTTTGTTCACTTAATTATTTTCCAATTATTTTCTTTGGATCCTTTTAAAAGTGTAGTTTGATTTTGACACTTAGCATTATATCCCTATAGGGTTTGCTACTCTACTTTATATAACTGTATTGACTTATGACATCCCTGACTTGAGTGGTTGGATGACAACAGTAATGCCTCAGAGAAATACCTTTATGACCTAATTATGCCAGAGTAGTACCCTTTATGATCTATTTTCTCATCTGCCTCCTTGCTTGTTCATTTGATATAAAACATTTAAGTCCCCTCTACTCTACTCCCCTCCCCTACCCCTCCTTCCCTTTCTTTTTTACTCTGTCTTTTTCTTCTTTTGCTCCTCATCATCTTTCTTATCTGGATGAAGACTGAATGCAGGACTGTCCACAAATTTGCAGAGACAAAAGAACAGCAAAGAATACCTTATTTTTTTTTCCAGGTAATTTTATGTAGTCAAAAAGAGACTTTTATATTCAGGTTTATGCTAAATTGTACTGCTGCTCTAAATCATTAGCCGTAATGAAAAAGTTCTGTAGGTTACCGATCAAAAACAAAGCCGTACTTCATATTGCTGTGTCTATGCATGCGTGTTGTGTGTGTGCACAGTTCTTTGTTTTTCTTACCATATAGTTTGCTTTTAATTAAAACTGTAGAGAATTAGATAATTCACAGACTAAATGTTTAATTTCACATAGCAACTGATTTCTTTCTCTCATATGACTTAGTTGAATGGAGAACACTAGAATGAGTAAGAACATTATTGGATGCTTCCAGAATCTATGTAAGTATTTATAACTATTTATGTTTGATTTAATTAACGTAGCTACTAGCCTGGTGCCTTCAAGTAGTGGATCTGCAATAGCCATGCTGGTTGGGGTTTGTGGAAATTCTATGGTTCCCAGTTTGGAGAAATACAACTCTTTCTGTCCTTTCCTGTACTTAGTAACCTTAATATTAATACTAATTTCTCCAGAACAGTAACTATACCTTGTTCTTGATTAAAGATATACAGTCCTAGTAGTTTTACAAGCTGCTCTTTCTTGAGAAGATGGTGGTAGAGTTCGCCATTTGCAAGGAAACAGAAGCTCATGAAAGAAACGCCATGGAGATCTGACCTAGGACAATGGTATGCCTGCCAGCAGAGAAGGCTCTGCGTACCACCTCTGGCACACATGCCATAGGTTCGCCATCATGGCCTTAACTATGTCCTGATGGATTATGTCAATCCACTCTGTATAGGGCTGGCCTTGAATTCATTTGGTAGCAGTGGAGAACATCCACATACCCCACCGCTACATGAGCTGCGCTGGCTTCTGCTAAGTTTCTAAGTGTAATTCAAGATGCTGGTTGTCACCTTCAAAGCCATACATGGTATGGAACCAACTACTTGAGGGCCTGCTGGTCTCCAGTGGTTTCAGCCCATCACAACAGATCTGTATGATATGCACGTTCTACATACCTTCATGGGAAACATGCTTTCCAGAAGGCTTTTCCATCACCCAATGAACCAAGTTGCTTCTACAGCCTAATATGTGTTGTTATACTGTCAGAAAATGCTTGAGATTCTTTACAGAATAGTCTCGACTATTGTAAATAGATGGATGCTTATTCTGTTTTTTTATTTCATTATTTATGTTTTGTTGGCTACCTAGAGTTAATTTGTTAAGATATGCAACCATATACATTTGCTAAATAAAGAAATAAATTTCCAAGTGATCTTGTTTGTTTATGAATTCAGTCAAAAATAATTTCTGGGATTGTAATTACTACAATTTGCTTGTCTTAGTAGTTCAAAGAAATCTATAAAATATACTAAACTATTGCATGATTTTTCTGGGTACCTTGTTATATGTCCAATAACAAGTAGAACTTCATAGTGTCCACATACCATTATTTTTATCTTTTAGCCTGTGAATTCTGTCAACGGGCTGATGACTGTCCTGAAAAATATGGGGAAAAAAGGACCTTTGAGGACTGTAATCTCACTGTTCATTATTACTGTGTAGTAAGTACTTCTTTCTGCCCCCCAAAGAATTTTTGGGGTCTATTGGAAAGTTAGATTTCGTTTTATTTATTTTGTGCAATGACAATAAATATTATACCATACTATACTAGATAATTTACAAGCTGCTCTTATGATATCTTGTGTTATAATATATGTGTCTATTTAACAAAATCAAATAATAAATATATGTTGAGCTCAATTTCCTTTCAAATTAGTAACTAAAACGAGTACAGATAGGTGCATAAATATGATATAAGGTTTTGTTGTTCCTTGTTTCAATCTAGGAAATTCAAGAGAAGTGCAAATCTTGAAATACTCTCAAACTGTATGCATAGTCTATTTGTTTTTAACATCATTAAAAACATGGAGCATCTGCCACTTTTGTTGAGAAATGTCACCCTTCACAATAGGCACCTCTGTTTTCTCTTAATTCAGTTTAAGGTTGCTATTCACATTCAGCCAATTACTGGCCATACGTAGTATTCAGCAAGCCACATGGTTACCTGAATACATGTTATTCTTGGCTGAAGAGCTATCCTCAGACAAAAGGTGTCTTAAAGAAGAGGTCAGGGAATGATAGAGAAAACTGAGCCTCAAATAAGAGCAAAGGATTATGTCAGGCATGGGAACAAAGGGGTACAACCCCACTACAGGAATAATACCATGTGTAAATGTGCCATGTGAGGGTCAAAAAGGATGCAGGTTTATTTTGAATTCATTGAGAAGGAGAGTCAGAACCATGCAAAGATTCTCGGCAACAAATACTGTGCTGAAGCAGAGAAAACTTATTTTTAAGATGGAACATTGCTAAAAAATCTTTATATGCTGGCCAACTGCCTGAAAGTGTGAGTGGGCAGCTTACAGAACATTAAAAAGGATGAATAAAAAGCAATTGAAAATTAAAACCTTGCACATTAAAAATTCAAAACTACACCACTAGAAGGAGATGTGATGGCTCAGTGGCTAAGATGCTGAGCTTGTCTATCAGAAAGGTCAGCAGTTCAGCGGTTCGAATCCCTAGTTCTGCGTAATGGAGTGAGCTCCCATTACTTGCCCCAGCTTCTGCCAACCTAGCAGTTTGAAAGCACATAAAAATGCAAGTAGAAAAATAGGGACCACTTTGGTGGGAAGGTAATAGCGCTTGGTGCACCTTCGGCATTGAGTCGTGCCGGCCACATGATCACGGAGATGTCTTTGGACAGTGCTGGCTCTTTGGCTTAGAAACGGAGATGAGCACCACCCCTAGAGCCAGAAATGACTAGCATGCATGTGCTTGGGAACGTTTACCTTTACTATGCCACTAGAAAGTGGCAAAAGATCTGGATATCATTTTATACAATAAAGTTGCAGTGCTAGCTGTACAAATAATAGTGAATCTCTTTGAAAACAATGGGAATTGTTATCAAATCATGTCTGTATTTCCTTAGAAGCAAGTGCTGCCATAACTATCTGAACTTATTCTAATCCTTTATATTTTTTTGCTTGACTGGGAAATGTGGACCAAATACAAAAAAGGTGTACTGGTAGTCCTTACTTACTGGCCATTCATTCAATGACCATTTGAACCTACAATGGTACTGGAAAGATTTACAGTAGAAACAATCTTCAAAGCTACAGTTTTCATATGTCCCCATGGTCACATGATCATGATTCAGGCATATACAACAGTCACAACATCCCATGGTAACATAATTGCCATTTGCAACCTTCACAGTCATTTCTGACAAGCAAAGTAAATGAGGAATCCAAGCAGGAGTTGCAATCATGTGACATTGCACTTAACTACTTGTGGCGATTTTGTTAACACAGTGAAAATTGATATGTTAAGTCACATGACTTCAGTTTACAACTGATGCATAATTGAGGTTCCCAATTGCAGTTGCTAAGTAGGGACTACCTGTGCTGAATAAATGGCAACTTTTATTGCCATATTTGTGAGGACAAATATATTGCAAACATGATTCAATAATTTGCTGAAAATCACATATAATTATACTGCAGGTAAACCTCAGTAATGATTAAATTACATGCTTTCTTATTGTGAAAAGTTAATGCAGATATGTCTGGAATGTCACTTGATTTAATTCATCATTAAATTTATTATAGTTAATGTCAAGTGGGATTTGGCAGAGAGGTGAAGATGAAGAAGGCTTTTATGGTTTTTTACCTGAAGATATCCAAAAAGAAATTAATCGAGCTGCAAGACTGGTAAGAGATTTTGAATAATGAATCTTTTCCAAGGAGTTATACATATTCATAAATTTAAATATATTCTAAGCTCACATTAGTAGTAACAGATGTAATTAAGCTATTTTGGTTGAAAAAGGAAAAAGTAAGATTTTGTTCTCAACTATACAACTGGAACTGTATTACTTTTGAATCAGCTGAATTAATCACTTCTTTGCCTTAGATATGTCCAAAGCAAGTTTATAGTTTCCTGCAAAATGAACTTTTCATACAAAGGTTTAGAACAGCCTTTCTTAACTGGGTTTCCATGAAACCCAAGGGATTTCATGAGAGAGTGATAAATTTTTTTTTTTTAAATTAAATGTTGCATGCCACACAATGCAATCAGAATGTTTAGTGCTGTGACTCTGTTGTCAAGCTCTTCTTTGCTAATGTTATGAAGATGGTGAAACATAAAGTAGAGGAGAATTTTATTGTGAAATGTTTATATTTTTTGTGATTTTCTTGTGGAAGTTCTGTAAGGCCTGACAATTATTTCAAGGTTTCCTCCAGGATTAAAAAGATTGCAAAAGACTGGTTGATAATAAGATTTAAATAGTGGTCTATATCTCTTTCTTCCTGTATGTATCCTTGCTGTAATACACAGAACTGCCATACATTTGGGAACCCATTTGAAGAGGGAGAAGCAAATTGGGATTAGATTAAGCTAGACAGACTAACAACCATTACGTACTTAATTTAACTTCAGTATTGTGGCTAAATTTCATAAAATCTGTTGATTAAAATCTGTATTCAGAATAGCAACAACAATAGTGTTTGGCCCATTTACCAGGTTTTGGGATTGCTTTCATCTACTTAACTACAAGTTACCAAATTGTGATTCCATGGGAGTTTGTTTATCAGTTGGTTTGCTCCAAAGCCTGATGTTGATTAGGGCTGAGAGGGAATAACAGACTAAAGGTTAATATAAAAGAGGAGATACTTTTTATTTTATGGGATCTCATTCTTGAAAACAAAACAGTGATATTCTGGATTGGCTTTGCAATAGAGTTTATAGGATTGTTTATAGGTGATGGAAACGAAAGGAAAAAATATGATTTATTTGAAAAAGTTAATGCTTGCAAGTTATAGGAGTTGATAATAATGTATTAAGCAATTTATATTAATATTAGAATGTATGCAAGTCTATTACATTTATGAATTCAATAATTTATTTAAAATTGCCTTCTGCAAATAATAAAAAAATCTGGTTGAAATTTAACTAAGCGATGAATTATTTCACTATAAGTGTTTTTTCTTGTATAAGCTTTGATGCAAAATAACTTTTCTATAATGATTTAATGTATTTTTTCTTTTAGAAATGTGCTATCTGTAAGAAAAAAGGTGCTTCAATTGGTTGTATAGCATCCAGATGCAAACGAAGCTACCATTTTCCTTGTGGAATAGAGAAAGGATGCATTTTCCAATTCAGAGAAACTTTTCCGTAAGTTTATTTTGCTTCATTATTTCAAAACTATTTCAAAAGTACTGAAACTATTTTTTTCTAAAATTACAAAGTTCCACTTAATAATACCAGATTAACTTCAGTTAATATAAAAGCAAATTGGTCCTTACACCTTTATCTGAGAATATCTATTTCTAAAATACATGATTTACCTGAGTAACAATTGTAGGTTTTTTTTTTAATGATGTGATTCTATGTAATTCTGCCTCTCTGATTTAAGGTCATATTGTTGGAAGCACCGACCCACTCAAAAACGTCCTTCTAATTGTAAAGGATCATCACAATGTACAATATGTTTGGAGTTGGTTGAACAATCACCTACATACAACATTTTGACAAGTCCATGCTGTAAAAATGCTTGGTTTCATAGGGAATGCTTGCAGGTATGTCTGGATTGACATAGCAGAAGTTCCTTTTTATTACTAAAAACAAAATCTGTAAATTGTTATTGTTAAAAAGTATGTCTGTATTCAGAGTAGGTTGGAAGTGAGACAGAAATTAGTCTATGACTTGGTCCTGGCAACTCTTTAAAAACTTGATCTACAAGGTTGCAATGAAAAATAATGCCTCCATCTATAACTTTAGTTCATATGAGGATATTTTAATAAATGAAATAGGAAAAAATATTTGAAATGAGCTCTTTTGTTAGCTATGTTTACTTATCCACATAATCACCACCATTCACTATAACCAACAATGGACAGGCTTCTGAAAGCTATCACGAAAGAACCCCATACTTTGTCTCTTCAACCAGGTCCTGACAGCTCTTTCCATTTCTTCATTTGACTCAAACAGATGCCCATAATGTTATTCCTTCAAGTTGCATAATTCCAAGTCTGGACTGTATGGCAAATGGGGTAAGGTGGTAGCATCCAACTTCACAATTGCCTCTTGGGTGGCTCATGAGCTACAAGGCCTACCATTCACAATGCAATAACATTTTCTTCTTGTGCTTCCGAATTCTGGTTAAATCATTATTTCAAAATTTTGTGCATTGTAGTGAAATACCATATTTTTCGGAGTATAAGACGCACCGGAGTATAAGATGCACCAAGATTTTGAAGAGGCAAATTTAAAAAAAAAAGTTTTTGCACTCTACAGACCTCCCAAAAACAAGATCTTTCCTGTTCAACATTTTTTTTATCCAGTAGCACACAGTAATGTCAAGGCAGTCATTGCATAAAAAAACCCATAGTCTACAATGAAAGCCCTAGGAGAGACTACTTCAGTCAAAAATTAAACATGGAATGTTGCTTAAAGTCCACTGATGAGTAGTCACAGGCTTCCATTTCAAAGAATGAACAATATCAAGGCAACCTTTTCTCACAGCGATATTATACCAACTGAAGTGAAAGGACATACGTTAAAGAACATGTTAGAGAAGCATTAGTATTGCCATCTGGTGACATTGAAGGCATTACTTTTCATTCATCCCTTGTTAGTATTTGCAAAATTTAAAGGAAATAGAAAATTGTTATACCTGCATCATTTATTTGTTCAGATATTATGCCTTAATTTTCAAAGTGATTTAGTTTCTGTGTCAGGTAAATAAGTTCTATTAATCATTCTTTATTTTTCTTTTGGGTTTAGTGTCAAGCTCTCAGTGCAGGGGTATATTTCTATCGATGTCCTGTATGTAATAATAAAGAAAAATTTCAGAACGAAATGTTAAGAATGGGTATCCATGTTCCAGAAAAGTAAGTGATTTAAATTGCATTTAATACATTTAAATGTGTATTATCTTAAATTGTGTGAGTGCATTTTTATGCTGTATTTTGCTGTCATATCTTGTTTAACAAGAAAAGAATTAAAGTATTCTAATAAATGTTCAAATGATTCCAGAGATGCCTCCTGGGAACTAGAACAGAACGCCTATCAAGAACTTCTTCAACGTTACCAACATTGTGATATTAAAAGATGTCTTTGCAAAAATGGAAGAGACTACAATGAGCCTGATAGGTAGTGATATATCCTGTCTTTATCACTGTTCGTGTCTAATGTCTTTGTAGTTTTTTAAATGTACCAAACACAAAATTAGAATTAAAAAATTAAGGCAGGGAACGTACTGTATATCATACTTATTCCTCCTCCTATTTTCTCCACAATAATCATCTGGTGGAGTGAGTTGGACCAAGAAAAAGTGACTGACCCAAGGTCACCCAGCTGGCTTTCGTTCCTGAGATGGGACTAAAATTTACAGTCTCCTGGTTTCTAGACCAGCTTGTTAAATCACTACATCAAATTTATTGTATTTGGCAAACTCCTCGTTTCTTTGAAATGTTGAACAATACTTTTCATTATAATAAACTTTATTAAAAAGTTATATTTTAAAGGAAGTATAAGTAGATGCCTATCTGCAACCGGATAAAGATGAAGGATCTTCATCTATATACTACACTTTGAAGTTAATGGGAAGTCTGGGGAAGACTTTTTTGTCACTTCCCATTGAAGCTTCATTATTAACAGCTTTCTGTCAAATGGTGAAAATTTGGCTTTTTCAGAAAGCTTTTAAGGATGACAGCGTAGATTATCTGTAGGACTGAGTTGCCTGTAGATTAGACTCTAAAGGGTTTATGATTGTTTGTTGCTGTAGCTTTTTCTGTGACAGTTCTTCTTATTTGTAATGTATGCCAGCCTATTTCTTAGCAGTTATTCAATAATAGTGCATTGCAGAACAAAATGTAGTTGAACAGTTGCATTAAGTATCAATACATTCATTTCCTGATAGAAAGGCAGCCTAGAATAATTTAAAATGCTATTAGTCTTTCACTCTCGTATTTTGTTACATCCCAATAAATGTGTAATCTCATTCCTTTTAAGAAAGAATGATACTGCCTATGTAGCTTTGCTGAATTAAAGTTATTGTTATAATTAATAATACATTTTCCCCTCCTTTTAGCAAATGGGAAATAAAACGCTGTCAATGTTGTGGTTCGAGTGGAACTCATTTGGCGTGTGCCTCACTAACAAGCTTGGAGCTAAACTGGGAATGCATTGAATGTAGGACCATCCTTGCCAAATCAAATGGTAAGAACCCACTGCTTGTAAAGTTTGAATTAAAAGCTGAAAGCTGTTAATAATTTATGGGGGAAAAAAACACCCCACATTTGATTGCTTTGTTATACAGGAAGTACTCAGAAATGGCGAAAGCGTTCTTTGAGTATGCCAGAAAAAGCAGATGGAGACAATCTGATGGAAGATCCATCACCCAAATGCCCTAGACAGTCTCCAGGATCCCATCTTGGAATCCATATCAGGCACGTGATTTCCATATTCTCACAAGCATGTGAAAAAGTTTAGAGAGCCAGTGTGGTGGTGTAGTTAAGATGCTGGACTAAAAACTAGGAGATCATGAGGTTCTCTAGTCTTCTCCTAGGCATAGCAACCAGCTGCATGACTTCGGCTGTCAGCCGAACAATCTTGTTTCATGGGTTGGTGGTTGTGGGTAAAATAGATAGAAAAATGTGCATCATCTTAAAGCAAAGGTGTCAAACTCGCCATGTCTCATTGCTATCATGTGACATTTTGCGACGTTTTTCCCCATTCGCAGGGGTGGGGGGGGTGGCCTGTACATGACACACCCGGCCCGCGGGCCACCAGTTTGACACCCCTGCCTTAAAGTCTACAAAATAAAAGTAAGAATATAAGAACAACAATAATATTATCCATAAGTTGTATTTATGCTAGTGAATATGATATAAATAAGCTGAAATGTGCTACAGTGAGTTCAGACACCCAATTTCTTTTCATTTTCCTACATAACCATAACAGCAACTTGATGCTTTTATTTTCTTAATTTATACTATTATGTCACTCAAATTGACAATTTGTAGAAAATATTTGAAAATCCCCCAAAAATTTAAATTCAAACCATATTTTATGAAATTGTCGAGTATAATAGAAGATTAGCAGCAATTTTGAGTTAAACAACACTGTACTGCATCAAAAGCTTCCAAAGATTTGTGTTCAAGCTACAGTCTTGCATATCTGTATTTTGCTAAATTACAACTAAGCAGAATGTATGTTTTAAGCTAAAAAAACAAGTATTTTATGGTGAATTCTATGTGTCTCTTAGAAATTGTTTAAAGAAGCTTTTTTAACTATCAGAAAAGTTGCGCTCTCAGCAAGTGATGTACTCTTGTGTGTAAGGGAATCTGTAAACGTTTATGCAATATTAACAAGCTTTTCTATGAAACCAGCATAATTCATTTAACGTCTTTTTTTAAAAAAATACATTATATATTATAGATAGAACTATTTGAAGAACTGCCTTCAAAGTAGGTTTGGAATGAAATATATATGCTTGAACTTGTGTGTTTTCAGCTTTTGATTTGTAAAAATTAATCTGTAACGTGAGTAAAAATTAAGTTATTCTTGGGGATGTTTTTTTTTTCCCTTCAGGTCCCCAAAGATGGTATGCTCCAATGGTTTTACTCCGTGTTCCCAACTTGATCTCCCCTCTTCTAATAACAGATTTTTATCCCCATCTGCCTTCATCAGTCCTTCAGTAAGGAATTTGTCTTTAAAAAAAACGTAAGTTAACAAAAGAGTTCCATTTAATGACTGAGTTAAAAAACAAGGAGAGTTGGGTACTTTGCATAACTTTTTTAGATCATATTGCAAATAGCTTTTGAATTCTTTTATCCCCCAAGATTCCTTCCATTCATAGAGAGATCAACCAAGTTGACAAATAAAAATTTATTCAGTATTTTAAGCGAGAACGTCCTCCAACCAAACCTCAGAATTGGCCCCAGGAAAACTGAGTGGGTATATGGAAGCACTCATTGAATGCCACTCTCTCTCTTGCAACAGTTTCCCATTACTTTTGGTTGGACTCAACGAGCTCAACTACCGTATTTTCACCCATATAACCCGCGGGTTATATGCGGTTTTTACATGCACAGCGCCCCCCTGCGGGTTATATGCGTGGGCGGGGTATACGGAAAATATTTTACACGATCGGAGGCTTACACGATCGGAGGCTTGCTTCTTTCTCCGTTTCTTCCCCCACCCCGATCTCAGCTGTTTCCTTCTCCTCCGTTCCTTTCCTCTTCCCCAGCGTGCGCAGGCTTCTTTCTCCGTTTCTTCCCCCACCCCGATCTCAGCTGTTTCCTTCTCCTCCGTTCCTTTCCTCTTCCCCAGCGTGCGCAGGCTTCTTTCTCCGTTTCTTCCCCCACCCCGATCTCAGCTGTTTCCTTCTCCTCCGTTCCTTTCCTCTTCCCCAGCGTGCGCAGGCTTCTTTCTCCGTTTCTTCCCCCACCCCGATCTCAGCTGTTTCCTTCTCCTCCGTTCCTTTCCTCTTCCCCAGCGTGCGCAGGCTTCTTTCTCCGTTTCTTCCCCCACCCCGATCTCAGCTGTTTCCTTCTCCTCCGTTCCTTTCCTCTTCCCCAGCTTGCGCAGGCTTCTTTCTCCGTTTCTTCCCCCCCCCCATCTCAGCTGTTTCCCTTCTCTTTTACTCGTCGCGGGTTATATGCGTGGGCGGGTTATATGCGTGGGCGGGTTATATGCGTGGGCGGGGTATACGGGAAATATTTTACACGATCCGGAAAACCCGCGGGTTATATGCGTGTGCGGGTTATTTGCGTGGGCGGGTTATATGGGTGAAAATACGGTAGTTTGGTTTTTAAAACTAGTTTGCCTTTTATGGGTACCATAAAATAATAATAAATACAAATTTAGCTTTTAGAATCCTACGCATTGTTTCAAAATTAGTGATGTAGGCTTGGAATCTAAATGGACATGCGGATAGACTGGATCTTCCATTACGAGACAGGATTACGATCCAATGATCTCAGTTGTAGAAGGGAAGTACTTCACCCACACAAATATTTGGAAGTGACTACACTGTTCCAAGAAAATTACTCTCCAGTGCACATTTTCAAGAAGTACTATACTTCTTTTGATAGAAGTATTACTTAATCAGAATTCCATTCAAAACTTTCTGTTACAACAATATCACAACCCACATTTGCTATCAATAGAAATGTGATTTTAGATACTTCTTTAATAAGCCTAAACTGGTCTCAGAATAGGATGCAGAATAATCCTTTTGTTTCCCTATCTAAAATTAGGCCATTATTATAATTTTAGAGATAACTTTATACAAAATACTCCTGGTACTTGCTTGCCATCAGAATTATTGCTGAAGTACCTAAATAGATGCTTTGCTATTCATATAGGCAACTTGGAATGCAGAAAAGAGAAGTCTCCAAAATTTTGAGGGAATTAAGATTACAGATTAATTCCAAACCAACAAGACTGAATATCATCAGACAAAATATCTGGGGTAGTGCTCTAAAAGGATTTCAGAAGCGGAACTTCAATCCTGCTAACACTATTGAAGTAAAGTATATAAACTGCAGGAATAAAACAGAGGTGGATCTCTGTTGCTCATCAAAGGAAGATTTTTTTCAATTGCTGATGCTTCATCTTCAGAATTCATCATTATTTGAAGGGGACCACTCAAAGAATTTGTCCTTTGATTCTCAAGGTAAGCTTGACATGGTAAATATTTCGAATTTACACCAGGAGGGGATGCAGCTTTGATTGCTAGCTATGTTTAGACATAAATAATGATGGCAGAGTCTTTATTCTAATATTAACTGTTAGAATATATTAAAATTGTTATTTTAGATGTTTGGCCTAAGTACAAAACAAAACAGAATTTATTGTAAGTTTTCTCTCAAGTTCAAGGTAGAAGTTTCATATTATTTTAATTATTCCAGATACTCTGGAATTGGTATAACTCATTTTAAAAATTCTTTCATACAATTCAGAACAATTGCAAAAAAAGCACACACCCCCCAAAAAAGCTGGATTGAGCCTTTTTACTGTTCAAAAAAGTAATGCTAGCTAGGTTTCTGGTTAAACGGCTAGTGAACACAATGTTTTTGAATAGTAGAAAGACTGGAAAGAAACTCAGATCTTCTTCCCAGTGAGGGGAGGGGAGAAATTCAGTGCTGGGCCTGAGGAATGTTTGCATCCCAAAGATTATTGTTTATCCAGCAGCCACAGGAGTTCCCCTCCTTCACAGAATGTCCACGTTCACAAACAAATTGTATCTTATATCTAGTTCTCAGCAGAAATAAGAGTCCCTTTTTTGCCTAATAGGCTTCTAATTCTAACTAATGATGTAGAAAAAAGAATACTATGTTTTGGTCTAAATGTCCATGCAGATTCGCAATCATCCAAGACATGGTTGTCCCAACCTACTTTTCAAAAGGCAATCAGACTTTTTTGGTTTTTCTTTGAAAACGTTTTGCTTCTCATCCAAGAAACTTCTTCAGTTCTGACTGAATGGTGGGGAATGGAATGGATTTTAGTCTAACCTTTTTCTCATATTAAAACAAGTTTCTGTCAGTTGTATTCAGTAAGTGTAACATACCATTTGTACTTGCAGCTCTTAAAGATAATTTATACTATGAAGCAGGAAAAATGATTGCAGTTTCTCTGGTTCATGGAGGCTCATCTCCTAGCTTCTTTTCTAAAACCTTGTTTCACTGCCTCGTCTATGGCACAGAGAATGTGAAGCCAACAATAGAAGACGTTGCTGATATAGGCGTTTTGCAAGCAATAGAGAAGGTGAGCAATTGCTCTGTAAGACAATAGGATATATAAACTTCCAGTAAGAAAGAGGAGAGAGAGTCACAGATGAGTTCATGATTGTGTGTTATTGTGTGTTGAAGGATGTTTTTGAGGAAGGTGGCACTTCCTTAGATGGAAGTTGGACTTGTAGACCCGCTTGGACTATTTTTGGACTTGTTCAGACTGAAGGAGCACATTGCAGGATGAACCACTCTGCACACTAGTCTTGCCTACCAAGATGAGATGCATCTGTGGATTTGGCCACAGTTTTTTCAACATGACAATGTTTTTTTACACCAGTTTAGTCTGCTCTTCAGGAACCTGTTTGCACTGGATTGAATTTGTTCTGGTCTACGGCCATACTTGTTATACCAACTACGCTTGTGAACAGTGGTTGTGGGCATGGCTCCTTCCTGCACCATCTATTTAGCACTGATGGATGCTGAGACTTTGAAGGTATGAGGGTGGAAGAGAGGTGTTACAATACAGTGGAAGATTATTGTTTACCCCCTCTACTATGGAGATCATTTTGCTTATTCTCCTGGTAGTCCCAAGGAGGAAGAAAGCAACTGTAGATCATGTCAATGTAGATGCCATCTGATGTCTAAGTGCCTTGACTGCTGGCCTATTGGTTTCCCAGTGTGGACTGGGGACTGATTTCCCTTGGTTTCTGGTGAGAGTCAGAAGAAGACTTGATGGGGAATGAATGAGAAGGAAGCTCTCTACCAATTGGTGGGAGCAGCGGGACCAGGATCACCCTGTCAGTGCTAGCGGTGGAATGGGAGATGGTTACTGAATATCATTGTTACACAGAACTAGTGAAGTTAAAGTGCCACAGTGTACTTTGCTTCCCTTCCCAGGGAAGAAAAGAAAACAGTGGGTGATCTTTGGCCTTGAGAATTAGAGGGCCTACATTTGGGGATGGGGTTTCCATTGGGGAGGTGGGATGAAGCAGAGTATAATGGTGGTGACAGGCCTGGGGAGATATGGTGGGAGAAAGGGAACAGGTTGTTCCCAGGGAATGTATTACCTGGAATGGTTCGTTGATGGTGCAAATATGCTTGGTTTTCTTCTCTAGATAAAATCTGCCAGAACACTGAGCAACTTAGAATCAGCAATAAGTGATTGCTCTGACTATCTTGCTTCTATTGGATGTTTAAAACCTGTAACAGCACTACGTGATAAGAACACATTGGTGAATGAGATTCTGAATCACCATGTCATCAAAAGAACTCTTTTACCATTTGAAAGGTTTGCTTGCTGTGGAAATCATTCCTATCATTTTTGAATTTTTAACTAATTAAAAATTATTTCAACTGTTTTGCAAGAAAATATTATGTGATGTCCTGTGGGTGTCCATTAAAATATGATTGTTCATTATGTCTTAGTTATTTTCACCAAATTGTTTTTTCTCTTTAATCAAGTAGTATTGGCAAATTAATAATTTTGATAAAATGTGAAGTAGGAGCTCAACACTTGGAAATCCTTTGAGGATAGTTTCAACAATCATAAGTTGTTCAAGCAAAAGGTTATGAAGCTTTCTAAGATATTTCAAGAGATTTTAGTAGATTTGGAACATATGGGTGGTATGATAAAGAACCAATTCAAGCTCTGAGTATGTGAGTTTGCCTTTCTAGTTGAAGCAATCACAGGAATCGTTTTAGTAAGCATAATTTTAAATCCTCTTGCTACTAGAGATTATCTAGTATGTTTTTGCTTTAAAATAAGAGGAATCTGTAATAAAAAAAATAAATTTGGTAGTGTTCACAAGGTTCTTTGTATTTTAAAAAAACAGTACTAAAGACTCAGCAGTTTCTTTCCTTGCATTTCTCTCTTCCCCAAAAGCTTTAGACAAGGTTTGAAAACACTTGGTGTTTTGGAAAAAATACAAATGAATCCCGATGCATTCTGTAGCATATTATGTCACAAACCCGAGAAACTTTCAGCAAAACTTCTTGGTGATCTCTTTACAATTCAATGTACATCAGGAGCAGACAAGGCCAGATGCCTTGATTTCTGGATGGGTTACTTACAGGAGACAGAAGGTAAGAAAATGGGCTATTGCCTACTTCTAGAATTTTGAACTTTTTAAATATATTTGTACCTGTAAAATAAGACATCAGATTGCACTTGGTGGAGAAAAGCTTGTTTTTGAACTTTTATTTAACATATTTGCAGTTACGATTTCCTGAAGTCAAAATGTTATTCCATTTCATCTGTAATTTCTTCACTAATATAATATTTTTATTAACTACAATAGCTTTTTCAAAACAATCTTCATATTTCTTGGTGTAGGTGGTGAGTCATCTGTAACTCTAGAGGATATTTTAGTATTTGCAACTGGTATCCGCAGTATTCCACCCATTGGCTTTGAACCTGATCCTTCAGTTATGTTTCTGCATATAAAATATCCCATCGGAAAGAGAGATCTTAACTGTTTACAGCTTCCAATAACAAAATCTTATGAGAATTTTAAAAAAGTTCTGGATATTGCCATCCAACGTGCCCTATTACAGTCAAGAGTTTGTTAGTTGCTACAATGGATACTGAAAACTGAATGATGAAGCACACAAGAAGCTTGCTACTTGCCTACTGGAAAACAGACATTCATCCTCACAGGTTTAAAACTTGATCATGGAAATGCATAATTTCAGTCTTTACATTTTGAACAGTGCTTCAAAATGATGAGCAAACAAAGCTTTTAAATCAATTTTGCATTACATTTGTTCTGGGTTTTGTTTGTTTTTTGGCCAAACCAGCAAGTAACTGGTGGTTTGAGATTGTGGTGTTCCTCCTTTTTATATCATAAATGTTACACATCAAAACCTCTGCATTCAGGAACCCTTTCCAAATTGTAATATATCAACTTTTATATATTGTCTTTTTGTGTAAAGATTTGAAG
Source organism: Thamnophis sirtalis (assembly GCF_051295495.1). Classification (NCBI taxonomy): domain Eukaryota; kingdom Metazoa; phylum Chordata; class Lepidosauria; order Squamata; family Natricidae; genus Thamnophis; species Thamnophis sirtalis. Next base: position 122,028,064 of record NW_028261381.1, read on the forward strand.
CATGGGTTTATTTATGTGGATTCCTGATTCAGGAAATGTTAATTTCACACACAGACTCCTTTAAAGCATTCTAGCTCTTAATTGTAAATATGAAAAAACCCCTAAAGATTACCTCATGTTATCTTCTCTTAAATATTCATAATGCCTTGAACATTTGTGGGATTATGCCCAAATAATTGTGTTTCCGTTCTGTAATCATTCTATTTTTTTTAAAAAAAAGGTTTGAATATAAAAGGATTTTAAAAAACTGCATTGTAGGAATTTTGTAGTCAGAAAAGCTATAATTGGTGTCAGATGTGTTTGTTAACTCAGTTTCGTTATTTCAGATAGAGATGGAAATATGTTTGGACATAGAGTGCTTTATCCTTGAAATAACAGTTCTACCCTTGCCAGAGGAGTTCTAGCATTATTCTGACTATATTGGAAGAGGTCTAAACTTCAATCTGTTTTAACTAAAGCAGCTATTTCAAACCTGGAATAGGATGTTTCATTCTGAAACTATCTTCTATAAGACTATGCATACTATAGAAAATGTATGTAGATGTTTTAAGAATTATCCTCACATTTATGCAAATTGAAGCAAATATCATTTGATTTAAATTAGACTTTTAGAAGAAGGGTGAGATGAATTAGCTTTATATATGTCCTAGAAATACCAAAGTTAGAAATGGCATTCCCTACTCGGTACTTAACTAGAAAAATTATGCATTTGATTTCATTTTTCTAAAATCTATTCTATTGGATGCATTATAGATACACCATGTAGAGTATTAAATCTTATGAAATAGGTAATGAAATAATTTATGCACACATAACATTTTCATATACATGTATGGATACACCAACTGCTTTAATTCAAATTGATATGACATTACTTTTACTAAAAGGAGAAAAAAGCAAATTTATGTTTTCCCCTGGACCACATTTTCCTCTTGGTTTTGTTGGGTTGTGCTGAGCTGAAAGATTAATCACAGTAGTTTATCATTTAAAAGTAATTTCTGTCATCACTTATTAAATTGCACAATAAAAACTTCTGGAGCTTATCCATGCTACTCTAAATTGTTTGAATTTCAATTATTGAACGTTAATTGTGTGGGTGAAAAGTATACAGTGTACACTATACTGAAATGTTAGGCAAAATATATATCAGAATATAGTAATAAGGCTACTTCGTTAGTAGAGTTTCATCCTTGGCAAGCATATATATTAGTGATTTGAAATAAATCTTATGGTAGGTTTATGATATGTATTTCAACAACTTGAATTCATTGGTAGAGAAAGCACTCAGCATTATGGAGTTAATATTTCAGCAGAATGGATGGAATGTTTCTACTCCCACAGTTTCCAACCGCAAATTTCAATTTCTCATATTAAAGAATTAAAAAATGTGTCTGAAAGGGAACATTTATTTCCTGGCTTTTAGAATTCTACTTGTCCTCTTCTGTAAACAAGCAGTTTGGTGGGCCTTATTTTTGGTGTGATTGAGATAATATTTCATTCAAATTCTTTCCTCAGTGTGAATTAATTAAATTCTGGCTACCGAACCAGACAAAGCTTGTGGATCAATGACAGAAAGTATATTACAAGTCTACTGATTTACAAGTAGTCCTCAGCTTAGGACAATAATTGGTGCTGGAATTTCCACTGCTAAGATGTAAAGCACAACTGCATTGCTTAGTAAAGACAATTCCTGAAGTCCTGGTTCTTATTAAATGAATCCCACAATTGTTAGATGAGGTAACTCCCTGGCAGCTTCCTACAACCAAAGGAAAAGCGCAAGTCCCAAACTGGCAGGAAGGTAAGTAGCTGCTGCCAGGTGGGAAAGGGTCCATGAGAGGTGCTGTGCAGGGTTGGGTGTGGGGTGATGCAATGACTTACTCCAACAACTTGCAACCTTCCCTGCAGCTTTCCCATTGACTTTTGATCACAGGATTGCAAGTGCTCAGATTACAATCATGTTACTGCAGGATTGCTGAGATAGCCAAAGTTCCAAGGATCAGTCATTTGTGCAAGATCAGTGTAACTGAACAGTTGCTGAACAAATGGCTACTAGTTGAGGATTGCTTGTATGTGGTATTTTGTAATTTGTTTTTTTTTTAATGGTTATACATAATTTTGAATACACAAATACTATGCTTATGTAAATACCTTGGAGGTAATTTTTTAAATATACTTTTTCCCCTTCCATTCAATTATGTTGGATTCTCAGAGACTATCTGGACAAATCCCTGCAGGGTCGTTGTCCGCCCCAGAGGATTTTCAGTATTTTCCATTGCCTATTTCCTAGGACTGAGAAAAGGTGACTAACCCATTGTTACCCAGCCCAAGGCAGAACTAGAACACATAGTCTTATATGTGTTGCCTAGAAGGTGTTTCATGTTAATATAGGGTTATTTACATTTTCATTTGAAAAGTTGAGATTTTTTTATCTTGGCATTTTTGCAGAAATTTGACAGATATAGTTTACTACTTTGGGGTTTATTGATTTCCACTGAGGTTTTGATTGTATGCTAGAATTAATTAGAATATTTTAATTTAGTTTTGCAAAATTAATGTAAATTTACAAAATTCAATTTGATGTTTAAGCAGTATGTGTGACAATTGAAAAGGGAAACTTTCTGGGGGGTGATTAAATAATTCTTGCATACTACTTAGAAAAATTGCTTATAAACATTTCAGAAACATTTTCAGAAGTAAATGTTGGCAATTCTCACATTTCATATCTTTATAAATGTTTTAAAGGATATACATATAGCTGTAGACAGTTTTCAGTGAACTTTATACTTTCATTATTTTGTCACATACAAATAGCCTTTTGGTGTGAGTGAATAACATGGTTATATATGTAGTTTTTTAAAGACCTTTCAACGTGACTAATGAAAAATTACAGCTTTTTGAATCGCAAATCGCCATGCCTTTACTAGAACATGTTTTATTGTGCTTTTCAATATTCATGTGATTTAAAGGAAGATATATTTGCAAAATATCTTACAAATGTATAGAACTTGTAGTTTTGCTCCTGGTCATGCTTTTTCTACATAAGGATCATATTTTGCCTAATTTCTGATTGGTTCTAGTGGAAACAAGGTAGTAATATAAATCAGAACTATCAATAAGGCTAGCATATGTATGGGTATGGTGATGAAAAAACAATTTTTGTTTTATTATTGCTTCAGTATTATTATTTTACATTATAAAATTTTTACATTTACATTATTTTACAGTGAAATTTCTGCAATATCATCCTATTTCTTTGTAACAGTCATAATATATAAATATTGAGATTCCCTTTGTTGCCCAGAGTCAATGGTGCTTATGTGTCATGATTGATATTGGATGTTTTTCTTATTATCCATTCTTTGCCCTTACCATGTGATTCTAGCAAAATTTATAGCAGTTTATGGGGATGGACTAAGGAAATAAGAGATGCCTTAATAATCTCTCAATGTAATTTATCTGTACAGAGTATCACACATTCTTCCAATTATTATAGTACTTGAATTTGAACTTTGCTAGACTGTATAATACACTATCTACTGATTACAACAGAGAAGTAAGAAACACTGTAAATTAATCGGATTTATATATGTGTGTCAGTCCAGGGCAACAGTATTCCTTTTGAGCTCAGGTACTTGAAATAAGATTCAAGAATTCACTATTTCTTCTAACACAAGTATCTATTGAGAAAAATACATGTGAAAAAGGAAATACGTACTATTGAAAGATGAAACTTAGCATTAAGAAAAAGTGGAATATAAATCTTGTATATAAGGTTACACATTTGTAAATTATGGTTTATGTAAAACTATTATTTCAAGAAGCCTTTTGTAACTTTCAATGTCTTTTGTACTTTGCTTTTAAGTTACTTGTAGCAATATATGGAACTATCTTGTGTGTGTATACATACATACATACATGTCCATGTAAAGTGCAATAAATCAAGGATTTCTAGTTAAAAGTGTTACATGTTTATTTCTTAAGTACTGTTGGTCCAAATTCTTTAGAGAATAATTAAACATTGTGAGTCTAATGATAAAATTAAATGTGGGATAAATCTATAAAGTATGGATGGATGGACATGTAACCCAACTTGATCAAATGTTACTGATGTACTTTCCATGTCCAAATAAAAACTTCAGAAGGATATTATTTATAGTTCCTTTGGAATGCATGAAAATAATTATATATAACTATTGTTCCAAAGATTGGTTAATAAAGGTTGGTTGAAGTTGCCACTGTCTCACCAAAAAGAATTTAATCTGAAAGTGAAAGCTTAACCATACTAACAATTCACTTTCCTGTGAAATGCAGGGATAATTAACCACTGCTAGAAAAGAGTGGAACTTAAATCATTCTTGGTATTTGGGGAGACAAATACAATCTTGTACAGTATTTTTTGTTTTATTCCTGAAGTAATTGCGTTCAATGCCTGTGGAGATAGATATGCAAGTTCCAGTCAGCACTCAGCCACCCTGAAAAATCAAGAAGTAAGGGGATTTAATTAGCATGCGGAAAAGTTGTGGTTTTGTTTTCCTTTTAAGACGCAATAATAAGTGAGGCTAAAGTTTAAAGAACAAGATCCTACGTGTACTTCCACCGTCGTCGTCATCACAATCCTAGCATTTTTCCCGCAAGTTACCTTGGAACCTGCGGGGAAAATGCTAGGAGGAGGAGGAGTTGTAAGAATGTATTGAACAAAAGGTAACTAAAAGTCCCCAAAACCATAGGTTTGGTCAGAAATGAAAGCTTAAACGCGCCGATCCGCTTTCACACGCATAAAGTCCCATAAAAACAGTGCCGAGGATTATCAATCCAGTCATCCGACCAACTGTCGCCCACAAAGTGAATAATGTTCAGAATGAAACGCAGGAACGCAACAGGAGAATGCCAAATCCCAACTCCCGTTCCTCAAGAAGCAGGACGGGGGCGCCGGTCTACTACGACGCGGCATCCCTCCCTTTCTCGAAGGAAGCCGCCCTCGGAGCAGCAACAGCGCCGACAGGTCGTCCATGAGTTCGGCAGACTCCGCCCTCCGCGCTCCCGCAAGAACCCGCGTAGTCCTCTGGCGCGCCACGTCTGCCGGGCTGGTGATGGCGCGGCGGTGAGGGGGGCGGAGTCGGCCCGAACATCAGGGGAAGATGGCGGCCAGCATCCGGGAGAAGCAGACCGGTGAGTGCCCGGCGTTAGGTCGCTCGCAGGATTGTTTGGTCTGGTCGCCTTGCCTTCTTCGGCACGCTTGAAGCCGGGACTGGCTCCAAGGAGAAGGCGAGGGCCTCCTCCTTCGTGTCTGTCCGGTGTTGCATTGCGACCCTCCCTTCGTCGCTGTAGCTTGCCTTGGTGCTTTTAATGTGAGAGGAGTGTTTTCTGCCCCGTCGTGAGAGCGGGCGGGCGGGCATGCCAAGTCTCGGCTGGGCTGATGGAGCCCCCACTACTGGGTTGCCCTCTTTGTGCCTCCCGCTTAGGGTGCTTCTGGAGGCCTTTGTTTATCTTGGTTTTCGCTTAGCCTTGGCGATTACCTGCTAGGAATGAGTTCGTGGGCTAAAGTTTAAGGGCATGGTGCAAAACGGGAAGCTGGCTTTCCACCAGTACAGGTAGTCCTCGACTTACGACGGTTCACTTACACTGGCACTGAAAAAAGTGACTTATGACCATTTTTCACACTTATGACTGTTGCAGCGTCCTTCCCCCCCCATAGTCATGTGATTTGTATTCCGATGATTGGCCACTGATTCACATTCACAACAGAAGAGTGTTACACTTCACTTAACAACAGTGTTACTAATTTAAAAACTGCAGTGATTCACTTAACAAATGTTGTAAGAAAAGTTATAAAATGGGACAAACTTAACAAATGTTTCACTTAGCAACATAAATTTTGGGTTCAATAGCAATATCATTTACACTTCTATACCATTTTACAGTGTTTTACAGCCCTCTCTAGGCAGTTTACAGAGTCAGCCTATTGCCCCCAATAATCTAGGTCCTCATTTTACCGATCTTGGAAGGATGGAAGGCTGAGTCAACCTTGAGCCTAGTGAGTTTTGAACTGCCAAATTGCAGGCAGCAAACAGTGAGCAAAAGTAGCCTGCATTCTAACCCCTGCGCCACCGCACAATTGTGGTCGTAACTCGAGGACTACCTATACTGCCTTGCAAAAGAAATTGTTTCAGAGAGAAAGGAATACCTGAATTAATTTTTAGGCTGGTCAATCAACAAGACAAATTGAAAATATAAGAGTGAATAGTTTATAAAAATGATGGCTAACCTTTTTGGTGCTGAGTGCCAAAAGTGCGCGCACACACCCATAGTGTAATGCGCACATGACCCACCCCACATGACCTGCGTATGCGTGTACAACTTCCTCTGTGTGCAACACCCCCACACGCATGCATGTGTCTCCTACATACACCCCCCCCCCAGTGTATGCATGGCAGAGACCCGAAAACCAGCTGGAGACACAGGTGCATGCTCGGCAGAGCTGAGCTGGGATGATGGCTCGCATGCCTGCAGAGGGCACTGCATGCTGCCTGTGGCACGCATGCCATAGGCTCACCATCACGGGTTTATAAGAAACGGTTCCACCACAAAACCGCATTCGACTAAAGCGCGCTCGACAAAACTGCGTAGCTGACGTCATCACAGGGCGACAACAGCGCGGAGACAGAAGCACGCTGTAAACGCTAAACCTAAAATTAACCCCTAAACCTAACCCCCCTAAACCTAATCCTAAACCTAACCCTAAACCTAACCCTTAACCTAACCCTAATCCTAACCCTTAACCTAATCCTAAACCTAACCCTAACCCTTAACCTAACCCTCAACCTAACCCTAACCCTAAAGCTAACCCTAAAGCTAACCCTTACCTTAACTTGAATCAGCTTGCTTTCAAAGCGCTATTTAAAGCGCCCTTCTTTCTCCGCGCTCGCTGTTGTCGCCCTGTTGATGACATCAGCGACGCGGTTTAATCGGGCGTGCTTTAGTCGAGCGCGGTTTTGTCGTGCCACGATAAGAAACATGTACTTGGAGTTTGTAAAACAGAAGGTCCTTTAACGGGGCAGTCCCCAACCAGGTGTCCTCAGATTTGATGGATGGCTTCATCTATCCCATCCAACAGTGATTATGCTCATTGGGATTATGGGGTTTGTCATCTAAGCCATCTGGAAATCACTTGGGTGAGGAAAGTTGCATTAAAGTCAGGTTTTTTTTCCCATATAGACAATGCCATCTCTACTTCTACTGTTAAATTATGAGACGTTGAGTTTATAGTTTGGTTTATAGCCCAATATCGTAGGTAAAATATTTTTTTCCAGATAAACTCCATGTCAGGTATGCTCTCAGAGGTTGAGTTTAGAAGTAAAAATTATTTGCTGTTATGCTGAGAAGAAGGAAGAATGTGTCCAGTTCAGAACAGTTAAATTATATATGGAGTTAACATATAACTAAACTAATCTCATTTTTCCCTCATCCATATCAAACTTATTTTGTCAACTTGTTTCAATATGTTTTATTTGGAGGGATCCTTTGGCAGGTTTCCATGGTATGCTTTGATTTTTAGGATATACCTTTCTTGCTCATCAATTTAGTAACCTATAGAGAATCCATAATTGCTATACCTTTTTAAAGACATTTGAAAACCAATTTCATTGTATTTAAGTACAATGGCAATAAAGATTATGCTTATACTTATTCATATATATTAGTTCTTGAAACAAGTCAGGGTCTTCCTTTTATGCACTATATCTAACAGGTGCTTCGTGTAATCTAATATCTTCTAAGTGTGTTTGATCACAGCTCCCATAATTCCTTGCCACTGCATCCAAAGATGGCAATTACCTATGGTAGAAATGTAATAGGTGGCAGGTTGAAAGAACACTCTTAAAACTTTGGAAAGTATGGAAGTACCGCCTGCCAAAAACAGGGACTTTACTGAAGACAAACAGAAAAATTTGGGCAGTCCTTCTATCATAGTAATTGGGGTAGATGGAACAGAGAAGCACCATAAAAATAGATACCATAAATAATAAACTAAATAAACATTAAAAATGGGGATGTCAGGATAGAGAGTAGAAAATATAATACCAACTTGTCTGATAGTATGAAAGAGGTCATGGTAAAAGTAGACCTCAGTTACTCATACGTTTCTCTGTAAAAGTGCCAGATGGGTTTGCCTTCCTGTTCATTAAAAACTCACTGCGAAGAATCAAGGTTGAGCACCCAACCATACTGTTAGATGCAATGGGATCACTGTTCTAAGACTTATAACTTGTTGAGTAAACCATTTTCCTATCCTAGAAGTACTCAGTGAACCATGTCCTTGGCACACGCAGAGGCCTGATAAAACATGGCAGGTCTACTATACATTGTCAGTTTGATTCCTGGGAGACTGAGTGGCCTTTATTGGAAAAGTCCAAGACAGGCCTGTTAAAAATTTGTCCTTGGTAACAGCTGCTTGCTATATTCTACCCTAATTATTCTATAATAATGTGAAGGAGGTATACTTTTTAATTGCTGTCCCTTAATTATTGATTGAAAAAAGGTATCAGTGGCACCTTCTGCATGATTAGTGCTTACGGTGAAATGGAAGGTTTACACATAAACAGGTTTTTATAAATGTCTCCTCCAATATGAGGAGAGCAGTAGAAGACAACAGTCTTCTTATTTCTTTCCATATAATTATAATAAGAAACCCAAGTTGGTAAACAAATCCCCCTTTTTCTTTAGCTTTTTACATTGCTATGAGGACCCAGATTGTTGGGGGCAATATGCTGACTCTGTAAGTGCTTTAAAAGCACTATGAAGCAGTATATAAGTCTAAGTATAGAACTTAGACTTATATACCGCTTCATAGTGCTGCTATTGCTATGAAGAACTGTGAATATAAATTACATGTGCCCTGTTTTCTTCTTTTTTAAAATAAAGTTTTTTATTAGATAAACATTAAAAACATTGGATATAGTGCAATATTGCTGGCATAAACCTCCATATAGTGATTAGATCTTACAACAGTTATGTTTTATATCCATTACATAGGTTATGTAGTCAGTCAGATTACTGGTCAGTTGATTCTTTTTATATATATAATTACTAATCATACAAATATATCCAATTTCTATATATCACACATTCTTAATACCATATTTTCCTATTCTTAACTAGTCTGTGTTTTTCTGTCCCGGCCTTTTTCCCTCATTTCTAACCATTGGCACCATTTGTCCCAGATTTCGTGATATTCCGTCTCACCCTTGTCTTTGAGCTCTAGAGTCAGTCTGTCCATCTCTGCGCACATCAATATCTTATTTATTATTTCTTTTTCTGAGGGAATCTCCTTATTTTTCCATTTCTGTGCAAAAAACCAGTGTTGCCACCGTTAAAATATGCAGCATTAAATATAGTCCACCTTTGCTATGTTTTTCTTTTGTAATCCCTAGTAGAAATAATTCTGGCCTCAACTCCATCCTTTGATTAGCATCTCTTCCAAATACTTTCTTATCTGGTGCCAAAAAGCCCTAGCTTCCGTGCACTCCCACCACATATGGTAGAAGGTCCCTAATGCAGCATTACATTTCCAACATCGTGGTGATACATTTTTGTTAATTTTAGCTAATCTTGTGGGTGGGATGTGCCACCTGTAGACCATCTTGCGTAAGTTTTCGTTATATGAGGTGGCTAAAGTTAACTTTCTGTTTCTTTCCCATAAGTCTTACCAATTGTCCAAATCTATGCTGTAACCAAAGTTCCTACTCTATGCTAACATGGTTTCCTTTACTTGCTCTTCTGCCATTGTATAATTCAATAGATAATGGTATATTTTTTTAATCATTTATCCTCTTTACCTAGTAAAATTTTATCTAATTCTGTAGGTTCTTTCCTAATGCCCCATTCTTTTTTGTCTTTTACGTATCGAGATTGGACTTGTAAGTAAGCCCACCATTCCAGTTCTATTCCTTCCTCATATAATTCTCTTCTAGATTTTAGTTCGCCTCTTTCGTTTAAAATTATAGAGATATAATTATACTACGTTATAAATAATTACTTTCCCTAAATTAATAAAATTCGGATGGAAGAACACTTCCAAGGTCGATAACCAGTTTGGTAGCTCTGATTTCTTCTTGTTGGTTAACTTTTGAATAGTTGGTTTTTGCCTTTTCTTTAGCTGAAATTTCTGAAAGACTTGATAAACATAATGATTGGTTAAATAAGATAATTGTCCTATTTATCAACAATGGAATTTAAGAGTATCACAGTCAAGATTTGTACAGTTAGAACTCATTTAATGTCCAGTCAAAGTTACAATGGTGCTGTAAAATTAACTGTACAACTAGTCCTCACGTTTTTGACTGTCACAGCATCCCTGCAGTCCTGCATTTGACATTCAGGCATTTTGTGAGTATTTATGACTGTTGCCATGCCCTGCAATCAAATGATCTACATTTGCATGCTTCCCAACCCACTTCCAACAAGCAGAATCATTAGAAGTTGGCAGTAAAATCACAAGTCACAGTCATGTGATGTCTCGCTTAATAACCCACTCTGATCTGCTTAATGATGGAAGTGAGGTTGTAAACCTGTTGCAGCGACATGTTTTGCTTAGCAAGTGCAATGGTTAACAATAGACTAGAGTTACCAATCACAACTGTGGTCACAGCAAGGAGTACTTGCACATAGAATAGATCTTCCAATTATATTTATTCTGCCTGCTGCAGATGATAAAGATGGTGTCAAGGGCTCACCAAGACATTTGTATAAATGTGCTGGGTATCTAGAGATTTGCGCAAGTTTTCATTTTCTTTATAGTTCTCTGTTTTAGATGTTAATATCCATAAACAAGTATTCCTCTAGTCTAGTCCTTTAGTTTAAAAGAAGCATTTTGGTCGCAAATTCAAAAGATTACAGCCCGTTCTCTGCAGTGTCCCCCAAATATAAATATTTTAAGATTGTGATCATTATAATTATTAACAAATAAAATGGAATTCTTTCTTTTTTCAGGGGCTTTGAAACGCATGTTGAATTTTAATGTGCCACCTGTTAAAAACAGTACAGGTGAACCAGTATGGAAAGTAAGTCAAGTTATAAATTGATCTTTTATTCAAGATAATTGATATTGTCAAATTAACCTCCATGTCATATTTTTGAAAAATATTTTTTATAATTCTAGTTAATAAGGTGACATAGTCGAGCAATTGTTATTTGTAAAAAACAAGTAAATAGAAAAAACAATTGACAATTGAAAATTAGCTGGCCTGAAATTTTGATGAAGGCTGTATAAAAAAACAATTGTAAACACTGAAGAACATTTATTTCAAAACAATTCTTAATATTGCAACTAAAACTGTTTAACTTACTGTTTTATCCTTTCTGTAAATTCATCCCTTCCTTTGTTTAAATCAAAGGTGTCCTTACTTTTTGAATGAGAGAGGTGTATAATACCATATTTTGAGGTATAATATTAACTATAAAGGAAGTGTTAGTGGGAAAATAGCTTAAAAAGAGTGTATTAAGATTATATGCATTGTGTATATTTTAATATTATTGTGTTTCCATTTTAGGTTCTTATTTATGACAGATTCGGCCAGGACATAATATCTCCATTACTCTCTGTGAAAGAATTAAGAGATATGGGCATTACTTTGCATCTGTATGTATTGTGTATGTTTATGTCTGTGGATATATTGTAATGCATAGTATTTGAAATATGTTATGTAATTGAAAGTTTATCAGATTAAGTTGCAAATCAGATATCCTGCCAATGAGTCAATAGATGAGAAAATTATAAGGGCCCAATACTAATCAGGGGCATTGCCCTGTCAAAAGCAAACTTGAAGACTAGCATGCTAGTTAGTATAAAGTTAAACTAGTTTGATGACATTGATGATAAAATTATTAGTTTAGAAAATACTGAAATGAATCAAGAGAAAAATCTAAAAATATATGTTTTAATCATGTGTCAAAACAGTCTCAGTAGAGTTCAAAAGTGTTCGCAGAGGTTGCTGATAGGAGAAAATATATTTCATTGAATAGTATACCTTATTTCTTTCCTGGCCATGATACAATCTCTTACAGAGATTGTCATGGAATAAATAAAATGCTTTCTGATTAATTAAATAGTCCCTATTTTTGAGTTTTTGAGTAGAACTTAAAAGTATCAATTTGATTTTACACATTAGTGTGCTCAATGTTGGTTTAACTTTTTAAAAAGCTTTTGTTATAGATTGTTCTGTTTGCATTTTTTGTATAATTAATTATAAACCATCATTTATGGAAAGATAATAATAAATAATACTCAGCTTTCTGTGATGCTTAATCCTAAGTAAATTCATAGGATCAAGTGATGTCTTTGTTCTTTAAATGACTTTTTAGTTTGTTTGCCTGATATTAAATAACTTAAGTTTCTTTTCTTTTCAGTCTTCTTCATTCTGATCGAGACCCTATTCCTGATGTTCCAGCAATATATTTTGTAATGCCAACAGAAGAAAATATTGATAGGCTGTGCCAGGTAGATATATATTTAATGTTTTCTATAAATAGTAACAAAATTGTAATATAGAATTCAAGGGGATAGAAATAAGATGAGAAAGTGGCAGCTGTATGTTCTGAGGACTTGTTAAGAGGTAGACATTTCATTTTAGTATTACATGTGAGGAAAACATTCTGAGAAAGTGATCATCCAATGCTGGATTTCATGGTTTTCAAATGAGATAAACTTGACTGTAATCAAACTTGTGACTTGAACTTTTGGATGATGAAAGTTATCTTCTTTAGATGGGGAGATAAAGGCTGAACTAAATAGCTGGCTACAGTATGATACTAGTAAAAATAGTTTGGATTCCTTGATAATGGACTCCTTGCTAGTACCGCGTAATAGAGTGAGCGCCCATTACTTGTCCCAGCTTCTGCCAACCTAGCAGTTTGAAATCACATAAAAATGCAAGTAGAAAAATAGGGACCACTTTGGTGGGAAGGTAACAGCATTACGTGCACCTTCAGTGTTTAGTCATGCCGGCCACATGACCACGGAGACATCTTCGGACAGCGCTGGCTCTTCAGCTTTGAAACGGAGATGAACATCTCCCCCTAGAGACGGGAATGACTATTACATATGTGCGAGGGGAACTTTTACCTTTACCTAAAGAACAGACATGTTATTGTGAGGAGATGTTACAGATTTTAGACACGGTGCATAAGTAATTGCATCCAAAATTTGAACAGAATCAAGTATCTTGAAAGCTTGTCTATCATGAGTTTTCAAAGGCTAAAAGCATCAGGCAGAAGTTTTGTAGGGGCATAATCCAAAGATTTCAGTGTCTTGGGTAGGTCATCAGTTGGTCTGTATCCACAACAACAGAGTTTCTGTAGTCAGGAATTTAGGGTACAAACAAGCAGAGTTTTCAGTAAACAGTTGTATTTCCACTGAAGGAAGCCAGGCTAGCAGTTGCCCTTAAATATAACGGACTTGGTAACAGATGAGAATTTCCCTGGCATGTAAACTGCTGCTCTGCTCTCTATTATTCATTGCATATGGCACACACTGGAGCTTGATGGTCTTTCCAGTTCCAGTGATTTCTCAATAAACGTGCCTCAGGCATTGGAATGCTAGCTGCTTCTTTAGGATAAGGTCCAACCAGCTCTTCTGGAGCAAGTTTTTGTCAGAGTTGGAGCTGATCCTGACACCCCTGGACCAGACTATTAGGTCGAATCATTATTCATCATATACTGTATTCTTCACAGGAACTTTGGTTAGTATTCCAAGCCTTCACCCAAGCCCCCTTCAGAGCTTCACTGCAGTTCCTCATACAGAAAATGGCATTTGAGAATATCTAAGCTATGATTTCAGCCAGGCATATAGCAGAAATTGGGGTCACTCTCTACCAAGTAAGACTTTTATATCATCTAGCCAGGAGCTATCACTCTGAACTTAGACCCAGCCATGCCGTCTTTCATCAGAGCCAGAAAAGGATCTTCCCATCCATCTGCTGCCTCAGTTCCAACAAAGAGACATATATTGACATATATTGAATGTCAGGAGACCATCAAGATTTATTAGCAAAGAAGAATTCAGAACCTTGACATTGACTTGTATCCCTCAAACAGTCACATCTTATCTCATTTTAGAATGTCATTATTCCATTGTAGGAAAATGGTACTTAAGACTTCCTTTGCGAGTATATTTTCTATAGCAGACAAAAAGCATTCAAACCCTCAGTTTCAGCAATCAGTTGTATTTAATATATCTATTTCTCAAATATGCTTCTTTGAGCTCTCCAAATAGCTTTTTATTCAGAAACTGCAGATGGAGCTGTTTGTAGAACTGAAGCACTGACTGAATCTTATATCCATCTTAGGAGCAAATGGGAGGGAAATAATCCACTGTATAATGTCTCTTCAGTAGAAAATGCTTCCTGGCCATAATACAAATTATTTAATCAGAAAATGAGGTGGCCTAGTATATCCAGATTTTAAGAAGTAGTCACATCACAGAATTTTGACCAATTATCCCATTTCTGTAACCCAGGTGACATTCATTTTAAAATAAACACTTTTTCACTTAGAAGCATTTTTAAAAAATTATATTAATGAATGCCAATCTTGCCAATAAGGAACTAAAAATATTGCATCTCAATTGAAATTTCAATAGTGATAGTAAACTCAGCAAGGAACTAGAAAAATGCATCTAATCATGATGCAGGACATCCCAAATTTAATTAAACATATCTCCTTGGTTTGTTTTACAAAATGTCATACAGCCACATCTACTCAGCTCTTCAGTTTTATGGATCCACTTTCAACTTCTCATGGCATATGTTAAAGATAATTTCTATGTTTAAATTAATAAGATATTAAAATTGTACTCCTAAATAAGGCAAGTTCCCGACAGTTAATTTGTCCAATGGAAAATTGCGTAAAATAATTGCATCTTTACTGTCCTGTTTGCTAAATATTTTAATCTTAAAGCACTCTTGTTCACTAAAAGCCCACTTATTTAACATTGTTTGGTTTGGTCTTTTTTTCTTTCAGGATCTTAGAAATCAACTTTATGAATCGTATTATTTAAATTTTATTTCTGCCATTTCAAGAAGTAAACTGGAAGATATAGCAAATGCTGCTCTTGGTGCCAATGCAGTTGCACAAGTTGCTAAGGTACAAAGTATAATTTAAGTTATATTGATACAGGCGAACATGACACACATGCTTATGTATTTCCAAAGCATGTATCTGGCACAAATCTATAATTAATTTAAAAATACATCTTTGAAAATACATTGCTTGTAGAGTGATTGGTATTGTATATCTTTGATTCCAAAAAATAGTTTCGGCATTGGAATCTCTTAACACATACAGTACATGGATTTGTCATTACCTGATGCTATATAAGACAACAAGACACTCAAGTCTTGTTCCTCAAGAACTCAATGGGACTGTGGAAAACAACACTGGAAGTCAACTCAAAACATCTCACACAAGTGGCCATCAAGTATGGCACACACTAACTGATGTATGTGCACATTGCTGTTCTGCATAGACCAGATAATTCAAAATACTGGATATGAATATGCAGACATAGAGACCAGTTACAAATACCTTGATATCTCACAGTTACATGGGTGCCATGATGAGGCAAGAAAGACAGCAATGTCCAAGTATCACTAAAGGATAAGCAGGTTCTGAAGAGCCACCTCAATGGCCTGCTAGTCATCAGATACCCTGCCAGTATAGTGAGCTGGCCACCATAATATGGGCATGCAAACCATTGATGTGAAGACTCAGAAACTCCTCACAATGTATAAAGAGTTCCACAACAAAACAAAAACCCAGGAACTGTATACCAGCTGGAAACTGGCAGGTGGGATCTGGTGAATGTTAAAGCCACTGTCCTGGACAAATCCAGAACATCCAGGAATATATCAGAAGATGGCACTCTGAGATATGTTGCTGAAGCAGCAGCAGATATGAGAGGAAGATCAACCAGAGAAAGTGCCATGGCAAGACATGGGATATACTAGTGACAGATAGCTGATGTGGCAAACATTGGAGAACCTTAGCAATGACTGGAAAGGGCTGGATTAAGAAACAGTGCTGAGGCACTGATCATATCAGCACAGGGAGAGGCACTAAGCACCAGTTCATAGAAACAGGCATCTATCACACTAGATAGCAGCTGAGGTGCAGACTATGCAGAGAAGCCCCCAAGACAATCGAACACACATAGTGACAGGATGTTAGATGCAGGCAGCAACAGCATACACTGAATGGCACAACCAGGTGTACCCGAAGTCCACAGGATATGGGCTCAACAGAAGATCATAGAGAATAATGGGACTAAGATCCCATGAGACTTCCAGATACAGATAAGCAGGTACTGGCCAATCAACCAGACATCATGGTGTAAATAAGGACCAGAAAACAGCAGTGGTATTAGAGGTAGAGGTGCCAAGTACTAACAGCATCAGGAAGGAGTATGAGAAGCTGGAGAAAGTACTAGGGCCTGAAGGAATAACTGGAGAGAACGTAGAAAATAAAGGTCGAAATTATTTCAGTGGTGGTAGGAGCACTCGGGGCTGTGACTTCTAAGTTGGGAGAGTGACTCCATTTGATCCTAGGAACAATATCAGAGTCCAGAAGAAAACAATACTAGGAACAGCTAAAATGCAGCACAGAACTCTCAGTCTCCTAGACCTCTGATAGAGGACTCGAGATTGAGACTCAGCCCGTCCATTGGGGTAAGAAGAGGATTTTTTCATAGAAAAAAAATGCATAAAGATATATAAAGATGCCAGTTGCAAACTTAGTTGAGATAACTCTTACATTTTATCATTTTCTAATTTATTCATTAAACAAATTTGTGTGGCCAACCAATGTTCCCACGTGGTGACTCTTGATGGCTTACAAAATTAAAAATCACAATACAGAAACCTGTACAATACACACAATGGCAAGAAACAGAATCAAACCAACGCTTGAGCATCTCCATATCAACATCGGATTCCCCAGGCCCACTAACAGAAACACTCTTCCGGGCCTTCTGGAAAAGTATCAAGTTGGGGACTAATCTTATTTTGGGGTGGGGGTGGGGGGGTGATATTCCATAGGGAGGGAGTCACCCCAGAGATGCATAATGCATGTAGGCATTAATTGTATCCTGTGATGGTTTTGTTTTATTGGAAGTTCTTTACATAACTTGGAACGCCTATATTTTTATGAATCCTTAAATACTGTAATCCTCGGCATCATATCTTTTTGTAGGATTGCTAAAGAATAGTAAAACTGAGATAATAAAATAATGTTAAAGTAGAAAAGTAAAGGTTCTTTGGATTCAGCACTCATACTGTGGCTTCTGAAAGATATTGTGCTTTTACTGTCTTACTGCCCTGTGATTGTGTCAAATATGTTAATTAAATATGTGCAATATCTACAAAGATGTTTCTGTAGTGATGATAATTTTGTCTTGATATATAGGTTTTTGACCAATACCTCAATTTCATTACCTTGGAAGATGACATGTTTGTGTTATGCAATCAAAATAAGGAGCTTGTTTCATATCATGGTAGGTAATTTTTTTTATTTAATGTAATGTGTGGCATTTTAAATCAATATTTGTTAGACCTTTTTTCAGCCTATTCTTTAAATCACATTATTGAGGCTGTAGTACAATTAAACCGTATAAGATCTTAATGCTGTAATTCTTTGCATGCATACAAATTTTCAATCACTGATACTGAATTTTGCTATTAAAAACGTAAGACCACATCATTAAACATGCATTTGTTGTTAAGATAAAAATGGATATTAATGAGGAAAAATAAATAAATAAATAAACAACTACAGTCTTTTAGTTTCTGAAAGAATGTTCCAGGATCTTAGGAGTTTTGAGTCTTTCTTACAAAAAACAAAAGGATGTTAGCATTTGTTGGTGGGATCATCCTCAGAATTTGGTGAAAAAATAATCCCTTGTGATGGCTTATATGCTTCCTTTCCAATATGGGTAGATGGAGGAGAAATAATGATAGTAAAACTTGGTTTATACAAGGCGGGGTTGGGTTGCCTGATCCAAATCAAGAAAACGAGAAAGAAAAATGTCATGTTTATTAAATAATCTTTCTTTCATGTATCTGCCTATCAGTAGACTGATGCTCTCTACATTAATAGCATCAAGGTATCTTTTTCATTATGGAAAGAAGAAGCATAAGTATTTTTCAAGTTGTATGTGTTGCGTATGTGTGTGTTTTATCTTTCAGTGTAGGATTTGTTATATAGAATTCTATATTAGAAATAAAGTCACTCTGTGATTATTTTTCTTCCTTCTTGATACTATAGCCATTAACAAACCAGACATAACAGATACAGAAATGGAGACCATTATGGATACAATTGTTGATAGCCTTTTCTGTTTCTTTGTTACACTCGGTAAGTGTAAACTTTTTTCATTGTTGTACAATTATTAGTAAAGATGATGACTTCTACTTCAATATATTATCTGGAGTAAATAATAAGAAAACAGGATTTGTCATCTATTATGTGCTCTTCTATATTTCTTTCTCATTTTTCCATTAGTTGTAGCATTAAAGTTTATCCTACCCAAAATAGCATTTTCTCAAAGATTCCTCATCAATTTGAATCTTGAATTTAAACTTTTTTTAATATTCATCATGTTTCCTAGAGATATGACATTGTAAGCTTGAATTAGGCAGAAATGAGAATGTTCATTTGTATGAAATTTGAAATTATTTCTTTTTAATTATTTTACAATTAATATAAAGTTTTAGATCATATCAGGATTTTTGAAATACATTCTGCATTGGAAGTCCTGAAGTCATGTTAAAAGGGACTTCTATACAGTGAACTTATGATCAGGTATTTGAAAATTAGCACTAGTCGCCAATTTATTTTTGGACTCTATGCTAATGTTAAATAGTTAGTTACTAATGTTAAATGCCAGAATGATTGAAAACAGAATATTTGAAGAACTTCCTTTTCCAGTATATATTGAGTCACTGATTAAATTAACTTTTGAATTCTCTTTTGTATTCTAATAAATTTTTGGGACTATCTTTTTAGAACTAGTAAGACTGGGGTTTTGGTATCTTTGGCCAGTGCTTAGAAAGTCTATTCCAGGAGAACACTAATGTCATTCTGAAAGTTAGTAAAGGCCTTGTTTTTAGCAGAGCCTCCAATATATAATATTCTTGTTGCTTTATCTGCTGTTTTATTTTATGAAAGGTGCTATAAACATTGTCTACTTTTTAAATATGTATGTAGGTGTCTACATACAGTATGTTTTTTCAAAGTTGTGACCCACCTGTGTCTTTAACTTTAAAAATGTACAATGCAGCATTGCAAACAATATGTAATCTAGTTTAAATATATGATAGACTTGATCAAAGGATATTTATGGAACATTATCTTTACAGGAGCAATTCCAATAATTAGATGCTCAAGAGGAACAGCAGCAGAAATGGTGGCAGTGGTAAGTTATGAAATATCACAACTTAATTTGACATTGAAACATTTTAGGTGCTTTAATGTAAAATGTAGAATGGATTTTATACAGTAGTTAATGTAGTTTCTGTAGCTTGCAAAAACAAGTGCCCAATCACACTTTTGATTTTGTTTGTACCAACTTTTGGACTAACATTATTAGGTCTTATTTACTGACTGCACATATTCTATTACAGTGTAGACAAATGCGAACAACATATAAGTATTAACTGACTATTCATTTTATACTTTTCCACCTAGTCTTATAGTGGGTCAGTGCATTTTTATTTATATATTTGACTTGAATTGCAGAAGAGATTTGGCATTTGCTTGATGGTAAATTCACATGGATGGATGTATCAAGTCAAGCACATTTGAAGAATTTCCCAATTCATCTATCTTATTCAATCAAATCTTAAACTTTAATGCTTTGATGCAAAATAAATAGATTTTAGGAGTATATACTTTTCTCTCCAATCTCATCTGGTACTGTTGCAATCTGATTTTCTTCCATTTTTATTGTTTCTAATTCTTCTATCAAACTTAGATATAGTTTAAAATTCTGGTTTGTTCAAATAACTAGAGATAACATATCTATTTTATTTTATTTTCTGCTGTTCAACCATTTCTGATTCTTGGAGACTGACCTGGACAAATCACTATAGTTTTCTTGGCAAGGTTTTTGCCATTGCCTCCTTCCTTGGATTATGAGAGATTAACTAAGTGGGATTAGATCTCAAGGTTTCCTAGTTTCTAACCTTGCTGCTTTAACTACTATGACAAACTAACTCTCATATCTATTTTAACTTTCATCAAACAAACCAACTTTATATTCCTTCCTTTTACTTGTAATTATCTTATTCTTTAGTTCTTCCAAATAATGTTCTAGGACTTGGATTTCTTTTCATTTTTATTTTGTTCCTTCTCACAAAATTTTTCAAAGCCTCTTTTGTAAATCCATTATAAGGAAATTATCCAGGTCACTCTCTTGATTTCTCATTTGTTTATACCTTTTAATTATTAAGACATTAGCAGCTTACTTTTATATGTCCTGTGTAACTCCTTTTTACATGTTATTCTGGTAGCCTATCATTTTTATATCCATTTTCAATTCAATCTCAATCATATCAGTAAAATTGGTCCCTCTTTCATTACAAACATATTTTAAACACAATCTTATCTGTAAAGGCAGACACTCTTGGAATTAACTTCTGGGTCCATTGTTCACAAATATCCTTTAGTATATCCAATATTAAAATATTTTGTGCCATTCTGTATTAATAAATCAAATTTAAGTGTTTGTCACCTTTAATTGTAATCTTGGTTCTTGCTGGTTCTCCTGTGTGCTGCTTGGAGAATCCAAGCATGGGTTAACTTTGTCCATTAGCCTAGAGACTGAGTTATGAAATTGTTGACCACACCTCCTCTGACTGGAAGAGTTCAGGTTTTTTACTCAGTCCAGCCTGAAGAGACGTAAATTTATTTTCTCTAGGATAATAGACAATAATTTAACTCAAACTAATAATAATTTCACTTTTACCTTTTGTTTCTTTATAATTGCAATTAATTTATCTAGGTATTGTTTCTTGATTTCTGCAATTGATTGTGTTGCTTTGAGTGGGTGGCTTGCCATTCAGACAGACAGCCACTCCTTAGAAGGTCCGGTGCCGGATTGCCCTCTGGGCTTCAGGCAATGTGAAGAAGCCAGCTGCAGCATAAAGCCGCAACTGAGCCAGCTACAGCTTTAAAAGCCGAGGCTTTTCTTCCGGGGATGAGTGGAGCCGCATTGCAGTCTTCCACCCCTCCTCCATCTTCCTGCCACGGTTGGGGGTTGGTTCACCACCCCCGCGTTTCGGCTTAGGCACACTCGATTTACTGGAGGAGCGTTGCTAGGAGATTAATTATGTGCAAATTGAGCCGCTGCTGCCATTCGCCATTGGCAGGCGGATATGCACTCCAAATGGCGCCTTGCATCTGCCCCCTTTAAAGGAGGGTCGTTATTTGAGGATGCCCTGAAGCCAATATTAATCAAGACACGGGACAAGCACAAGGTGCTCCTGTTGTCTAATAGGCGCGCTGACAGGAGCCTCAACCGTATTTTCGACACCAGTCCTTTTGGGCCACAGTGGCTGGGGGCACTTCGGCCCTGTATGTCCCCAGTTACAGTAGGCCATACAATCAGGGCCACGACCGTTCCCAGGAATGGTTCGCAACAAGGGATAGGGGCAGACAACCCCAGACCAGGCGGCCATTTCGTGGTGCCTCCAACCGACCATTTCATCGGTATTGATGACTCCCAAAGGGACGATCCCATTGGCGGTCGCCTAACATCCTTCGGGCCCCAATGGAAAGATACCACCACAGACACTTGGGTTATTCAAAGAATGAGGCTGGGCCTCACACTAGAATTCCTCTCCATCCCCCCAAGGCGCTTCATCAGTGCCCTGTTCCCAGGTATCATGTAAAAAAGGGTCTCATGGACACCAAGATCCAACACCTGTTGGAAATCCAAGCCATAGAGGCAGTGCCCCTGGGACAGGAAAGGCTAGGATTTTATTCAATCTTATTCCTAGTAACCAAAAGCTCGGGGGGGGGGAGAGCTATTTTAGACTTGAAAAGATTCAATCTCCACCTAAAGTATCAACTCTTCAAGATGCAGTCACTCAAGACCATACTGAGCTGTATCCGCAAAAGCGGCCTGATGACATCAGTCGACATCAAGGAAGCGTACCTCCATGTGCCAATACACCCAGCACACAGGAGGTTTCTGTGGTTTGAGTTTGCAGGGCGCCATTTCCAGTACAAGCCCATGCCATTTGGCCTCTCATCAGCCCCGCGAACCTTCACGAAGCTGTTGGCAGCCCTCACCGCATTCCTTCGCTCTCTGCCAGTCAGAGTAAATTGTTATCTCAACGACATCCTCATCCTGTCGTCGTCCCAGGGCCAAGCAAGGCGAGATCTTCAGACCACAATTGCCATGCTCCAGCTACATGGATTTGTCATAAACTTTCCAAGCTGCCATCTGTAGCTGTCCACCAGCCTGCTGCACCTCGGACAATCATCAACTCTGAGAACTGCAAGGTCTTTCTCTCTCAAGATCGCATAAACAGCATCCAGGTACTGGTGAGTCAAGTTCAGCTATGGAGAACTTTACCATTGGCAACATTTTCCCAACTCCTAGGGAAAATGATATCTTGTATAGACATTGTTCCCTGGGCAAGGTTCCATGCGCACACCCTCCAATGGTTTCTACTCCCATTCCAGAGGGCCCACACCAGGGTACAGCTACCGGCCAAGGTAATCAGATCCCTGCTGTGGTGGCAGTTGTCCAAACTTCGCAGGGGGTACCCATTCAAAGAACAGCCTGTTTGGGTGGAAATCCCACGCCCTGGACCAGATAGTGCAGGGTCGCTGGAATGCGCAGGAACTGCGGAACAGCATAAATTGGTTAGAGCTACACGCAGTTCATCTAGCCCTAATCAAATTTTGAGACTTGGTGAAGGCTCAACACGTATTAGTCCTCACAGACAATGTAGCCACCAAAGTCCATGTAAATCGGCAGGGGGGCACTCAATCAAGGGCATTAATGCTGGAAGCAGAGAGACTCCATCTGTGGGCAGAGGCTCACACACTATCAATCGGCATGGAGCACATTTCGGGTTCCACGAACATTCAAGCGGACTGACTGAGCAGGGCCACACTGGACCATGCCAAATGGTGCCTGCACCCGGCCCTGTTTCAGGACCTATCTCACCGGTTCGGCCACCCCATGGTGGATTTATTTGCTCAGTCCAATAACACTCACCTACCGAGATTCTTTGCCAGGTTCCAGGAACCAGGGGCAGAAGCAATCGACACCCTTTGCAGCCCTTGGCCACCAGGCCTCCTCTACGCCTTCCTGCCCATACTGATTATTCCACAGGTGATTCGGAAACTACTGGCGGAGAGGGTGGAGGTTCTTCTGATGGCACCAATGTGGCCAAGTCGCCCCTGGTACTTACTCAGACCTCGTCAATCTGTCTATATCTCGACCGTGGCGTATACTGGATGACAGGATATCCCTTTCACAGGGGGCTCTCATCCATCCGAACCCCAGTGGATGCAACTTGCCGTGTGGCACTTGAAAGAGATAGCCTAGCCCGTCAACATTTTTCAGACAAAGATATAAGGATGATTCAAGCAGCCAGTCGCCCGTCAACCACACGCACCTATGATGCCACCTGGCTCGCCTTCTGCAGGTGGTGCACCAGTTCCAACATAGACCCCACCTCGGCTTCAGTACCTCAGGTACTTGAATTTCTGCAGATGGGCATGGACAAGGGACTCACACCGAGCACTCTCAAGCGCCAAATCACTGCCCTGGCAACAGTGCTCTATGACGGTCAAAGTCGCTCCCTAACTCTCCACCCATGGGTGCGAACCTTCCTCCGGGGGGCTACAAACCTCAAGCCACCCGTAGTCCACCGCTATCCCACCTGGGATTTGACTGTGATACTCCAGGCTCTCACTAAAACACTGTTTGAGCCCATTCGTACCATAAGCCTTAGATTGTTGACCCTTAAGACAGTTTTTCTTGTAGCTATTACATCTGCTAGAAGGGTGTCGGAGCTGGCCGCATTGTCGGTACGCCAGGACCTCTGTATATTTCATCCAGACAGAGTTGTCCTCTGAATGGATCCGGCATTCCTCCCCAAGATCAATACTTGGTTTCATCGGGCACAGGAACTTATCCTTCCTGCCTTCTGTCCGCACCCCGCGCATCTGCGGGAGAGACAAGGGCATTATCTGGACTTTCTCAGGACTCTCCGTCGTTATGTGAAATGGACAGCTTCCTTCAGAAAATCGGAAGCTTTATTTGTGTCCTTTCAGCCAGCGTCTATGGGCCAGAAGGTGTCTTTCCAACACCATCGGTTGCTGGCTGAAGGCATGCATCTCTCTGGCCTACGAGAGTCAATCCAGACCAGTTCCCAGACGCATTACTCCGCATTCCACCCGAAGTGTGGCCACATCGGTGGCTTGGGCAATGCAAACCTCTATTGAGGATATTTGCAGGGCAGCAACCTGGTCATCCCCATCACCTTTTGTCAAACATTATAAACTGGACATATTTGCTGAGGTATCATTCAGGCGGCAGGTTTTACAAAGGGTTCTTCCAACCTCCAGGACCCTGGACTAGCCTAGCTCCCGCCCTTCGTTTTCATTGCTTTGGCATGTCCCATGCTTTGATTCTTCAAGCAGCACACAGGACAACAACCGTTGACTTACCTGAACGGTCCTTCTATGTCCGCTGCAGAAGAATCCTATCCCACCCTTGGCACCAGCCGGTCCAGGGGCTCTCAGGACACACTTAGATTTTATTCCACAACTTCATTGACCTTAACATCCAGGTTCTCTATCATATTTCCATCTCTTGGATGGGCTGAGCCTTCGTACAAAATTGATCTCTTCCAGTCAGAGGAGGCGTGGTCAACAATTTCATAACTCAGTCTCTAGGCTAATGGACAAAGCTAACCCATGCTTGGATTCTCCTGCAGCACACATAGAAGGACCATTCAGGTAAGTCAACGGTTGTTCTCTGTAGTGTCCAAAAAACAGCATTTTTCCATGGGAAGGATTCTTTTTAATCTTACTTTAAATTTATATGGACCATTGTAACTTTCTAAAATCAAAGTTTAATAACCTTTTTGTTATTTATTCAAAAAGCAGTCTGTAAACTTGTATTTAAAACTAATTTTGTTAAGGATTGAAGGAAACTTACCCAATACTGTCAAACTAGTCTATTCAAAGGCTCCTAATAGCTGAAAAGCAGTTAACCAGCAGTTTCTAAAAGTTATTAGAAAAAAAGTCTGTAAACCCTAAGAAACAGACCATGGTTTGAGCAAGAGAGCTGTTTTGCTCATCTCCCAGAGCTCTAAACCCACTGAGGACTGCTGTCTAAAGCATTTGTGAGCCATCTTTCTTATCCAGAGAAGAATTATGATGAGCCTGTCTACTTGCCAGCTCTTCATTCCCCGCAGCTGCCAGCTCCACTTTTTGCAGAGCTATCTTCAGTTCACCATTTTTTCACGGCAATTCAGTCACAAAGAAAATATTCTGAAATGATACAGGATTGCTCTGGAGAAAACAATATTTTCAATAGAATGATCTTTTGTTAATGGTATCTAGAAAAATAGTTACGATATGAATGGTTTTGGATGTATCTTATTAATTATTGAGAAATTCATGACCTAATTATTTTCTGTCTTTGTCCCAGTTTTGCAAGAAATCTACAGCTGCGCTCCCCCCCCCAAAAAATATAGCACCAACTTTATAGGTTTTTGAAAATTCGATTTTGTTTCCACAGAAATTGGATAAGAAACTCCGAGAGAACCTTAGAGATGCCAGAAATAGCCTTTTCACCGGCGACACACTTGGGTCTGGGCAATTTAGGTAACATTTTCACTTTTTGGCAATATTTTTTTTAAGATTATTTTATTTATTTATTTGTCAAACATGTACAAGATAACAAGTATAGGTATGAACATAAACATGAACAAAGGAAGTAAATACAGATAAATGGGAACAGTCAGACAGGGACAGTGGCACGCTGGTGCACTTATGCACGCCCCCTTTACGGGCCTCTTAAGAATGGGGGTAAGGTCCATGGTAGACAGTTTGAGATAGAAGCTGTGAGGGTTTGAGGCTATAACAACGGAGTTGAGTAGAGCATTCCAGGCGTTGACCACTCTGTTGCTGAATCTGCATTTTCTGCAATCAAGTTTGAAGCTTGAATTTGTATCTATTGTTTGCCCATGTATTATTGTGGTTGAAGTTGAAGAAGTCATTGACAGGCAAGATGTTGCAGCACACAATTTTGTGTACTATGCTTAAATCGGACCGCAGGCAGCACAGTTCCAGATTATTCAAGCCCAAAATTTCAAGCCTGGTGGCATAGGGAATTCTATTGTGAGTAGAGGAGTGGAGTACTCTTCTTGTGAAATACCTCTGAACCTGCTCAATCGTGTTAATGTCCTATATACAGTGTGGGTTCCAGGCGGATGAGCTGTATTCAAGAATTGGTCTTGCAAAGGTTTTGTATGCCCTAGTTAGCAATACAATGTTACTGGAGAAGCACTTCACAAAATTAGGTTAACAACTCTTAACCCTTTTTGGCAATGCTGTTACAGTGGGTTCTGGGCTTAGTTCATTTGAGATGAGTACTCCTAGGTCAGTAATGGCGAACTTTTTCAGCACCGAATGCCGAAAAAGGAGCATGGACGCACGAGGCACCAAGTGCCGAAAAGGGAGCACTTCATGTGCATACTTGTCTGGGATGCAACCCAGAAGAGGAGTTGCCCAGGGGGCATGTGTATGCTGGAAAATGAACTTCTGGTTCTTTCGGTTACTGTCGGGCATGTGCACATGCTGATCAGCTGTCGGAGTGCATATTCATGCCAGAAAATGGAAGACCAGTTTTTCCAATTTCCAGCACTGCCACACGCACAAAAGCCAGCTGATCATCGTGTGCGCATGAAACCTGGAAGAGGAACGGGTGACACCTCACATATCAGGCGACATGGCTCCATGTGCCACTTTGCCACCCGTGCTATAGGTTCACCATCGCTGTCTAGGTTCTTGACAGAGTGAGGGTCATCTATGAAATCATTTCCGCCCAACTTATATTTTGTGTTCTGGTTTTTATTGTCAATGTGTAGGACAGAACATTTATTAGTTGAAATTTGGAGTTGCCAATTGCATGACCATTCTGTCACATAGTCAAGGATGCTTTGTAGGGTAACTGTGGTGTTAAATAATTTTACGTCATTTTATTAGTGCTTTATAGAATTAAAGTATGTCACTGCTTCTCCATAGCTTACTTATTGTTGTAGTAAATGAAAGCAATATTTAAAAATGTTTCTTGAAGGAAAATTGATGATTTGAGAAAATAGTTTTAGACAGACTTGTTAACTTTTAATGTAATTTTATACACAAAAACTCTTTATTCAATGAAACAGTGCTTCATGTTCATTATAACTCCTACAGTGTTCCAATACAGTTGTAATCATTAGAATTTTCTAAGTATACCGATAGCAATAGAGATTCTAAACAGATTTTTTTTATAGTTTTCAGAGACCTCTTTTAGTACTTGTTGACAGAAATATAGATTTGGCAACTCCTCTACATCATACGTGGACCTACCAAGCCTTAGTACATGATGTACTGGTAAGTACTATGTGTATTATCTTTTTTCTCTCTTCTTTTTACTCCCACCTCCATAATACAAAAGTATAATGCAATGCATGCACCTCACCCATTATTCTTACTTGACACCAATAATTTAAAAATCAGTTTCTTTCCAAATAGCTGATATCCCAAGACATATGCAAGTCTATCAATGCCAGCTTTACTTTTGCTATATAGAATTAGGAATGTAAGTAATCCAAGGTGTGTTGTATAGTTTTGCTACATACAGTATGATTTATTTTGATATAATGGATTACCCAGATTATGGCTGAGTTTGGTCACTAGCCATTATTTTTAGTCAGTGAAATTCCATTTTTCTCATTTGTTCCTGCACAGTGATGAAGTGTTTGTATCAATTGCCTGTCAAAAGGATTTTATCTAACAAAACTGTCCTGTGGAGGAACATATAGTCTGATGCCATGGGGGAGGGGAATAATCTTGCTTCCCTAATTTGCTTTCAAAACCTCTTGAAATTATATTCTTCCATTGGCCTATAATAAAGGTTTATTATACTAATTATCAGAATATGATAGAATCATGGTATTATGTAAGGAGAATCACCACTGTTTCATATATATTGTTGGTATAGTAAAAATTTAGTTAATGAACTTGGAAAGGATTATGGAAAATGTACTGAAAATAGGGCAAGCATATAAAACAATGGCTCCCAACCTTTGGGGCATCAGGATCTGGTTTCATGGAGAGAGGTTTTCCACAGACCGGAGTGGGCATGGTTTTGTGTGTTGCCTGCATCATGCGAATGGGGCTTCACTTGTTTCCACAGTCCAGTTTCTGGTATGCTGTGGCCTGGTGCAGATATAAAAGATTCATATGTCAAAACAATTGGAAAGGCTTGAAAAAAAGGTTGTATCTTTAATTAATAAAAGGAAATAGAAGTTTAGAAGATGGATTGTGTAGGAGGTCTAGAGAAAAAGTACTTGCCTTTCACTGCTTAAAATTGGTTTAATTACTTTAAATACTTTACTATTACTTTAATTACTTTAAATAAAATTACTGCCAGTCCCAAATAATGTCAATGAAATTTCTTTAAAGTGATGCTATTCTGTCTAAAATCCTATCTCATAGATTGTGTCCTACCAAAATATAAAACATGTTTTATATTTTATATATACTAATATTTTGTCTGTTATTTAGATTTTTTCTGAAGTATGTTCATAAAATATGTTTTGATCTCTTTAGTATTTATTTCTCAAAGCTATACATTAAATATTCAAATATCATTAATCACCACAAGATGGTGTAGATGTTACATATTAATAACTTCAATGGAAAAGTAGTTTTTCATAGTTATGAATTTGATCCAATTAAAAAAATCTAAAATGTGCAATTTTATAGAAAGAATTGATCCCAGCAACTGAATTAAATTTTTAATCAAGAAAGATTCTTTAATCAAGAAATAAAGTATTTCATTGTATTAATTACTTGACTTGTCACAATAAATACATATTTTGTAGTCTCTATAATTGGCTTCATGGTGATGCATAAACTTTTTTAATAGGTTAAATTAAATTCAGTATAAGGTTTGTATTCTAAATACAAAGTTATTTTTTACATTGACCCATATTCCCATGGCATGGTCCACAGTTCTTTTAAATAAGGGATTATGTGCAATTTCCATGAAGAACTATATGGTATTCTACCAGCTGTTATCATTTACAAGCCAACTCCATATACTTTTCACATTCATATAAGATTGAGTAATGCTTAATGGAAAAACAGCTGGTAAGAATTAAAATTAATATTTTAAATTTGTATCATTCTATGGTGAATCATCTTCCAGGGTTATTGAGCTTTATGGTTACTAAGTATGAAAAAATGATTAAACCAATTGTCATTTAGAGCAGTTATATAATTTGAATTACCAGTTTTAGTAATCAACATTGGTGTAATACAAAATCTTTGTTCCAGACTATAAAATAGACTAGCTGAAATATTGAGTAACTTTCAGAATTACTCAGAATTTCAAAATTTATAATTAGTAACTCAAAACTAATATATGTTGTAGCATATATTAAACAGAAAAAATACATGTTCTTATTTGTATATAATATATACAGAGAAATTTAAAAGAAAAATTCAAATGTTACCTTTAATTGAAAAACTATCCTACTTTATTTCCAAGAGCAAAACATCAAATATCACTTTGGTGTTTTTACTAACTGATTTTGAATTTAAAATGGTCTAGTGAAATAGTAGGTAATAGGCAATAATCTCTAATTAAAGTAATCTTTTCTAGGATTTTCATTTGAACAGAGTTGTTTTGGAAGAATCTTCAGGAATGGAAAATTCTGTAGCAGGTGCTAGACCAAAGAAAAAAAATAAAAAAACATATGATTTAACTGCAGCTGATAAATTTTGGCAGAAACACAAAGGAAGGTAAGTGGAGTATTTTATGCCACCAGTTCACCATTTATGCTTCAATTTATATTACTGTTTTCTCAGTAAGTTAAACAAAGTTTAAAATATAGTATAAAGAAAGCGATAAGTAACATTTTTAAAATGTATGTTTAAAATACAGATTATGAATTAAAAAAGAGTTTACACAATATTTATTAGTCCTTTTCCAGAGGTAGCAGAGTCTGTCCAGCAAGAGTTAGAATCCTACAGAACTCAAGAGGATGAAGTGAAGCGGCTTAAAAGTATAATGGTAAGATTTATTGATATAATAGAAATACTCTTTTGGGATTTCGTAGGATTCTTTAAATATATTGACATTTTAAAAATACGCTGAAAGTGCAATGCTGATTAATTTAGAATTCTAAAACTTAAAAAAAAAGATTTAAATCAATTCCACGGCCTTATAAACAGTTTCGCAATCTATATTGTATACATTGAGGTCAAACAATTGGTATAACTAATTACAAATGGATTACAAGTAGATATGAGAACGAGGAATGTTCTTTACTCTTCTAGGGGAGAAAAATTGAATCTTTGCATCTTCTAAGAGGAAAAACTAGAGATGAGAAAATACTACAGAAAAATAGATGAAGCAATGTATATATTTTTATTTATTTATTTATTTCTCAATCAGCCAACTTTGCCTGCTTCTGTATACATAAAATAATATAGAGTATCCTTGTGCTAGGTAAATTAAATCCATTTACATTACATAAAGTTAGCTTTTTGCTCATTTTGGTTGCAGTTTAATTTCAGTTTAATGTTGCAGCTATTTATTTACTTATTGAATTAACCTGACCATCCAAACTCATCTATATGTGACCCTGGGCAGTGTACACAATTAAAAGACAGATTAATAAACAAAAAGCTCAACCATTAAAACCAGTTAAAAAAAAATTACAGTGACAAAAAAAGTTTGGGCGGATGCTGTCTAAACTTATACACAGTGCAAGCATTTAATGGCCTCCCCACTTTCATGGGATTCCCAAGCCCAAGGGCACATCCAAGTTTTGAAACCTTTCCTCAGTGGTGGGCTGCTGCATGATCGCACGGATTCGGGTGAACCCTTAGCTGTGATCGCTGGCTGGGCCTGCCCACCTGCCCTTGTGCTATGCTTTCCATATATAATTAATTTTCTGGCTCATTCCCCCCACCCATGCTGCCCAGCTGAGTTCTGCATTGCCCCTGCTGTACTCACCGGAGCTGCCTGAGTTGATTAGTGGCATGTTTCAGTCCCAAAGGGGCGTGTGTGTGTGCTCCATTTCAGTCCCAAAGGGGCGTGTGTGTGTGCTCAGAACCAGTGAACATGTTGTGAACATAAGTGCTGCCCACCTCTGCCTTTCCCGAAGGCCAGTAGGGTTGGGGCCAATCCAACCTATACCTGGTGTTCCCTCTGCTGTACCTCCAGTTACCTTCCTTATTCCACAAAGTTCATTATCTGTTCTGTCATGTGCGGCTTTTTCACGCTTCTGATGGACCGCTCATGTTTGTAGCCGAATGGGAAGAAAGACACCGGACAAATCCTTCTTGGGATGAGGCTTGGCCCCGAGCGATGCCCGGGGGGCTTCTTTTATTAGTTCCAAACAAAGAGAAGGTGTATACAAATTACATCAAAAAGCACATGATTAAATAATCCAATAATAATAGTGCAGCATGGCAAAAGGCTTCGTCTCTGGGCAAAAGAGGAGGGGGGATGAAAAGGGGGGCTGCTTCGTCCCTGGGCAGGAGAAGAGAGATAGATGAGAGGGGAGGGAGGTGGAGGAATAGGGAGGGGGGAGTGGAGAAAGAAGTAAACAGCTCACATTCCTGCATCCCTTTGAAGTTGGCTAACTGCTAGATAGGCTGGTACAAGGGAGCACACTAATTAATGGGAAAACTTTTACATATTGCTAATAAGAATGTTTTGTTCATCTCATGGTAGCATCCATCTCTGGGCCTGTGTTTTCAGGCAGCCATAACTGCTCTATACACAGAACTGGTAATGGATCTCAACAGTCATGAACAGTTTGTTTGTTTTATTTCTATTCTGCCTTTATTAGTCTACAAATAACTTAAGGAAGTGAACATAACCAACTCAAGGCAGAGAACATAATCAACGGTTAGAATGTCATATAAAGAGGGAACCTCTGTGGTTGTCATGATGGCTATTCTTTTTCTTCCAGATAACTTTCAATAGGATTTTTCTATATCTAATCCTTCATTGCCTTGCCTCTCATAATATGCTAATGTCATGTAACATGGATTTCTTATTGTATGTCTAAAACATTTATTCAGAGAATCATTTTTCAGATATGTCAGGTCTACAATACGTTGTGTGTATATAATCAATAAGACTTCATTGTGATCTTTCTTAATTGCTTTAACTGCCTCTTCTTCAAAGTTATGTAAAATGAGAATTCCATTCTGTGTAAATTAAATGACCCATTTAGTTTTTAAACATACACATATGACTAAAAATAAATAAAAATACAATTTTTCTTAGGGGCTGGAAGGTGAAGATGAAGGAGCAATAAGTATGCTGTCTGATAATACAGCTAAACTAACTTCAGCTGTTAGGTAAGTATGAAAGACTTTTAATGGGCAAGAAGTTCACCATTTAATCAATTTTCTTCCTTATTCTGATATTAGACTATATTTCATACTAAGTGCAATTCTCTTCTTTAAATACCTCATTAAATATTAAAGTAGTATAATGATGTAAAACCATATGTTCCAGATCTACATTTTGGGAAAAATAGGTGCTCTTTAAGTATTGAAAACAATTTTATGGATTATTATGTGTTGCAAAATTGATTTTAATTCCTGTACTGTAACCTCATTTGACTTAATGGATAACTAAGTTATTAGGAAGGATTTGAATCATGAACTGTTTTATGGCTACCAATCACAAATATGATACGGTAGAACAACTAGTTTACAACAAAGCTGGACAGTTGTGTTATATGCAAAATCATACTGGTAAAAGAAGAGGGTGTCAAAGTCTTAAGATTTCAGAGCATATAGAGAAGGATTTGGACAGTATATTATCCAGGTTCATATTTTCTTCTTGTGCAGTACATTTTATAGCTAGCAAATAAGGACAAAACAGGATCTAAATATTATTTCGTTCTGAATACTTTTAATATTTTCCTGAGGCCCAATTCTGAGATGCACCTTCATGGATTCTCCCTTTCCCTATTTTTATTTGATACATTTGTACTATTTGAGATTGATTCCCAAGTTGCATGTTTGTATATACTAATTACGTTTTTAAAATAGAATAAACAGACAAGTTAATTTGAATGAAATCTTTTTCAGCTCTCTTCTGGAGCTTCTAGTAAATAAAAGACTCATAGATCTTCATACAAATGTAGCAACAGCTAGATTTGAGATTGATTCCTAAATTGCATGTTTGTATATATAACACTAATTATATTATTAAAATAGAATAAACAGACAAGTCAATTTGAATGAAACCTTTTTCAGCTCTCTTCCAGAGCTTCTAGAAAAGAAAAGACGTATATCTCTTCATACAAATGTAGCAACAGCTAGATTTGAGATTGATTCCTAAATTGCATGTTTGTATATATAACACTAATTATATTATTAAAATAGAATAAACAGACAAGTTAATTTGAATGAAATCTTTTTCAGCTCTCTTCCGGAGCTTCTAGAAAAGAAAAGACTCATAGATCTTCATACAAATGTAGCAACAGCTGTTCTGGAACATATAAAGGTATAAAACATTGCCATTTTAAAGTTTATCAGATTCATAGTTAATCAGTCCTTTTAATTAAAAGGAATATTAAAAGGAATGTTCAGCCATATGTTTTATTTCTTTCAAAAATAATGTGCAACAAAAAACACAGAGAGATACTGTATATTATGAAATTTGATACCAAGTTTTAGCCGTGACTGAATCAATACAGAAGAAATGGCGAGGACAGAGTTTTTTGGCAAGAGAGTATGCGGCAGTAATTATAATGAACAATTGGTTGCATTGTGTTTCTCTTATATGTAATGGTTTGAACACAATTGGCACTCTGCAAGATAGCTTACATTCATCAGATAATAAAAGGCTTTGATTTTCAGCCTTTACTAATTTTCACTGTTTGGTTTTCTTGAGTCTTCTCTCCCAGATCTATTTTATAAAATTAGGCTACCATTTAGTTCAGTATTGATTTATACTTAATTATCATTTGGGGGCATTTGTAGAGCAGAAAAGGGAAAAAAATAAACTTCAGTAGAAATAAAATTACATTCTGTTATGTGCTTAATAAAATAGCTCCAGTTCCTAGTTACTCCAACTTTAATCTGGTTTGAATTTTTAACAATAGTTTGAGTCCCAAGAGTTCCTGTGGGACTTAGACCCATTTTTTCTTTCTCTACATAAAGTAATCATTTAAAAAGGAAAGAATCTCAGAAGGATACAATAGTACCATGTTGAAGAGTTCTTGACATGGTTTAAAGCAGGGGTCCCTAAACCCTAGGCCATGGACTGATCCATGCAAGTGAGTGAAGTGCCATCTACACATACATGGGTTCGAACCAGTGTGTACCCATGTCCCCCAGTCTACGGAGAAACCATCATCTGTTCCCTGGCATCCAAAAAGATGGGGGCCACTGGTTTAAAGTACAGCCAATATGTATATGAATTTCTAGCATCCATGCTTGAAAATTCTGGTTTTGATCTCTTTCTTCAGAGCGCCAATAAATTACAAAATATTGTCTTGTGTCATCCATGCCAAGAAGAAATAAATCCCCTTCATCATTCACAAGACTGCCATAATGGGTTAGATAAGTAGCATTTTAGATTCTGTGCAAATACAGTTGCTCTCGAAACAAAGTGTTCTTTTCAATCAAAGTATCCTTGTCATGTGAGATTGGATGGCAGGGTATTTTATAATTGTATTTGTTATTAAGCCAAACAAAATAGCTGGTTTTAAACAAGCATAGTGCGGGTTTTTTATTATTTAAAAAAATGTTTTGGCATAATTCAGTCCCTTCATAATAGTTTTAGCTTGCCTGGATTTTTCATTTCATACTCAGAAAAGCAAACTTCTTTTATATAGTCCTATATTTTTATAATTGTTTTAAATGTATGAAAACTTTCATTTATTCCAGAGGCTTTATACTCAAGCTGTTGTTTTGCCAGACTGAATTCTCATTTTTGTCTGGATTTAAAAAAAAAAAAAAACTTAAGCAGAATTACAGTCTACTTTCTCATGCTGCTGCTGCAAAAAAAGAAGTTTATAAAAGAAAATTAAACAATCCAGTCTTTTTTTTTCTCCCATGACTTTTCTGGGTACAATCTTTTGAGACTTATTGAATAAGAATTGAGTTTTGGAAATTGGTAATCAAACCAACAATTCAATTATTATAATTAAAATATAATACTAAAGATTGTTTTTTAAATGTTTGAATGAAATTTTATTATAGCCAAAGGCCAGAAAGATACAACTGAAATTTTAATTAGTTTTTTGTGATGATATTGAATTTTAGAAAATATGCCTATTATTGAGAATATTTTCCCCCCTGCATTGAATAAGTACAATCATTTTTTCTACTTTTTTGCATAAAATGTTTTTCATAATTGTCTTGAATAACTGAAGCTTAATTCACTGACAATCTGTTTCCATAGAAAGTAATTTTGAAAATAAAGTTAGTTTATTTTTTTCTTCAGTGTTTTACATTGGACCGCTGTCAAAATCCAAGGCAGGATGTGGTTTGGAAATACTTCCATAGTTGACTGTCTTTTCCTCCCAAGGCATAGAAATCAGATGGCCTTACTGAATTAGATGCTTTTGACACTGCAGAGGTGGAATAAATTATTAGCATGCTTCCTTTCTGCTTCAGGAAGTTTCTTAGAGAAAAATAAGAGGAGAGGAAGGCTAGCTAACTTTCCTGTAAGTTTTTATCAGTTGAAGCCAAAATGGAGGAGAAATATTGTTTTCTAGGATCCTTAATTATTATCTCATGTCTCCATTATTTGCATTACAGTAAGAAGTAGTATTTTTTATCATTAATTTTGTAAACGAATGATTTATTTTGGAATACATTGGCTGTCCCTAAATCTGTATTTTAAAAAATTCTTGTACATGCACATATATACAGACATGCACATATATATGGAAGGATGTGTCAGTGAATGTATACACATCTGCATATGGACACAGAGGTGCTGTCCCCCTTTATGGCCTGTTGGAAGACTGCCTGATTCAGTGAAGTCTTCTATGAATGGAAAAGAGAAACACGATTCAGAAAATGTGAAATAAGTGAACATTGGCCTTCTCCCATTTCTATCCATAGTAGCCACTCATCATAGAATCTAGACTTTGCCATTTATGGAGGTAAAAAATTGAGTATTATCCATACCATATATCTTTGACTTAAGAGTAATTTACTAAAGCTTTATGGAAGTGTAATATATCAAGGCCAAAATAGTTGATATGCTAATTTATATTTTCTACAATGAATCTTAATGATACTTTTGTGGTAGTACACTTTGCGGCTTATTTTCAGATTGCCTTAGATTATTTTTTAAGGCATAGCAAAAGGAACTCTGAGATTAATCACCTTTCAGAAATTCTGGCAGTTTTTTGGCATATTTCAGTGTTTAAGCAAGAAGCTGGAAAGAAACATCAGTATTTCCCAAGATGGATTACTAAATATTTATCGGAAAAGCTTAGAAGAAGAGAAACCTTGTTTTAGGTTATTATTTAACCTAGTAAGATTTTGGCAACTCAGAAATATAATCAGAATTTAATAGATGCAAGGAAAATATCTCTTTTTATTGGAAGCATTTTTGTTCTACTATTCTGGACATCTTTATTCATTTTTCTTTTCATTGGTATTTAGTATG
The DNA here is from genome assembly GCF_051295495.1 of Thamnophis sirtalis. NCBI lineage: Eukaryota > Metazoa > Chordata > Lepidosauria > Squamata > Natricidae > Thamnophis > Thamnophis sirtalis. Next base: position 122,065,016 of record NW_028261381.1, read on the forward strand.
ACTTAAATATCAGAAAAAAAGCAATTGTACTTTCAGAGGGAATCCTTTTTTTCCCCTTCCATGGGTCTCTGGTTTTTGTTGAGTATTTTCATGGTTTAATAGTAATTTCCAGTAAATATAAGGCACAGTATTGCCCTTATTTTTGTGAGTTAAATTTTATGAAGTTAAATTTAAGAAATACAAAAAAATTGTTAAGACTTCTGCATTTACCATTTACCAATATTATGTAAAGGATACTGAATTATTGTAGACTGTTTTATAGAAAGCTCTAATCTTTGTTGCATTAGAAAATTAAAAATGCCTTAAGCATGAACCTCCTACGAAACCATTGATTTGAGATGTATAATATAGTTTTACCAGACCCATTGAACAAGTTTGTTTGCAATTGGTCTGAAATGGTTGCAAACAATTAGTACTTTACCATATGTTCTGCGATTGGCTTTGTTTTGTTTTGGGTGGCTAAATTGAGCTTCTACTTACTCACTACATTTATTTGTATCCCGCCTTTATTATTTTTACAAATAACTTAAAATGGCAAATATATATCTTCCTCCTATTTTTCCCACAATGACAAGCTTGTGAGCTGAGTTGAGCTGAGAGAAAATGATTGGCCCAAGGTCACCCAGCTGTCTTTCATAGCTAAGGTGAGATTAGAACTCACAGTCTCCTGCTTTCTACAACCCTGGTGCCTTAACCACTAGACCTAATTGGAAGTAGTTTTAAGTTTATTTTCAGATGATTTGGCTGTAACCTGTTTGATGTAAACCATTTCTGGATAGGCAGAATTATCCTCTGCTTAAAACCTTGGTTTTTTTTACCTAATAATTTAATCAGTAAACAATATGATTAAATATTTTAAAGTATATAATAAAATAGTAAGGAAAGATTTTGTGCTGCAGCTGCTTTGAAGGCAATGGATATAGCAACTGAATTTGATTAACCCCCAGATGAATGATCTGTAAATCCTTTGAGTTTGAGGAACCATGGAAGAAAAATATAATAATCTATGTATTCTATGTATTTTCTGTATTCTATGAAAATATATATTATTCATATGTACATGTATTAGATGTATTTACTGTACATATGTATAATACATGTTATATATATTTACAAATATTGTATTTATTCTATGAACTTACTACTGATTCAAAGAAACTATGCGATTGTGTTCAGGATTTTACTATGCAAAAAATATATTTAAAATATGGAAACATTTTTTACTTTCTAAAAGAAATGGGTGTATAGCTATGTGCGTATACTAAAACACTTTCCAATGGCAACTTCTTTTTATTCAGACTCGGAAACTAGACGTGTATTTTGAATATGAAGAAAAAATTATGAGCAAGTCCACATTGGATAAATCACTTTTGGATATGATTTCTGATCCTGATGGTAAGTGTATAATTTGGATTTATTGCAAAGTTCCTTTCTGTTAATTAATGTTCTGAAGTTGAGTTAATTAACTTGCTTGTATAGCAACAATAACTTTGTCCTGAAAAGTTGAAAAACTACTATTACTGGTAAAATAGCAGAGCTAGAAGAACCAAAGGTCTTGTACCATATAAAGTAGATATAAACTTTACTATAAGTAAAGTTATAGACTGTTGTTTGTAACCTATTGTATGTATTTCCAATCTTGACTATTACATTTTTTTAAAAATCTTCTGGTTAATAACTCTTTTAGCTGTCCCTGTGAACAGAGGAATCTCCATTAATTTTGTTTACAACATTAGAAGACTCAGTTTGGTGCTAAAAGTCCACATTTATAATTGTACAAATTGTTTATTTTAAGAGATGTAATACATTTCAGGGTAGTGGTCTCAATATTCTCAATAGAAATAAGTGACACTTAATAGCCATGCCACTGCATATCCCCTATTCCTGGTGACCCTGGTGTTTCCCATTGTTTTTTCTGTTATCCATTTTTCTATTTGAATAGGCTTTTTTTTTTCAATTGGTGTTAACACACACAGTTGCTCCATCTATTATGCAAATTGAGGGATAGTATAATCTCCACTCTGAAGCAAGTATCTCAGGAGAATCACAGATAGAGTGGGTTCAAGATAAGCAAATGCTGAATAAGTAGTTACCAAATTGATTCTTGTTCTATGTCACGACTGCTAATTTGTCGGTACTTTTCCTACTGGTGTAAATGCCAAAAGTGAAGTGGTAAACTTTTTATTATGATGATTTTTTTTAGTGAAATGTATTTTATAATAATTTAAAGAAAGTTTTTTTTTTAAGTAAACCTTTTTTCTGAACAGCGGGAACTGCAGAAGACAAGATGCGACTCTTTCTTATCTATTTCATAAGTTCTGTACAGCTACCTTCTGAGGTATGTTTGAAGTAAGCATCTACATATAGATAATTCTAATGTTATTTTTGTCAGTAACACAGGTGAATTTATAGTTTAGGTCAGTGGTGGGTTTCAATTAATTTTACTACTGGTTTGCACGTACAACGCTTCTGTGCATGCGGAGAAGCTTCTGCACATGCACAGAAACTTTACGCATGCACAGAAGCATCCGGGCTGGTGGGTGGAGCCTCCCGCCACTGCCACTACCGGTTTCCCTGATCCAGGCGAATCAGCAGAAACCCACCTCTGGTTTAGATTTTTTGGTCATTTCCTGTTGCACTCTAAATACTTTGTTTCAAACCTATGACCAATAGAAAAGTACATAGATCCAGGCAGACATAATGAATCGTTTATGTGTTGCATTAAACTTTTTTTAAAATTTGTTGAATAAAAATATGTGTTTAGGGTTTATATCTATCCATTATGATAGAATTCACATAATATGCTATGTCATAGCCAAATAGGCCACACAGTGTTTTAGCAATATGTAAACTATTTTAGTATTTATTATGTGAACATGTTTAAAAGATCAAAATATTTTGTGGATGTCAGGGAACACAGGAAAAGTTTTTATGTCAGCAAAAAAGCTGTAGAAGTTAACAAAAGCTAGCTTTTCTGACCATCTTTAAAGAACAAAAATCCCATTGAGCTTAACAGTTTAGTGTTTTCTAACTTGTTTACTTTACAATTTACATTATAATCATTTTAAATATTAATACTAATAAAAATTCCAAGTGATTCATTGTTTGATTATAGGCCCTCAAGCTATACAGATCAATTTTCTCCATGACAGTCTAACTTGGTTTTTCAAGACCTCCAAAGGGAAGAGGTTAAATCAGTATAAATATAACTTGATTGATACAAATAGAAGTTCAATTTAAAAAAAAGAAATACAAAGGATAGTGTGTACATACCTCAAACTCAGAAAATATTATAGCAATAGTTTTATTATTATTACTATTATTTAGCAATAGTAAATAGGGCTGGAATTTCTATCACTAAATGATGTCATAAAATACTCTAGTTTTTACTTTTTCACCCTTTTCTCTACTAAATAAATCAAAACAAATTTAGGAGTTTTATAAACAGATAGACTATTTAAGAATATACTGTTTATACTATTTATGCAGATAAACTGTTTAAAGAAAACTATGCAGATAATATCTGTTATAGTTATCTATTACAGTTATCTATTTATATTTGTTAAATGAGTGTTACCTAAATCTGTAAATACTATCTTTTGCATTTCTTCGTTACTGAACTTTTATATTGTACCAATCAAGTTGTATTTATAATGATTTAAGCTCTTGCCTTTAGAGGACCTGAAATGGAAATATATCTTAATCCTCAAAATTTGAATTTGAGAAAGTTGATCTATATTATATTCGATCTTATGTTCTCCAAATATTTCGACTGTAACTTTCTTCACAGCCAGCTAGCATGGCAACTAGTCTGATAGGATGAGATTGTCATGGACCATCACACATACTAAAATTCTTAGTAAATAATTAGTAAATCAACTTAATTTTATAGGAGTACTTCCTTTCATTTTCTCAAATAGACTCTTCTTCAAAAAGAAACAAAAGTAACTGCTTCGAATCATTTCTTGCAGTGATCTTGTTTTCTTGATTAGCAATTTCACAGCAGTGGTTGGGCAGGGACATTTGCCTTTATGTGTAATAGCTCATTCTGTTTATATTTATATATATTTGGAAGATGAATATTAGCTTATTTCTTGTCATACTAGTGTATTTATTATTAATACATTTTAAATTGTCACAAATTTCAAATATCCATTTCATTTCAGGCAGATTTGGAACAGTACAAAAAAGCACTAACTGATGCTGGATGTAACCTTAATCCTTTAAACTACATTAAGCAATGGAAGTAAGTAACTTTTGCTTTCATAATATAAGAAAGTAGTACACTGCTAAAATTTAGATCGGAATTTTGCTTCAGATTGAACGTAGAATTCATCCAGGACTGTAAGGAGAAATATTTTAACCCCAAAGGGTGGCATATACAGGTAGTCCTCAATTTAAAACTGAATTGAGCTGAAGATTTTTGTCACTAAATGTAACAGTTGCTAAATGAGTTTTGTCCCATTTTACAAACTTTCTTGCCACAGCTGTTAAGTAAATCACTGCAGTTGTTAAGTTAGTAACATGATTGTTAAGTGAATCTGGCTTCCCCATTGACCCTTCTTATCAGAAGGTTACCAAAGGTATCACATGATCCCAGGACAGTACAACTATCATAAATACATGCCAGTTGCCAAGCAGTCAAATTTTAATCACATGACCAGAGGGAGACTGCATTGTAAGTGTGAAAAACGTTCATAAGTCATTTTTCTCAGTGCCATTGTAATGTTGAATGATCACTAAATGAATGACCATTCGTTTGTAAGAGGACTACCGATAATAGGAGAGGAAGGAGGATAGGTGATGAAACATGCAAACTCTGCCTCTAACTTATACTTACACACAATGTTACAGCACAAGTATGAGAACAGAGCTTGTACCATGATGTCACAACTTATATTTCATTTAGGCATCATTGTTGTTAGAATAACCACCTATGGTTTCATTGCCATATGTTCATAGTGCTTAAAATAAGAGCAGTAACTGCTTTTAGCTGTTAGGAAAAGACTTAACAGAGTGTAACGAATGGACGTTTTTAATTCTTCGTTCACATTGTTTATAAAATTTATAAAATGATGTTCATATATGCAAGACTTTGGAAATGTTGTTTCTTATCCTTGCTAGAATTCTTCCCTCCCTCCCCATATCATGGTGCATGCTTGCCTGAAGTGTTCCCCAATTCTGTGGAACAACATATACATGGAAAAAGATACAATCAATAGCAATACTGTTGCTTGCACAAACATAAGTTCTTCTCATCCACAGCTACCTATATTCTCACACAGCTTGCATTTCTCTTCTTACCATTTCCCATCTACCATTGTATTTGCTAAAGATTCAGAGTCTTGTTAGCCTTCATATCCAATAGTATATCAATAAAATTTGGCTTCATTGTCTACTTCATTTATTGGGGCATGTCTGGAACAGATGAGGTTTGTTATTATTAGAGCATATTTTTACTCAACTGCAAATAAAATAATAGTAGTCTTTTTCAAATCTTCGCAGCCGTATATGTAATAATATATTTGTGATCTAATAAATGATTTCCAGATAGAATGTGGAGTCCTATGTGAACAAAAATGATTTGACTGCCATTTTCTTTACCTGAAATAGGGAAACTCTGTTCTGTGTAAATAAATTCATCTGCCAAGTGTATTATTACAGGAACTATCCCTTTATTATTTTCAATATGTTTTATAGTCTTATAGTGTGTTTGTGTGATTAGTTATGATAGTGCTGTCATTTATGTTAAAGGAGCAATTTTATCTTCAAAATGACTAGGATGTTTATAATACAATAGCAGAGTTGGAAGGGACTTTGGAGGTCTTCTAGTTCAACCCCATGGCTAGGCAGGAAGCCCTATACCATTGCAGACAAATGGCTATCCAACATCTTCTTAAAGACTTCCAGTGTTGGGGCATTCACAACTTCTGGAGGCAAGCTGTTCCACTGATTAATTATTCTAACTGTCAGGAAATTTATACTCAGTTCTAAGTTGCTCCTCTCCATTAGTTTCCACCCATTGCTTCTTGTTCTACCCTCAGGTGCCTTGGAAAATAGTTTGATTCCCTCTTCTTTGTGGCAACCCCTGAGATATTGGAACACTGCTATCATGTCTCCCCTAGTCCTTCTTTTCATTAAACTAGACATACCCACTTCTTCATATGTTTTAGTCTCCAGTCCTCTAATCATCTTTGTTGCTCTTCTCTGCACTGTTTCTAGAGTCTCCACATCTTTTCTACATCGTGGCAACCAAAACTGAATGCAGTATTCCAAGTGTGGCTTTACCAAGGCATTATGAAGTGGTATTAACACTTCATGTGATCTTGATTCTATCCCTCTGTTTATGCAGCCTAGAAATGTGTTGATTTTTTGGCAGCTGCTGCACACTGCTGGCTCATATTTAAATGGTTGTCCACTAGGATTCCAAGATCCCTCTCACAATTACTACTATTGAGCAAGGTACTATCTATACTGTACCTGTGTGTTTTGTTTTTCTTGCCTAAATGTAGAACCTTACTTTTTTCACCATTGAATTTCATTTTGTTAGATAGTGCCCAATGTTTAAGTTTATCAAGATCCTTCTGTATCTTACGCCTATCTTCTGGAGTGTTGGCTATTCCTGCCATCTTGGTGTCATCTGCAAATTTGATGAGTTCCGCATTTATTTCCTCATCCAGATCATTGATGAAGATGTTGAAGAGTACTGGGCCTAAAACAGAGCTTTGGGGTACTTCACTGCATACCTCCCTCCATGTAGATGCAGTTCCATTGAGGACTACATGTTGAGTGCAATTGGTCAGCCAGTTACGAATCCATCTGGTGGTGATGCTGTCCAAACCAATTTTTCTACTTTATCTAGTAGTAGGTTATGGTCTACTTTATCAAATGCCTTGCTGAAGTCCCAAGAATGCAATAAGAATAGTCTGGCATGATCTGTTTTTGACAAACCCATGTTGGCTTTTGGCTATTACTTTGTTTACTTCTAGGTGTTCGCTAATTCGTTGCTTGATTATCTTTTCCAAAATCTTCCCTGGTATTGAGGTCAGGCTGATAGGTCTATGGTTTCCTGGATCTATTTTTTTTTTCTTTATTGAAGATGGGAACCACATCAGCTCTTTTCCAGTCCTCTGGCAGTTCCCAGGTGCTCCAGGTTCTCTGAAAGATATTGTTCAGTGGTTCTGAGATCTCGTCTGCAGTTCCTTCAGAACCCTGGGGTGTAATCCATCCGGTCCTGGTGATTTGAACTTGTCTAGGGTAGATAGGTGCTCACTTACCATTTTCTTCCCTATTTCAACTTGTGTTCATAATCTGATTTTTGTGGTGCTGTTTTTGGTAGGTTGGACTGTTTTTTTTTCCCCTTTATGTAAAGACAGATGCAAAAAATGACTTAAATAGTTCTGCTTTCTCCCTGTTGCTTGTCACCTTCTTGCCATTTTCTCCCAGCAATGGACCAATTGTTTCTTTGACTTTTTTCTTGTTTTTAACATGTTGGAAGAAGCTTTTTTTGTTTTGTTTTGTTTTATTTTTGTGGCAAGGCTTTCTTCATTGTGAGCCTTAGCTTTCCTCATTTTATCTTTACAGGCTCGGGCTATTTGCTGATATTCTGCCTTAGTTATGTCCCCCTCTTTCCACTTTTTATATTTATCCTTTTTGTATTTCAATTTGTCAGAGAGTTCTTTATGCAGCCATGCTGGTTTCTTTTGGGAGCTGTTATTTTTCTTCTTCATTGGTATTGTGTTAGACTGGGCTTTTATGATCTCATTTTTCAAAATTTCTCAAGCTTCTTTAGTTGTTTTCCCCTTGAGGATTCTCATCCATGGAATCCTTCCCAAGCTTTCTCTAGGTTTATTGAAATTAGCTCTCTTAAAGTCCAATACTCTAGTTTGACTTTGTTCTACTACTTGTGTTTGCATTATGTTGAATTCCAGTATTGCATGATTGCTTGCCCCCAACGTTCCTGTAGCTTCAACACCTATCATTTCCTCTCTATGTTTTGTTAATGAACAATTTATTCATAATCATTTGCTGAAAACCAATCAGGTATATAAATATATATCTTTTTACATTTTACAGAGCTTTTGCCAAAATGGCTTCAGGTCCAGCTATGTATGGAAATAGTGCAGCAAAGTCATTGGGGTGAGTTCCAAATGTGTTTTGTTGCTTTTGGCATCCTATGTTGTAGTTTCAGTCTAAAACATTCCCCCACATAGGTTAAATTAAAAAAAATGCAATAAAACAATGGAAAGAAGCTGACTGATATTCCTATATCCATGCTTGGGTAATAGAAACTATTAATATGATTGCCATACCACCAGACGTCTTCAAGACATTCTACATACATTTGGAAACAAGTTGCGTGCAGCAAATTTTTAGAATGCACAGCCAAGTTCCCAGCAGGACAATCCTTCCATTGCAAAATGAACCTAAAGTCACCACACTGCTTACCAGTAGGCTTCCAGGCCCATTTCAAAGAGCTGGTTGCCATCTATAAAATCCTAGTTGGTATAGGACTGGGATAGATTAGATACCACCTTGCCAACATTAAATTAGCCCATCCAGTCTAAACTTCTTAAGCAGGTCTGCTGAGAACCCCATATGGTAGGCACTTGGGAGTGAGTTTTGCACCAGGCCTTCTCTGTAGCAGCCCCCTATTTTGAAACAGTCTTTCCTCTGAAACAGCGAAATTCTCAAATTCCCTATTAGAATTTTGTAAGTTGGTGAAAACAGGAATTTGTCTTTGACCTAAGTTGATGGTGGATGTTCATCATGGATATGCATTGATGCTACTGTTTTTCATTATTTTGTTACTGCCATGCTGTTTTATTTTTATCTGTTAACTGCTCAGCGTTTTAGTTGATTGGGGCAATTTACAAATATTGCCAAATCAATCAAAAATGCATAACAGCATTATATTTTGACATGCAGACTCAGCACTAAAGGTTTGTTACTTAAGCATGTGGACACAAACCAAATCTTTATGATGTACATTTTGTTTCAGTCTTTTCTCACGCGTTATGAATACTGGATCCCAGTTTGTGATGGAAGGAGTCAAAAATTTAGTACTAAAGCAGCAGGTATGTTTTTACATTAAGTATATTCATTATTTTTGAATAAACATATACCCAAGACTACAAAACTTTTCAGACTGGGATAAACAGGGATAAACACTTCAGCATTTCATAAATTGCTTAACAAAGTGAATAGAATTAAATTGACCAGATCAGAATTGAACTGAATTACCCCTGTGTGGAAAGGTTCCATTTCAGTTCTGTGCTTTGTGTGACATGCTCTGGCTCTCTGAAATAATATGGATATTAATGTAAGATAATTTAATTGCATTTTCATAAACTCCATTTTTTTTTCTAGAGAAGTTTGATTTGCTACTAGTTCCAAAGTCCAAATTATGTAACTCAAGATGTCCACTTTTTCATTTTGCTGCTACTTTGACAGCATGCAGAATATCAAAGTAGAATAACAGGGCAGATTTCTTACTATTCCAGAAATTGTCTTCATTAAAGCTAATGCAACTTCATATTTTAAAAGATGTGGGAGGGGAAGAGAAACAAAGTAATGTTATCCTATCTTTGAATTAGAAGCAGCATACTACTTAGTGATTATACATATTTTATCTATGCAATAACTAATACTTTTTACAGATTACAAGATGTGCTTTGGTTTTACAAGTACCCTTGATTGCACAAGAGGCTAAATCAGTAATCATAAAATTTACACTATCTGAAGTTGCATTTGTTGAAGCATAGCCGGCTGCATCTATAAAGAAAGATTAGAAATGTGTGGCTATTGTTACATGTATTAGTGGTGAATAGCATACTTGAATTATGCACTTCATTTAAAAAAGTACTTTTTTATTTGTCCTATGTTATATTTCTGCTTCATTAATAACACAGGATGTTGCATAATTGTATACATTTTTTAATTTCAGTATTACCCACCAAGCTTCATTTTAAAAAGCAATGCCCTTTTTAAAAAATACATAAGAGTACATCTCCATTATCTGTTATATTTGTTCTGTCATAAAGTCTGAAATGGTCAAATGTTTTTTTAGGGGAGCAAACATGAGGGAATTGCATTCAAATCATATGATGATTCAAAAAGAATTATCTAATGATAATAGAACTGAATAATGATCTAAGTATGTATTACTGTTTTAAACTACTTGCAACTCACTTAAATTAAGGTACTTTTTTTATAGAATCTTCCAGCAACCCGCATTTTAGATAACCTTATGGAGATGAAGTCAAATCCTGTAAGTATAGATAATGAAAAATTAGAACACCAAAAATTATGGTGTTCTTTCAAATACTATCCATGTAATAAAATAGAAAGAAAATCATGGAATTCCTTATATGAACCACTTCAGACTCTCACAGATGCAAAATGCTAAATAATAAGTAATCTTCAGCAATCCATTGTTTTCAAGAATAATTTCAATTCTCTTCTTGGTTGTTATGTTCAGACTTTAAAGGTACCAAAATCTATCCAAGGTGGTTGAATTATTTAGATATCAGATAGAATTTTATAATGTTTACTAATGCCTACGGGCATTAGAGTGCACTATAGATATAGGTTTTGAAATCAAAGGTGAATCCCCCAAAGATTATTTGGCTTGTATGCACCTTACAATTTTTTTAAAATATAGTATGTGGTAGAATTAATGTTTTCTTCTTAAAAGGCCATAAACAAAATTGATCTATTTCTTTTTTTTTCTTGCTTTGCAAATTATTGAGCATAGAAGCAGAAAAATGCCTTGCAGTCATCAGTGCCAATATTGAATTGATTTTTTTTTAAAGAAGCAAGTATTTTTATATAACAAAGTTAAATCCAAAAGTGTCCTAGTATTCACATCTTCTAAACAAATTTCATTTTGTTTTAAATATAGAATGAAAGAAGAAAGATTTTGATTGCTGTATTATTTGAGCATTAGCTATAAATGTATTTTGAAAATAGAATGGATTATGAGTACAAAATGTACTTTGGAGAAATGCAGCAACATGAAGCTTGAAAGCTAGGACTATTTATCATTTTATATTAACAGACAAACAGATTAACAGAGTTGGAAAGGACCTTATCAGTCATCTATATTACTTCAAATAAATATAAATAATATGTCTTGATTTAGCAACTACGAATGTCATGTCTCACCTTGAGTGGCAGCTGCAATAAATATTTTAGTTCTTTGAATAATATTTTCAAAATATTTTAATAAAATGTAAATATATTGGGAAATTAAAAATAAAATAATGAAAATGTGTTCCAACCAATTTTCTCTTTTAATAGGAGACAGATGACTATAGGTATTTTGACCCTAAAATGTTGCGAGGTAGTGACAGGTGAGTTTGTTACGAAGTTACATAAAGTTTGAAAAATGGCAATGTGCAGACATGAATTTATGTAAAAATATGCAATACATTAAAATGTGATATTCCATTTCCCAGTTTTTATGAAATATTTGAATATCTATTGTTTAGGCATATTTTACCTAGTTTACTTATTTGTTCTTTTAGTTACACTCTTCTTGAACAGTTTGCTAAATATCCCCCCAAAAAACCCGACTCTGAAATATACTACAGGTAGTCCTCAACTTACAATGGTTCATTTAGTAACCATTTAAAGTTAACAGTGGCAATGAAAAAGTGATTTGCAACCATTTTTCACACAGCATCCCCAAGATCACGTGATCAAAATCCAGACGTTTGGCAACTTGCTCATATTTATGACAGTTGCAGTGTGGCAAGGTCATGTGAACACTTTTTAATTACCTTCTGACAAGCAAAGTCAATGGGAAAATCAAATTCACTTAAGAGTCGTGTTACTAACCTGACAACTGCAGTGATTCACTTAACATGTGTAGCAAGAAAGGATGTAAAATGGGGCAAAATTCACTTAACAAATATCTCAGTTTGCTACAGAAATGTTGGGCTCAATTGTGGTTGTAAGTCAAGGACTACCTGTACAGGCAGAAAGCCTGCTGGGCCAGTCATTCTCTCTCAGCTCTAGCAAGCAATGGCAAATCACATTCAAAAACGCTACCAAAGAAATTGCACAAACTTGTTCAGGCAGTGACTACAAATAGACTTGACTCAAAGGCACCCTCTAAAATACTAATCTAAGAAATTACCTAATTTTAATGTGAGAGAACTAGACTAAGAGCAGTTAATTTACACTTAGTATATATTTAGAAAGGGACATAAAGGAAGAAACAGAAGAAGAATGGGTACAGATAGAAAATTTGTCCAGTAAAACTGGAGTAAATAATCTATTGGGGAGGGGTAGCACATTTGGAATGCGGTATGCATACTAAGACATGTGCAGTCAACAAATTGGTGTTTACCAACAAAAAAGGGGCTTAGGATGTTGTCTGACATTCCAGTGTGATGTCTATATGATGTTGAATGCTAGTAGTTTCCTTTGCAGAATTTCAGCTTTCTATTAATTAATTATTAGAATTATATTTTTAAAGTTGGGCGTAATAGGAATCTTTGGGGAATTGGATATTTTACGCTTAGTATAATTCAGGTTATTTTTCATTTTTGTTTATAAATGCCTTGTTTGATTTGGTTTAAATTACAGCTCAGTTCCACGAAACAAAAATCCATTTCAGGAGGTAAGATTTGTTCATGTTTTTTCACACAAGTTTTTTTCACACTTTTTTTTTCACAAAATTGGCTTTAAGTGTTTATTTAAGAAAATTTATATGACCACCCAACTCACTCCCAGCGACCAACTCCAGGTGGCTTACAAGGATAAAATGTAATAACTATTAGTTATTTTTAAGAGAAAAATCAAATCCCATTATTTGAAATTATTAGTTGATTAAAGCTTTATTAGTTACCTAAGAATGTATAATCCTTCTAACTTCAAAAAGTTAAGTTCTAATCCTTTTTCTTTCCTTAATTCGTAAAGATTTCATGACAAAATCTTAACATAATACCCTGTTCTTAAATTTATTTTCTTAAGACTCACTTATCTTCAGAAATGTGATTATGAACAGGTATACAGTATCTTAATGAGTAGTACAAATAATAATTACCAAAAATAACACCATTACTTTCCAGATAAGTGGATGACACCCCCCCCCCTTAAAACATTCAAACTGTGGCTTTAAGTTTTTCTCTTCACTTCAACTAAGTTCTGCTATAATAACCATGAGTAAGATAATCGGGAAGTTAGCAAAAGTTGAAGATTGAAGCCCAAAATAACATTTTTTCATTGTCTGCTGCTCATTGAGGGTTTTTATATCTTAATGAAGTATATCAAGAAGATTTTCAATTTGCGATATAGTTGAAAGTTATCTCACAAAAGTGTTAGGGTACCCCTGCAGGGTAGTCCAGAGAAGAAGCACATCCAAGGGTATGTTAGTTCTATCTTTATTGTAAGGTTACACTAATAAAATCTTGCAAAACTAAAAGTATTTCATCTCCAGAAAATTAGGGAGGGTCCCTTTCTGAAATGTTTCCCTTGCCATCCCCCCTTCTTTAGGCTGAGACATCTTTTATATGCCAATTGTTCTCTCTGGGCAATCTTTGCTGTCTGCCAAGGTCATTCACAATAACCATTACGAAAAGCTACCTTAATGTTACTACCAAAGAAATAATAATCTCTTCTCTAATAGCCTGCATTTTAACCAGGTATCAAAATCCTTTCTTCCATTAAGCTAGTAGTTATTCTAGGGTGTACTAATGCCTATGGTAAATGTTTTTTTTCCTTTGAATCTTAGGCAATTGTATTTGTAGTTGGAGGTGGCAATTATATTGAATACCAAAACATTGCTGATTATATAAAGGTACGTACATGCCTTCAGATAGTTGCTTAAGATTACATTTCTGTTTTTCTTTTTCTCAGTCATCCAGGTCATGATTGTCCCAAAGGTGCCAAAGGGGCAACTGGACTTTCTGTGTTTTCTTTGAAGACATTTTGTTTCTCATCCAAGAAGCTTCTTCAGCTCTCAAAAAAGAAGCTTCTTGGATGAGAAATGAAACATCTTCAAAGAAAACCAGAAAGTCCAGTTACCTCTTGAAAAAGCACCTTTTAGTTACAGACTTCTAATAGCATCCTTTTCCAGCAAAACATTCCATTATGGTTTTACTGTGATCTGGAATATAAGTAATATATGTTCCTATTATTATTATTAAGTAGTAATCTGCAAATAGACAAATAAAACTGCCTGTAGAATTATCATTGCTTGCTTTAGCCACCCTTATTGTATATCAAAGGTAAAATATTAAGCAAATTAAAATAAATTCTACTATAAAATTGCTTTTTTTCTCCTTCAAGCCTCTTTAATATTTCTATACTATGCATAACAGTTATTTTTCCTATATATTTATAAAATACAGCATATCATCAAAGCTTTATTTATTGTAAAATAGACCTTTAGCATTTTGTGATACCTCTGATTTTTGTAATTACCTTTAGTTTTTCTTTCCAATTTCTGTATTTAATTAATGTCCTGTTTGTTTTCATTATCATTTTTATAAAGATAATGTAATGTTCATGATAGTTTTTATGAATTGTACTGTTGATAATAACCATCTTATAATTTCATAATATATGTAATAATTGTGTTGTATTGATGCAATTGTGTTGATAATATAAACCGTATACTAACTACAGGCTCTCAGCGGGAGGTATTATCAAAGACACCAAAGACTTTGTTATATTAGTGTTCATTTTTAAATTCCAACTCCTAGCATAAACTTCACATTCAGCCACTCTTTAATGTTTTTTAATGTTTTTGCATTTAACAGTTCTAATTAAAATTAAATTCAATAGGCTCAGAAAATTTCCCAAAGCATTCCACTATTCATTCCCCTCTGAAAACATATTACTCATTGCTAGAACTTACCTCTTCATTTACCCAAGTGCTTAATGAATTATAAGTTTCTAGACATCTCATTTATTTCTGCTTTACATTTTATATTGTCCATGTGTTGTCTGATAGTACTGTGGATGATGTGATGAGCTATATGCCATATAACAATGATGGTGAATGAGAGGCTTTCTAGGAGCCTGGGGAGGGTGAAAGGAGCCTCCTTCCCCCCCCCCCCCCCCGGATGCCCTCCGGAGGCCTTAGGAGCGTCCCTAAAGGCTCCAGAGGGTGAAAAATGGACCTATCGACAAACCTGGAGTTCAGGAATTGTAACTTCCGGTTTGTCCGTAGGGCTGTTTTTCGGCTTCAGGGGGGTTCCCGGAAGGCTCCGGAGGGCAAAAAACAGCCCTATGAGCAAACCAGAAGTGACTTCTAGTTTGTCCATAGGGCCAGTTTTTGCCCTCCAGAGCCTTCCGGGAACCCTCCTGAAAGCTCCAGAGGGCAAAAAACTGCCCTATGGCTAAACTGGAAGTCTGTTTTTGAACGTCCGGTTTGCCTGTAGGGCCAGTTTTTCGCTCCGGAGACGCCTCAAAAGAAGGCCAAAGTTAGCTGGCCAGTGCACGCATGTTAGCTGGCCAGCTGACAGGGCAGTACCTTGCGTCCCTAAGAAATGGCTCCGTGTGCCACCTGTGGCATGCGTGCCATAGGTTCGCATCACGGCATATAACAAGTAGACATATTTCTTTTACATAGATACATTAACTTAATCCCCTCCCCCATTAACAATGGCTTATTGCTTGTTGTAACTAAAACAAATGAAATTACAAATTGTATGTGCACTGTGGTTCTTCAATAGCCTGTTTGCTGAAGTTGCTGAATTGATATTGTACCTTATTCCCTTTTAGTTTAAAGTAATTAACAATGTCTTAATAAAATTATGTTTTTCATAGGGCAAACAAGGTAAACATGTCTTATATGGCTGCAGTGAACTCTTTAATGCTGCAGAGTTTTTAAAACAGGTAAGATTTAAATTTAAAACATAATTTTAAAATAGATTAATATGTAGAGATATAAAATATGTTAGTGAATGTATTCAAGCAGTTAATATGTTTTGTCTTAAGACTCATTCCTAGAAGATTTAAGGTTGACAACAAGGTGCTCAGCACTGATATAAAGAAAGCAAGAGGCATATTCCTATTTTATTATAGGCCCATGTGTTGTTGTGTTCAAATCGGTAATTAATCTCTTGTGAGAACCTGTTCAGGAAGGGGCGCAATGGCTCAGTGACTTAATGACTCTGGAGAGAGTCTCTGCTCCAGTGGTTCAAGTCTTAGGATTGTGTATCGGAGTGAGTTCATGTCACTCGCCTCAGCTTCTCTCCACCTAACAGTTCAAAAGCATGTTCTATTGTGAGTAGATAAAATAGGTACAACTTCAGGGAGACGGGGGGTGAGCTGGTGCTCCGTGCAGGCAGTCAGATTCCTGTCCCGGTTGCGGCACTTGTTGGCGAGGTGGGTCTGGGGAGGGAGGGAACCTTGGATGATGCTGCAGGAAGAGCTGCTTGTCTTCCTATCTGGTACGAAGCCAGCTCATCCTGTTTTGGTGCGTCATGGGAAGTGCACAAGCATTTTCTACAGCAGGGCTGGTTCCTTGTCAGCCAAACTACTACTCTGCAATAGTATTGTGGTCTCCTGGTTAATGTGATAATTGTTATATAATAATAATAATAACAACACCTATTCAGGTAACCAGACGTTTAGCACAAAAGTCTCACACTTGGTTATAAGATACTTGGTTGATAGATGATTGATACCTAGGATGCTGGCAGCAACCCATATCTACCATCAGTGCTAGTCAGTGATATTTGTGATACATTTTTAAATGTTCAGTTGACTTCAGTTTCATGTTTAATGAATAAAAGAGATAATAATAATAATAATAATAATAATAATAACAACAACAACAACACCTATTCAGGTAACCAGGCATTTAGCACAAAAGTCTCATACTGCTTCTATTTGCTTTTAGTGCAAATAGAAGTCTGTGTGCGTTCAGTGCAATAGGAAAAGTCCTTGACAAAGTGAAGCACCTTAGTATTTCTAAATCTTAATTCTGATGAATTTGTCAACGTGACCTTCCATGTAGTACAAATAAATCAGTAACAGAAGTACAATATTTTTTTCTCCTGGTGCCCAAAATGTTTAATTGTTCAATTTGCCTAATATTGCTGAACCTGTTATTTTTGGTGTATACTAAATCTGCATAGAGTAGTATCAGGGCACAGTGATTCATTTATATGTAGATTCAAAATTCATTTGCAAACACATAAAATGTGGTATAATTTTTCCATATACTATTTAATTGTTCAGTGGAGCAGCCCTTTCTTGTGTGGGTTTTTACCTATAATCAAGAGGCGTCTCATAGGATTTGAGAGAATCCTATTTATTACAGAGTGTATGCATTGATGCAGTATATCCCTGATAAGTCCTAGAAATAAGGATTTGTCCCAGGTAGTTTGACCTGGTAGAATAAATAGAAAGTGTCAGATTGGGATAAATGACTAGAGCAGGAAAATGTAGAACAGATTTTGCTGCCTAGATGCACCATTGAATAAATGAATTAAATGGAAACTTATGTTTTGTGTAAGTACTTCTCTCATGCTTTTCCTCCCATGGAAAAGGATCTTTAACCATGAGAAAAATCATTTTTCTTGAATTTTAATCATTTATGTTTGTTCCTTTTTTAGTAATATTCAAGCATTGGGGTTTAGTCAAATGCCCTTTTTGTGTTAGAAAGTAATCAGCAAATTCATTTTATTCTTTTTGTTTATATTTAGCTTTCCCAACTTGGACAGAAATAGGACAGAAAAGGAACATTTTGACGACATTTGAGAAGAGATCATGGTTGCTGATAACATCTTTACCTGTGCATATATTTACATTTCAACTCATTTATTTGTAATTTTTATGAAATAATACTCTGTACTTATATATAATGCATTCCACATGCAAAACATATACTTCAAATAAATTACCAAACTTGAATTATGCTTATCTATCTGTGCCTGTTTCTTCTGTTCATTTGCAGGCAGTTACATTTGGAATGTACATTTGGAGTGTCTTTTGGGGGGAATTTTTTTTCTTAACTATTAATAGGGACTTTCCCGACTTCAGACTTCGGCATAAATGCACTAAATATATTTCAAATATATTTTTAATTTAGCTTATTTACATTAAATTTTGACCCCTATCTGAGGGGTCAAATTTTACACCCCTCAGATAGGGTTCGCAACTTGGGAGTCCTCCTGGACCCACAGCTGACTTTCGACCATCATTTGTCGGCTGTGACCAGGGGGGCATTTGCCCAGGTTCGCCTGGTGTGCCAGTTGCGACCCTACCTGAACCGGGAGGCCCTCACAACAGTCACTCGAGCCCTTGTGATCTCTAGGCTGGAATACTGCAATGTGCTCTACATGGGGCTGCCCTTGAAGAGCATCCGGCGACTTCAGCTAGTCCAGAATGCGACCGCGGTTCGCCCACATAACACCTATCCTCCGCGAGCTGCGCTGGCTACCTGTTGATCTCCGGGTGCGCTTCAAGGTGCTACTTACCATCCATAAATCTCTCCATGGTAGTGGATCTGAGTACTTGAGAGACCGCCTCCTGCCGATTACCTCCCTTTGACCGATTATATCGCACAGATTAGGCCTCCTCCGAGTTCCATCCGCCAGTCAGTGCCGACTGGCGACTACGCGGAGGAGAGCCTTCTCAGTAGCAGCTCCGACCCTTTGGAACGACCTCCCCGTGGAGATTCGCACCCTCACCACCGTCCAGACCTTCCGCACAGCCCTTAGGATCTGGCTATCCCGTCAGGCCTGGGGATAAGATTCTAATTCGCCCCACCCGAATGTTGAATGAAAGTTGCGTTTTATTTTTATTTATGCACTGTCTTATGTTTTTTGTTTTGCACCCCCCTTCCCATGTATTGTAAGCCGCCCTGAGTCCCCTCAGGGAAAAGGGCGGCCTATAAATCATAAATAAAATCCTAAAAAATCCTAAATTAATAGAAAGCACATACACCTAAAATTAATTTACTTTAGCCAAATTTCTACTAGCTAAATGTATCCTGTAATTTGGGCAAAGGTTTGTTTGTTTGTGCAATTTACAGGCCACCCAACTTTATTTACTTTTTACATATTATATTCAAAGTGCTTTTTGGCTCAGATTCTACCCACATTGTCCCAAGCTTTTGATATCGGCAGATCATTTTATTTCACTATTGTAGAACAGGCAAATAAATTTCATAACCGAATGAGATTGTGATTGCTCTGACTAGCTATCACTATTATGTAGTTCAAATTTATGTCATTATCTTTTTTTCTGATTTTACAAGGCATAAATTGTATGCTTAATGATTAGTAGCATAACTCATCATGTTTGGTGTGTTTTATATATGGTCTGTCCATCTCCAAATAGAAATTGTCCATAGTAACATAATATTTCATTTTTTTGTTGATTGAATTAATTCTTTTAATCTTGAAGTGATGAACTCATACCTAAGCAGTTGGTTCCCATCTTTACAGCATTTCTCTCATCTAGTCATAGATTTGATTGTTTCTCCTTGAATTATAAAATGATGATTAGGATTGTGCTGTCTGTACATCAGAATTAGGTTGCCCTTCCTCCAGCATGAAAAATAGAAATGTGGAAATCTTATGCTGCATTGGGGGGGGGGGGGGTGGAGAGAGTCCTTTACTACACCATCATTTCATCCAACTTTGTTTCCAGGCTAAGAGGGCAAGAGAAGGAAGGTGGGAGAGTGGATAAAACTGCTTTGGTTACATAACTCTTAATTCTTTGGAGGTTGGAAAAAGTATCTTAGCAAACATTTTGATGACGCAATGTGCTGTGTATTTGAAATTTAGGGAATTTAATAATTATCAAAAGTTCTATTTCCAAAAATCACTTTGAAAGATGCAAACTGGAAACAACTATAGAATGCTGCTGCAAAGAGTTGCAATGGATTCTCTCCATTTTAGTCCTGAACAGATGAGAATTCTTGAACTGCTTCCATTTATGACGTTAAATTTGACAGGTTTGGCAAATTTCTGGATGGGATTCTTCCTAATAATCCTCAGACATGCCATTCTAAAATCTATGGTGGAATAGAAACATTGAAAAAAGGCCTAATAATTTATATTTGGCTAAAACATGCAGAAAAAGGGAAAGTTTTTTCTATCGGGAAAAACAAGATGCACATCAGATCATTGACGTTATTAGGCGATGATCAGTAGGGCATATAAATGAATCAAAGAAACAGTGGTTTCCTTCATATTTTTTATGTAATGTTGCTAAACTGAGAAAGAGTACAAATCTGCCTTTCATTTGATAATTAATCTATACAGACGGTAGAAAAGCAGCTTTCTAAGAAATAAAACATTTCCATAATTATGAAACTAAAATTTTCTTGTAAAAGTTGCATTAATTCTATAATAGCAATAGCAATAGCAATAGCAGTAGACTTATATACCGCTTCATAGGCCTTTCAGGCCTCTCTAAGCGGTTTACAGAGAGTCAGCATATTGCCCCCAACAATCTGGGTCCTCATTTTACCCACCTCGGAAGGATGGAAGGCTGAGTCAACCCTGAGCCGGTGAGATTTGAACCGCTGACCTGCTGATCTAGCAGTAGCCTGCAGTGCTGCTTTTAACCACTGCGCCACTGCTACATTATTTTAAATGAAGGGTGTTATTTACAGATTTGGTGCCATCAAATTATTTTCTGTTCCTCCAGGTAAATTATATCTTGTTCTTTCTTTCCCTTAGCATATGGCCATATCTCTGTTGATCACGTAAATTTTAGGTGCTGCACTCCCCAAAATATCATTCTTTTCACCAAATTGCCAGATTTTATAGTCTATTCATCCATACTGGCGTGAGTTTTAAATCTCATTACAATATTATTTTGTCCTTGCAGCAAAACGAGCAAGGATTCATCCGTACAAATACCAACAACACTGGTGCTACACAAAACAAGTCAGCAGCCAGTGACAAAAATACTCAGTGTCCTAGGTTTCTGAGAAGCATCAGATGTCAAAATTATTCTAGTAACCAAAGACTATCCTTTAGCTGCAGCAAGAACTACATTCTGTTCTTCTGTTTCTAATAAACCTATTGCTTTGATTGATAGAACAGTTCCAAAGTGTCAGTCTGATAGAAATACTTTTATTCAATTAAATCTCAATAGAAAACAAATAAGTTTCTCAATAATAGTAGCAGATAACACAGATCCCTGTGTATGTTGTCATTCTAACTTGAAACTTAAACCTATCTTTCGCCTCCCAAGAATTGGTGGAAGTCGCATCTCTAAGGGTGGGGAGCAGAGGTGGTATTCTGCCAGTTCATCCTGGTTCAGGTGAACGGTAGTGGTGGTGGCAGGAGGCTCCGCCCACCCATCCAGACGTCATCACGGATGCTTTGCGCACAAGGTTCCGAATCAATAGCAAAGGTAAGAGGATTTCATGCCTGGTAGAGGGGCCTTTGATATTGAATATTAAATTCATGTTAATTTTTCAATGTAACATTTGTCACTAATAACAAATGGGTAAATCTTATTACCGTATTTTTCAGAGTATAAGACACCTTTTTTCCTCAAAAATGAGGCTGAAAATCTTATACATCGAATACAGTATTTTTTGCCTCCTGAAGCCCCGCCCCTTCACCTAAATGGCCGTGCATAGCCTTATGAAGGCTTTCAGAGAGCACCTGGGGGCTGAGAGCAGAAATAAGCAAAAAATGGGCCGTTTTTTGCCCAGCCCCCAGCAGCACTCTATAAGCCTCCATAAGGCTATGCATGCAGGTTTTTTGACAGAAAACGGGGCCGTTTTTGTGAAAAACAGGCTATTTTTTGTGTCGTCCCCCCCCCAGAGCACTCTGCAAGCCCCCCCCCAAGGCTATTCATGCCTTTTATTTGAAAAAAATGGGCCAGTTTTCGCAAAAAATGGGCCGTTTTGGGGAGGTTTGCATAGTGCAAAAACTTTTTTTTTCCTTTTGGAAAGCTCTTTAACTGATTGATGAGAATTAGATTGATCAAGTGCTGTGCCAGCAGAAACAAAGTCTTAGGTGCTGCAGATTGTCAGCGATTTCCTTCTCCAGCACATGGATAAATACACCTGAAAACATCCACCTACCTACCTACTCTCTCCCTCCCTACTGTATTTCTCTCTCTCTCTCTCTCTCTCTCTCTCTCTCTCTCTCTCTCTCGTTCTCTCTCTCTCTCTCTCTCTCTCGCTCTCTCTCTCTCTCTCTCTCGCTCTCCCCTCTGTGTGTGTGTGTGTGTGTCTTTCTATCCCCCTACCTACTGTATTTCTCCCTCACCCTCTTTCTCTATCCCTCTGTCTACCTACCTACTCTCTCCCTCCCTACCTACTGTATTTCTCTCTCTCTCACTTTCTATTTCTCTCTCTATCCCTCTAACCTACCTACACTTTCTCTCTCCCTACCTACCTACTGTATTTCTCCCTCTCTCCCTATCTCTCCCTCTATCTACCTACCTACTTTTTTTAAAAAAAAAGCCTCTTCAAAACCTTGGTGTGTCTTATACTCCGGTGTGAAAAATACGGTAATTCAGATATCTTCTCTCTAAGTACAAGGTATTCTTCACCTAATCAGATACCGGGACTATCATGGATTTTGTATCATTCCACCTCCATCTTTATTTACTTTGGAGTATGTGCACAGTGCATAAAGACAGCAGCATGTAGGGAATAAAGAGAGTAGCCCAGTCTTCCTGCCCTATCCTAGTTTAGAAAATTGCATACTTGCGTGCAGTGGGAAGGCTTTTTTAAAAAGAAAAATACATTGTCACCAAGTGTTTGAATGATTTTTTTCCCTCCCCCTCTGTGCTGTGGTCCTACTCAATCAGATTATTTACATTGGATTCAGATAAAAACCTAGAAGTTGAGCTGCACAGTGAATATTGCATAATTTAGCCTTTAAATAAAAGCATCATTTTTGCAGAAAGAAAGAAAGCGCAGCTGGAGAGAACAGCAAGAAGAGACCTATTGGTCAGTAATGAAATAATAAGCTGTTTAAGAACAATCCAAGAATAAAATAAACATTACAGTTTTATTTTTAGCAGATGCTTTGAGATGACTGAGCTCCTGAACAGCAATGGGTTCCATATTCTAAGTCCTGCTAAGAGCCATTTCAGCTTTGGATGTTGAATACAGGTAGTCCTCGACTTACAACAGTTCATTTAATGACCAAAGTTACAACAGCACTGAAAAAAGTGATTTATGACAGTTTTTCACACAACCATTGCAGCATCGCTGCAATCAAAATTCAGATGCTTAGCAAGTGGTTCATATTCATGACGGTTGCGGTTTCCCAGGGTCATGTGATCACCTTTTGTGACTTCCGGACAAGCAAAGTCAATGGGGAATCCAGATTCACTTAACAACCATGTTACTAATTTAATAAACATAATGATTCACTGTGGCAAGAAAAGTCGTAAAATGGAACAAACTCATCTAACGAATGTTTCACTTAGCAACATAAATTTCAGGTTCCATCGTGATTGTAACTCGACTGCCTGCATGTGGTTTAAAAGAGGCAGACACATGCAAACCCCTCTCCTATACACTTACTTTATGCATTTCAAATAGTTTTTAATGAAGGAAAATATCCTTCATACAAAACAAAACAAAAACACTTTATATTATGTCTTATACAGTTCCAGCTTTGCAGCTTTGAGATCTGATCTAGTTCTTTTGAACTCCAAAACAACAGGACACAGAATATGTCTCTTTGATTTCCAGAAATGTTTTTGTAATTATCAGATGCCTGAATGGACTTCCCATAGTCCTGGCACTCAGTACTTAGGATGCTCTGAACTATCTCTGACCTCCAGCAATCGGAGACCAATTGAATAATGCCAACACTGAAACAATAGCACAGTTTGTCATTTAAAAATGACCTAATGTATACCAGGAGACCATCTGAGAAAACTGAACTATGTAGCAGCAAGCTAAAGAACCAGTCCCAAGCTAAAAAGGCAGCAAAATCAAATAAAATTTTGTTCTGATCTATAACTTCTTATTTGTGGCCAGGTTCAGCTATAACTCTGCTTGTATTCCTCCAAAGAGATAAAGGTAAAAAAATAATAATACTATATTTGTATGCTGAACACAGAAACACACATGCCCTTAGAATTCTAAAGGGATTTATTGACGCTCATGGCTTGAAAGTCTTTTAACAGCAATAACAAAAAACAATATAAATTAAAATAGAACAGTAAGAAAAAAGAAATAACAAAAAAGCAAAAAGTGCAATTAAAAAAAAGAAATAGAAGTCAATTACAAGAGAATAGAAAAAAAAGATATAACAATATGAAGAAAAAGCTTTCAATATTTTTATCTCTCTAAAGTTACATGATTCTTCTCTTCTTTCTATAATCTATCCTGTCTAGTCATAAAAAATTCAAGTTTTTTAAAAAAATATTCAAAAAGTCTGTAAAGGGTTTCCAATCACCCATAAATGTAGATATTTTCCTTTCTCTAAATCAAAGAAGTTAAGTTTGTCTATCTCATCAAGTCTTCACTATGGTGGATGATGTCAAATCTTTTCCTCTTTGTACATATAATACTATAGCAATAATCTTATATTGAAATAGTCTTACGGGGCTTTATCAATCCCAAAAAGAAAAGTTCTGGCTTCAATTGAATATTTATCTTTAAAATTCTCTTTATCAATGTATATATTTGAATTCATTTTTAGCTCTTTTACATGTCTACCAAGCATCTTAAAGTGTCATATCCAGCTTATATTTCTTATTAGTTCCTAACTTAGCCAAGAAATTATAATGTTATACAGTATATTACAATGTTTCCATACTATGATTTCCAAAACAAATACAGAGCATTCAGAGATTAATAATATCTTTCCAAAAGCAACAATAATTGGAATACTGTTCCGATTTCTGGAAAATTATGATCCAGTTGAATGTATTTGAGTTTTCAATGAATATGTACCTACATGCATCTCCCTTTTGAAAAACTGTTGTTTTATCATTGGCTTTGTCCAATTTGGCAAACAGACAAGTCTTCACATTAGTGATTTTTGTGACCACACATACACACCAGCTGAGTGACTTTGGGTCGGTCACGCTCTCTCAGCAAAACCCACTTCACAGGATTGTTATTGTGGAGAAAATTAGGATGAGGAAGATGTATTAGTATATTGCTGCCTTGAGTTATTTCTAAAGTATCGCAGTGGGATTTTTAAAAACTAAGACATACATAAGCATGTCGTCATAATTTCAAGTATACTCAATGGTCAAGCAAAAATGTGTGACTCCAACATGGAATATTGACAGCTGTTTTAATTTCTTTGAAATTATTCTGAATGATTTACTTTTTTAAAAAAAAATCATTGTTCACTACTGTTCAATAAGAAATAGGCAAGTGCATAAATTCTTTCAATAAAGTTTATCTGAAAAAGTAATAGTTTACTGGATCCCATACTGCAAAAGAACAACAGTGATGCTTTGTGATGTTGCACAGCTGGAAGACACAGACTAGAATGATTTAACACATTTAGTGGCTGACTTCAGTATCTGCCAACGCAGTTCATATAAAGAATGAATGCTGCTCTGTTTACAAAACATTATCATATGCACTGAAACTACAGTACAGTGACAATATGGTTGCACGATCAAAATATTCAGACAGCAATGTATTGTTCTACTGCCATTCCTTTAAAAATGCAGCAGGGTCTCACTTTCTCTGTTCATTCCTAACCATCTACTTCAATAATGATCCTGGAAGAAGGTGAGGGCATGACTACAGATTTATCTTTGCCTTGAAAATACTTCAGAAATGATTACTTGTGGTCCCCTGATCAATATATTTGTTTGTACGTATCTATGTGTGTGTGTAAGGGATGCAGTGGTTCATTGGCTAAGACACTGAGCTTGTCGATCGAAAGGTCGGCAGTTCAGTGGTTCGAATCCCAAGTGCCACATAACGTAGTGAGCTCCTGTTACTTGTCCCAGCTTCTGCCAACCTAGCAGTTCGAAAGCACGTAAAAAGGCAAGTAGAAAAAATAGGAACCAGCTTTAGTGGGAAGGAAACAGCGCTCCATGCACCTTCAGCATTTAGTCATGGTGGCCACATGACCATGGTGACATTTTCAGACAGCTCTGACTCTTCGACTTTGAAACGGAGATGAGCACCGCCCCCTAGAGTCGGGAATGACTAGCACATATGTGTGAGAGGAACGTTTACCTTTACCTATGTGTGTGTGAGGGTAAGAGAGAGAGAGAGAAAATCCGTTTAAGAAAGATTATATTTTTTTAATTTAAAAAGAAAGAAATATTATATTAGAATTATAATAGCGTGGCAAGCCAGCTGAATTGTTTTTATGCTGACTTAACATTTTAATGAGTAGTAATATTGTCTTGACAAATTATAAAAAGAGGCAGTAGCCAGTGATAAAATATAACTGTGCAGCAAGCCATTTTGTTTTATAGAGAAAATAGCAAGTTTTAGGTTTGTTATTTTTAAAAAAAGATGGGGATATTTAAAAATACAAAATAAAATCAGTTCCCAAATTGTGTTTAATATTTCCAAGATGTTTATGCTCTCTGGAAATCACACTGCCAAAAGTTAATGACAACACAATTGTCTACCAATTTCCAAAAGTAAACAACTAACTAAGTTGTTTATTATTTTGATTAATGACTTAACTAAGAGAAGAATTTAGCATTTTAGTTTCACATCACAATAAAAATGCCAGTACATGTTATTAATTACTGGTAATATACTCATAAAAAGCATTTGAATTTACCCTATAATTCTCAATACATTTTTTTTCAAAAATCCAGTGATATTTGTGAGAAGCAGTTGCTATCAGTGAAAGAGGTATTTTATTAGCCACTATAAACAACAACAGGAAGAGATGCCTAAGTAAACAAAAACAGATTCTTTATTCTTCCTGCCATTTCTCAACAGCTTAAGGAAAAATCTCAATTGCCAGTTATTTTGACTCTTTAATAGATGCCTTAGCAAACACTGAAACTCTTTTCAAACCACCGTATTAATATTTAAAGCAAGCCACTATATGTTTTAAAACATAAATCAAATTCCAAATAGTTTGTGTGGTACAAACAGAAATTGTATACCCCAGTCCAGTATTCAGTCAGAACAGACTTCTTCTTCTTTTTCTGGAGCCAGAAATCCTGTGCATTTTATAAAACCACATATCTTATTCAGCAGTTTAAAAGAAACCGTTTGCAGCGGTCCTTTAGATTTCATGAAGTGTCTGGTCAAAAATGAAATGCTAACAAAAGAGCATTTTAGTTCAGGTTGCTTAGCTTAAAAGCATTAATATTTTCAGTGTGACATTAAGAAAAGGCAGGAGTTTACGTAACTCAATCTCTAATCTTCATGACTCATGCATTTGATTGAAATTTGTATACTGTACTATAAAATTTGTAATTTATTAACTTCAGTTATTTTACTGAATTCCACTCTTTTTTCTTTGTTATTTTTAATTTATTTTAATGGATGTTTTATTTCAATAAAATTTAAATAGTTTGGTTGGAAAAAAAGGGGGTCAAGATAGCGCTTCTCTAGAAATTCTCAGAATATGTCTTTAATGATGCAAGTAGTTGCTTTAGTTCGACAAGATTTCTGTCCATAGGTGAGGAGCAATAAAGGAGCTCGTTTAGCAGTATTTACCCAATAGAAGAGAATATTTGTAGCTCAGGATTGAACTGTGGCATCTATGGTGCTCTCTGAACGTGATTGTTTTCTTGCAGACATTTCATTACCAAACTAGGTAACATAATCATTTTTAGTAGGGAATGAGGTGTGTTCGCATTTTATATAGTAGTGCAGGGGTATGCAGCCCACTATTGGGTCTTGAGTCTTTTGGAATCTGAAGTGGCACACACGTGTGTGTGCACATCCCCACTCATGCAAGTGGCAAGTGCATGCACATGAGTCCATTTGCACAAGTGGCAGGTTTATGTGCCCACTGATTATGCAAATAGAGCTTGTCCATCACTCACACAAAACCATCCCTTCTCCTGTCTGCCAGTTCCTCAAGCTTTCCTGCAAAGTCAAAAAGCTTGGGGAACTCTTTATTAGTGGCTTGCCCTGTCAATATTGGTGGGAGTGGTTTTGGTGATTCTTTGAGGCATTGTTTGCTTCTTGAGAGTCTAATGTTAATCTTGGTGCAAATTTCTGTTTATCTGGGTGTTGATTACTGGTGAGGAAGTGTTTTGGTGTCTTTGTTTCCTCTTTGGCTTTTTTATTGTCACTTTTGAATGATATGTAGGCTTTGTTTATTTCTATGTACCTGTTGATGATTAACTTATCTACATGCCAGTCTTCCATAAATTCTCTAGCATATTTGGATGGCTTGGTCTAGAATGCTGGCAGTATGTTTTCTGAAATTAAGGAGTATAGTGAAATTAAGGAATTTCCATTATGTCTTCCAACTGCTGGTTGGTATTCATGGATGCACTCTGCTAGCCTTCTGCCTGCTTGCCCTATATCAATGATGGCTAACCTTTTTGTCTTTGTGTGCTGAAAGTGTGCACCCTGCACTCCCCCTGCCCCCCATGCATGCATGTGCAACCTCAGCCCCCACACATGATCATGCACACACATCTCCCGCATGTGCCCTGCTCTCAACATGTACGGCAAAGACCCCAAAATCAGCTGGTCTGCTGGAGGCGCGCGTGCATGCACGGTGGAGCTGAGCTGGGGAGATGGCTCATGTGCCTGCAGAGAGGGCTCTATATGGTGACTGTTAGTCCTTACCCTGTTTTTCTTCTGGGGGTGCTGGGATTTTTGGTTTACAGGGTGTTTTGAAAGCTTTAGTACACTTTAAAAATATTCAGACAATCTGGAGAAAGAAAAGAGGGATGATTAGGGAACTAGACATGAAATCTTAGAGAGATTGGAGGAACTGAGCATGTTGAGTTTGGAACAACTAAAAAAGGCAGAAAATGGTAACTGTTCAAACAGCTTAAAGGAAGTCAGCATCAAAACCTGTTCACTATAATTTCAAATGGCAAAGCACAGAATAATAAATTTAAATTTCAGTAAAGTATATTTTTATCCTAGAAAACCAATCTTGTAAGAATATTTCAACAATGGAACTAATTAGCTAGAAAGTTGTATTCTTCCCACATTTCAACAGCAGGAAAAGGATAAAGAAAATTGCCAAATAGACAAGATCCATTGTTATTCAGGCCTATGAGTTTAAAAAAAATTGTACAAATAAAAGATCAAGGAAGAAAAGCCGTGGTGATTGATAAGGTTAACGAAACACCAAAGGTCAATATATTGAATGATATGGGATCTGGAGTTCAAGGCAGGCTGAAATGAACATGGTATCCAACAACCACGTTGGTTGTTGATACTGCTTTGTAACGTTTCCAGCAGCTACCTCTCCCAGACTCAAGCTGTATTCATTATGATGCCATCTGTCACAGTGTTCTTTTTTAAATACTCAATTCAGTGGACTCCCCAAACTCCAGAGAATCCACACCAACCCCCCTGGTCTTGTTTACTCAGTTTACCCCTACACTAGCAGACCCTTAGGTAGTAGTCCTAGTTTGATTCCACACCCTTTCTATGTCTATTACTGCTCTGTTTTACTACCAGGAGTGAGCTTCTCCAATCCTCCTCTTCCCTTAGGTTGCTTCCAGTTTCCTATTTGAATTAGAAAACTCACATTCATTCTCACTCTAAGAGCCCTTCAGCATCCACTGCAGTCGTGGGATTCAAAAAAATGTACTACCGGTTCTGTGGGCATGGCAGGGGAAGGATACTGTAAAATCTCCATTCCCTCCCCACTCCAGGGAAAGGTTAATGCAAAATCCCCATGCCCTCCTGATCAACTGGGACTTGGGAGGCAGAGAATAGATGAGGGTGGGACCAGTCAGAGGTGGTATTTACCGGTTTTCCGAACTACTCAAAACTTCGGCTACCGGTTCTCCAGAACTGGTCAGAACCTGCTGAATACCATCTCTGATCCACTGCTTCTCCAAAACTACCACACCCACAACCATGACCAACATGCGCTGCCCTCCCACACCATGTCTTCCAAAAACTCACCCCTACAACCTGATGTTCCTCCACCATTTTATCTCTCACTATTCAACAGAGATTTACAGGTTGTAGATTAGTGACTAAGAACTGCAGTGTCTGAAAGGACTATAGAGATAGGTTTAGCTTTCACGCCTTGGTCCAAACTTGAGCCAAAATAAGAAACCTTGTTCATTCTCATCTTCTGACCTTCCAATTAAAAAAAACTCAGGCTAGCCATGACTTGAGGTAAACTCTCTTTCACTGGTTATGTTCATGTGACAGCTAGACAACTATATTTCGGGGGTGATATAATTTGAATTCTTGTACTGAAGACGGAGCTTCAGTTAGTGGCCTAAATAAGCCTTTCCATATCTATGATTTTATGAAATGTTAAAAAAAAACATAATTTGGGATTCATACGCAAGCACAAATTTTTCTTACACCTAATGTTTAACCTGATTTATAATAAAAATACATATTTTCTATGAGTAAAGAGCATAGGTCAACAGCTAATTGTTTAGAATATTGCATCTTCTCTGCTAAAGCTATTTCAGATTCATTCTATAAAATTTCATAGATAGAAGGAAATGAGCATGAGAAATAATTCAACCATTATCTATAATTTTATTTTATTTCTTCCTGGACAGTAACAGCAGTCTTGCATGGGTAAGCACTTTATTTTTCCTCTTTTTTTTTCCATTCTCTGTTCTACAACAAGATTACAACTGCCCTTTTGACATGGCAATTCCAATGTTAAAAATCAATATTCATGTACTATGTAAAATGTAAACAAATACATACTTTTTATAAATGAATACATAAAATTTCTTCCCTTCACAACTTGATTTATCATTTATTATCTTGACTTTCAAGAAGACTAGAGAATAATGCAATAATTATTAAATGCACTTTTTTGCATTTTTGTGTACCTTTTTATTTCAGATTAGATTACTATTATCCTCTCTTCACATTTCGTTCACTATCGTGGCATCCAATGCCGTTTTATGTTCCTTTCAATGCTATGTATTCCCAGCCAAAATGAGTACCTTCTATGACACGAGAGGAAAACATTATTGCAAAATTTCCAATTCTAATGCTATAAAAATATTGTGTCTTTTTCAAATATTTTTTTTAAAAGAAAACCTCAAAAGAATTATTTAAAACAGAATCAGATTGGCTATGAATAATGTATGTAAATTGTTGAGAGGCTCTGATTACATTCCTGGAAAAAAAATTCATTGGGTTGGGTCCAGCTTCTTTTCTACCCGTGAAATCGTTATCTCTGCAGAGTTTGATCAGAATGTCCTGTACTGAGAAAGGAGAAGAGAAACTTTATTGTTATGCCATACTCTGCAACCTGCTGTGGCATTTCCTTCACTGTTTCAGGTGGGCTCTACTTGCTGTGACCCAAGAAATAACAAGGAAACAAATCTTGGATAACTCAGTGGCACTGAACTTGTTTATAGGAGGAACTGTTTAGAAAGGCTTTTCAAAAAAGTGATATCAGTCTTCCTGAATAAAAAGTTTTTATTGTTTGGGTTCATTGTTTATTACAGCCAATGATGAATCAGTAGCACAAATAGGAATGTAAAGACATGAGACAAACAAACAAACAAAAAAACCAAATAAAGCATAAAAGATATAATTGAATTGGAACTGTGAGGATCATATAGATATTTTCTTTAAAAATATCACTTGACTACAATCAAATCAAATCAATAAAAACAAATTATCAATTATTGTAAAACCATGTAAAATAAGATATCATCCTAAGCATCAAGAGTATACTTAGGGATGAATGTGTGATTTAAAAATGAGTACATTTAACTTTTATTGTCATTATGAGAGGAAAAAGGAACAATTGGTATTCTGGAAGCTCCTGAAGATTTGGTGTACCAAATATCAATTGCAAGCAAATTTTCACAATTGTGACTTTGAATTGTCACAATTAGCTAATATTGGTTCAGAAATCTGTCAAAAGAAGTGAGATATGGACTTACATTGGTAGAGCCTTAAGGAGAGCAGATATTTGGTGGTGTGCAGATCAGAGGTGGCATTTAGCAGGTTCTGACCAGTTCTGGAGAACCAGTAGCAGAAATTTTGAGTAGTTCGGAGAACCAGTAAATACCACCTCTGACTGGCCCCGCCCCCATCTATTCTCTGCCTCCCGAGTCCCAGCTGATCGAGAAGAAATGTGGATTTTGCAGTAACCTTCTCCTGGAGTGGGGAGGGAATGGAGATTTTACACTATCCTTCCCCTGCCACGCCCACCAAGCCACACCACAAAACTTGTAGTAAAACTTTTTGAATCCCACCACTGATGCACATCCCTATAAATAAGACATAGTCTACATCCTCAATTTCCTGAGAACCACGGGGTGGTGGTGGTAAATACTCCAATTTCAGGATCTTGGTATCTGCCTTCAGTAACAACTGGGGGAAAGAACAACTAGCCACACAGATGCACTGATGTTTAGAGCTCATCAGAAATTGGCAATAATTGAGTGAAGCTATAGGGAACCCTCCATAGTTTAAATCATCTTAGGCAAAAACTGATATTGTCTATGCCAAGAATTCTGTTTTATGGTCTTGCTAGTCCAGTATATGCAGGGTTTTCCACAAAAAGTCATATAGCCATAAAATTTGTCTCCAGAGTTTGACTACTTCTCATTATTCAGGAAATCAGCCCAGTAGCTATTTTTTCCTCTTGCCTAAACTCTGTTGTTTTAAAATACATTCTTTGCTTTCAAGCTATTCTAACTGTTGTTCAAAATCCAATGTGATGCCCAACAAGCTCAAAATACTTCAGTCTAATAATATTCAGATTATATTATGTCATTAGAAGGCAATGGTGCTGAACTTAATTCAAATGTAGTTTTACACTGACAGACCACCAAAAATACATTTTCTGGCTCACACAGAAAGTCCCTTTTTAATTAATCATTTTGTTCTGAAAATTCATCATCAGTTGGGAGTAACTCATAGACACCCCATTTCAATTTTACTTTCTTTAGGGCTCTACACAATAAAATAATGGATTTACCTTGAGCTGCAGATTTTTATGATTTAATTTGTAATAGCATTGCCATTTCTAACAGAGATGCGAAATAAGGATAAAATTTTGTGTATCTGACAAGTGAGTCTTGATCTAAAATAAGTTTGACACAATAATTTCTTCAGCCTTTAAAAATGCTACCAGGCTGTAGCTCCAACACATTCAAAACACAATCTCTCTGGAATGTTAAATGTATCAATTATTTTATTCTTGCAGGAAAGAACTGGCATTGTTAAGTAACACTGTGAGGAAGTAGTCAAAAGTGTGACTGCAGTTATACTTTTGTTATATTTTTGGCTATATTTTTTAATAACTTTGAAGTCTAATCCTTTTACTTTAAACCTGATTCTCAATCCCCATATGAAGATTTAAATGCTATTTTTATATGTGAGGATGAAATCAGTGGACATGATCCCATCCTGTATTAGAGGGCTAAACATTTTTTAAAGGCATGCATTTCAGCTTTGAGTATAATGCATTTGGTGAATACACTGTTGCAGGTTTTTAAGTTGCATTTTATAAAGTGATTCTGCATTTTAAAAGTATTATTATTGTAGTAGCCTTAAGTGCTACTTTACTTTCTCCAAAAATCAGTGACTAAATCTAACAAACTAAAAATAAAGCAGACATTTAAAAAGCCAATTATTTCTGGGGTATTTTGTAAAGAAACAACAGGCATAAGCACTAAGTGAGAGTTCATAGCTTTTGTTCAAGTTGGAATAAGATGTACACAGATGACTTATCTTGTAAACATGAAACATTTCCCCATAAATAAAGTGTACTGAATCTTTTCTTCATGTCACTCCATGGAAAAAAAGTCCTGATATATCCTGAAATAAATATTGAGAGAAATTTAACTTTCTTCAAGCGGAGAATGGTTCATCATCTAAATCTAGTAGGAGCACCCATAATTATACTTAATTATCATCTTCCTGTTATTCCAGAGAGAAGGAGAAGTTCCTCTTAGACTTATTCAATACTATATTTACATTCAGAAATCTGTTTCTTTTAAAAAGAAAAAAATTAAAGAAACCTTAATCCATTTATTTATTCAGGAGTGGAAGTTGTGATGATTGAATTAGTTATGCCAAATAAAGAGTCACTCTAGGCTTCTATTCATTTCCATGTCTTGCAGGAAAGCCTTAGAATATTTTAAAATACAGAAATATGCAGAGTTCTAAAATATCCCTTCCCTTTGGCAGTTTTTTCCCTTCATATTTCAACTGCAATATCTTCTTTCTTCTGTCAAGTCAAAAACTGATCTATTAAATAAAATATGTGTATTGGGGTAGCAACTTTTTCCATTCATACCTCCTCCTTAACCTTTCCTTTTTTCATTAGCTGGAATAAACAAGAACTATTTGTTAAATTAAAGCAAGAACATCCTCCACCTACTGGTGGGAGTGAGTAGTGCACTGTCATTTGCACTACATTTGCATTGTGATTGCAGAGAAATGTTCTTTTTACATTTGTTCTTTTTGAGTTTGTTCCTCTCAGCCAGAGGTGTCAAACTCACATTGTCTTGGTGGCATAATGTGACATATTGGGACTTTTCCCCCCTGTGCTAAACTGGGTGTGGGTGTGTTCAGCGCATGAGGCATCCAGCCCATGGGCCAGGAATTTGACAGCCCTGCTCTAAGCTATCAAGATTGTTTTTGAGGTTAATTCTGTCTTCAAAGATATTAGCTATCCAGCCAGATTTTGCACCATTATACTGAAAGATACTCTTTCTGCCTCTTCATATAACTCAATCATTAAAATATAGAATATATAGAATATTATAATATAAAATATAAACTATAGAAGTCAGGAATGAATCTTGTGGGACTGCACTCAATATCCTACTGTGCTTTCATACAGAACAGATGCTGAACATTATTTTAGTATAATGCGCAAATCAGCTATATATACACATAATTATTACATTTCTTGTTTGTCATGCTACTTTCACTGTCAGCCCAAACTTAAACAGGTGACTAATCAAAATATAGTGATGTGCTTTCCTGAAATCAAGCTATACTATGTCCATAGCATTCCCACAAACTACTAAGATACTCAAACCAAAATTGAGATAGATTTTGTGCTGTTTTGAAAAAAGCCAAAAAAAAAAAGTCTCTTGCTTGAGTATATGCTGTATTTTTTGGATTTTCACCCTCTAAAAGAGGGTGAAAATTTGGGTGCATCTTATACACCAAATGTAACCCTGCCCACCACCGGGCCCCAACCTTTGGCCTCTGCCTCCCAGCAATTTACCTCCTTGCAGCAAACAGAGAAAATCGGGCTTGTGAAGGAGGCAATAGGCTATGGCAATCCTGCAGCCTGAAACAGCTGATCATTGGGAGGCCGGTGCTTAAACTGAAAGTGAAACTTGCTGTTTGCTGCAAAGAGACAAATTGCTGGGAGGCAGAGGCAGATTTTTTTTCTTCTGATCAGGCTAAATTGAAACAGGCTGTTCACTGTTATTAGCAAATTTGACTTGATTTACAGCTCATTCAGGAATGAGCAGTCTCTTGCCTCAGTTGCTAAATTATTTACCAGTTAAAACCAGATCGGTTCTAGACAACTTTTTATGGCTGATTGGGAGACACTCTTTTGTTATGTAGAATGCTCTAGTGTTTTAATGAATAGTTTTTAATCATTATGCACACAGACACACACATTACATAGATTATATCCTTCAATAAACTAACGAATAAACACACTAATGCACTTTACATTGTGCATTAAACTATCACATTAAAACATAACTGTTTGTTCACTATTAAAAATGTTTAAATTAAATAAATTCTAAAAATACAATGGACAACACTGCCTCCTAATTTCTACTGAAATTACAATTAGAGAAACAATGGACACTTCAAATGTTGCACTTAAATACTTCAACATAAAGATTAATTAGCTGAACAATTGTGAGAATAGTGTAAATGCATTGAATTGAATCATTTTCTAATAATATGCAAAGTTGTACAAGTTACAGACCATTTTCCTAACATTATAGTTGCTTTGTCAATTCAGTAAATAAGTGCTTCCCTTATGCTTGTTGAAATTATAGCTGCAAAATACATCATCCATGCAATTGCAAACATAAGTATTAGTCCAGATGTACTATTTCCTAAAACAAAACTATGCCACTATTTATCTACATAAGAATTTAATCTAATTAGTAATTCTTATTGTAATGTAAAATCTTTATAATTTCCACTTAAATAACTGATAATTTAGAGTAGATGGATTGTGATGCAAACCAACAATTCAACTGGTACCTAATCAAAAATACATAATGGAAAAATCAAACTGGTGCTCACTATAGATTTAGTATGAAGGTTTCAGCTGCTGGAAAATGAACCAGGAAAAATTAGTCTGTGCTACAATGTATCAAATTTATCATGCTAAAGTACATGTCTTGCAGGGTGTTGTTGTTTTTGAATCACTCTTTTTTTGTTGTCATTAAAATATATTTGGAAGTAGACTAATAATTCACTTCTGATCCCTTCAATATATTAATAACTGGCATCAATTTACCCCATTCACAAATTAATCTTTGATTTCAAATACAGTATCTTCACTAATTTTAGAAAACAAAAATTATAATCCAGGCATTATAATTAAACATGATGTGCAAAGAAGAAAGAAATAATCTAATAATGACTACATAATCTTACATCAGTATGAACATATATAGTTGTTATTTGTTTGGTTTCATTTCATATTAAGATAGATTGCTATAGACTGTCAGATTCTTTCTAAAAAAGAAAACCAAACCACATGTTTTATTTTAAAAGAAGTATAATAATCTGAAGAAAGAAAAGAAGCTTTCAGATGTGACAATGTATAATTTAATTAATTTATATGTCCCTGCTCATTTATGAAAGTAAGTTTTGATTAAAATTTAATAGACTTTACTTTTTATTAGGTATTGCAGAGGTGGTATTCAGCAAATTCTGACTAGTTCTGGAGAACCGGTAGTGGAAATTTTGAGTAGCTCGAAGAACCGGTAAATACCACCACTGACTGGATCCACCCCCATCTATTCTCTGCCTCCCGAGTCCCAGCTGATTGGGAGGGAATGTGGATTTTGCAGTAACCTTCCCCTGGAGTAGGGAGGGAATGGAGATTTTACAATATCCTTCCCCTGCCAGGCCCACCAAGCCACGCCCACCAAGCTGTACCACACCCACCAAGTCATGCCCACAGAACTGATATTAAAACATTTTGAATCCCAGCACTGAGGCTGGGTCTGTTATAAAGATCATTGGAAACAGGCAAATTGCCTAACTCATTTTGAGCAAGAATTCCACGAGTGTACTGGTATGCCTTCTGTTCTATGTCACTAGTGATGACTTTTGTTGTAAAGTATTAGTGTGGTTTAAATTTTGTTCCTATACTACACTACTTTAGTAAAATGGAAAAATTAAAGCATTTATAGTGATTATCACAATAAGATTCAGAATTCATGTTTTCTGCTAACCTTAGCTTTGTGGGCCATTGGTCATTAACACAGAAGTAAGAAGAGTAAGATTATCCAAAGGCAAACTGAATTATTTGTGGGGTATTAAATACCACAGAAAATGTTTATTTTTGTTTACCAGTCCAATTGAAAAAATAATTTCTCATTAAACTAAATTATCGAAAGCATAAAGACATTTGACCAACACATATATGTCAGAATATTTGTCAAGGAAATAGGATAAAAAACTTGTTTCAAAATATCAGCAGTAATTATTAGAGTAGAGCCAAAAAAAATTCCCAGATGGGAAAGCAAAGTAGTAGAAATAACTTCTTTAAATGCTACATGTTAAAAAAAAACAGCAGCAAGCTTATATTCTGCAGAATTCTGCAATCTTTAGTAACAACACTGGCTATGACAGTCTGGGCTTCAACATTCAAACATTTCCTTCTGATTAAGACTAAATACTACTTTAAAATGGAGTTCTACTTCTCAGTTTTTATTTGCAGTTTGAATCTTCAAATCATCACAAATTATTTAATTTATAACACTATTGCTCTCAAAAAGAATCAAGATGAGGCCAGTACAAATAAATACAAGGTTACTGCAATTAAAATGTGTTCAATTAAAAAAAACATATCAGGTAATATAATAGCAATGCAAATTCCAGGACTAAAATCCACTCTCAAATTTCATATAAATAAACATGGTTTTATTTGCTAGTTGAAAGCATGCAAGTAGAAACCAAACATATTTTTAAAGGGAGAAAATCCAAACTCAGAATGCATCACCGAGAATGTATATTGAAAGTTTAGACCATGGGCCATTAATAGGATCATAAGCACACCACACAAATCTTAAAATATGGATTGAAAATATTGTCCCATAATAGAATCTTGACCGAGAGTATTATGAAGGCAAACAACAAGCCCAAAATGTTACTTCCTAGGTTCCACCACAAAACCGCGGTAGACTAAAGCGTGTGTGACTAAAGCGCGGTGACAAAACCGCACCGTCAAAACCGCGCGACAGCGCGCCGACAACAGCGCGCCGACAGAAGCGCGCTGTAACATAACCCTAAAAATAACCCTAAACCTAACGCTAAACCTACCCTAAACCTAACCCTAAACCTAACCCTAAACCTAACCCTAAACCTAACCCTAACCCTTACCTTAAGTTAAATCGCGCTTCTGTCGGCGCGCTGTTGTCGGCGCGCTTTTGACATCGCGGTTTTAGCGTCGCAGTGTTGTCAGCGCGCTTTTGACGTTCGCGGTTATGTCGTGCCACGACTTCCTAGTGGCAGCTCTGCAGAGGAAAACAATTTCCTCTGACATGCTGTTTTCACTCAATCATATCAGTAAGGTATCATCAGGGCCAGTGACATTCTTCAGGTTTGTGATCTGATAAAAAATAATAATGAAGGTTTTTGGGGGGAGGGGGGAGAATGGAGCATTAGGTATGTTTGTCGCCTTGACTATATTGTAAAAATAATAAAGGTGGGAATAAATAAATGATAGATGATAAATAGATAGATTGATG
Organism: Thamnophis sirtalis; assembly: GCF_051295495.1. NCBI lineage: Eukaryota > Metazoa > Chordata > Lepidosauria > Squamata > Natricidae > Thamnophis > Thamnophis sirtalis. The sequence continues at coordinate 122,103,992 of NW_028261381.1, forward strand.
GATGGATGGATGGGAGAAGGGGGAGAGGGAGGGGAGAGAGAGAGATGGCAGTTTCTTTACTGCATTTACTATATTTAAAGTATATGGATAGGAAAAAAATTGACAAGGGAAAGAGAGAGGAAGATGATGAGGGAGAAGGAAACATGAAGGAAGCTAAAGTCAAGGGTGGCCATCAGAAGAATGTAAATATGAGAAGACATATGTTATGTTCTGAATGGCCCCAGGACAAAAATAGTTGAGACTTACGCCCTCAAAGTGCCTTGTTGTTACAAAAATCAATGTACTGCAGATGCTGCATTGGGAGAAAAAAATACTCTTTTATGGGACGGATCCTGTAGTCTCCCATTTGTCCGTCACAAGGCTCCAATGAAAGCAACCTATCTAGGTCCCAGGGGCCTAGATAGGTTGATGACGTGAACTTTGGCTACGATAAACAAAACGACGTAAAAAACCCCCCCTCTTCTGAAATGTCGCAGAGGTCGGGTCAGCCATAGGGACTACAAGCCTACAGTTAAGATGGACCAATTCTCTAAACTCCATTTAGTGCGTCGCCAATTCACGAGGGAGAATTTACGGAGGGGCCGAGACGGACCTTCGTTCCTTTATGCCTTTCACCCGACCTTAAGCAAAAAAAAAACAAAAAAACCAAACGCGGCAAATAAACGCACAGGACACGAGCAGCGTGGGTGGGGTGGGGGTCCCTCACCCTCATTCAATGGGACGGGAGAAGAAAACGCGGGCTTTGAATGGTGGCAGGCGAGCTCTCCGTGCCGCGAAGCGCGCGCTTCAACAGCGCGAGGGCTGCAGTGCACCTGTTGGCTCTGGGGAATTCCTCTCAAGCAGCGGCTGCAGCTGCCAAAAGGCCCGAGTCCGGCGCACCCTAGTGGGCCTTGGCGCCCTGCCTCCCTTCTGGGACAACCGCCTTCTCAGCCCACCCAGGCGGACCAGAGCCTGCCCAGCGTTGCTCTTGCGCCCGGGCGGTATTTAAAAGGCAAAGCGCACGCAGGAACCGGCGAATACCCCGCGCGGCTCCATCCACCTGCGATCGTCTCATCTCTCTCTTCCCCGCCGCGCCTTCACGCCTTCTCTCCCTGACGCTTCATTGAACGGGGCCGTATTTCCACACATACACATACCGGTTCTGCATCTTCCCAATTCTCTTCTGGGGTGTGTGAGCCCTTGCCGACCGGGAGCCAGAAGAAAGCCCACCCCTCAGCCCAAAGGTATTGCGTCCCCCGCTCCGCGCCTCTTTTCACTCTGGAGAGGACGAGAGAATGCCTCCCCGAGTTTACCCGTACCCTGACGGCGCCCCTTCTCTCTCCTTAGGTGCTTCCATGGCGCCCGTCCTGCTCTTCCTAGGTGAGTACCCAGCGTTCTGTCCCCTCGCGACCATTGGAGAGCGGCAAGCAAGCAAGCGCCTTCCGCGGGGGTGAAATAGCCGAGGGGAGAGGGAGGCTCGACGGCAAGCTCTCTCCTGCCTTCCGAGCGGCTTGCTTGCCTCCCCCCACCCCAGGGCTTCGTGTAAGCCCCTTCCTTCCCCGCCTTTGATTGCAGGTGTCGTTTTGGCGGCCGGGATGGCCAAGAGAGTTGAACGTTCCGGTGAGTTCAGAAAGATCTTCGTTGGTTACGGCTTTCCTCCTTCGTTGTAAGAATGGCAAAGCGTCTTTTATTTCCCCGCCTTCAGAACATTTTCTTTGACGTTTGTTCCTAGGATCTCTTTTGATTTCGGTGTTCAGTTTCTGCAGTTTCTGCTATTTAATCTTAATCGTTCTAGCGCCAGGATGTGGCTTCCTTTTTCTTCAACGCAAAGAAACCGTTTTAAGTGTTAAATTACTGTATAAAAGGAAATGCAGGATTATTTCTTCTCCCCTCACCAATGCATGATAAAATATCGAATAAGGGACTCTGTTTTTGCTTTAACCGAGATACAGCAATTAAGAAAGTCATTTTTTGCTTTGGTATAAAGATAAAGTTACATTAAAATTATGTGGGAACATAGCACAGTTGCAGGTTTTTTATTATAGATGTTTAAGAACCAGCATCAATGGAGAAGAAAGTGGCTGCATTCAACTTTTCCTAAATTATAAAATTTAAAATCCAAAGATACACTTTTGCCATACATAATACTTCAAAGGCAACTTTGGAATTCTGAAACTTACCTGCTAGCTGCTCCTTTTATAACTAGTTAAAGTACTTTAGAACATAAAGAACTTTATGCTAATTTCTTTTGAAAAGTGATTTTTCCAGTTAGAATATTTGTGAAATTAAAGTACAAAAATTGATGGGTGCATTGTTATAGAAATTAGGGGGGGGGGCTTCAAAAATGGTATAGGAAAATGAAACATATGTTCCACATGTATCAACCTATTCTTTCCATTATTAGGATTACATTATTTTATTAAGTCAGCATTTCATTTCAATCTTCTTTTTCATAATAGAGATAGACAATGGGCATACTTGTTATGAGTTGCAATTTTGGGGTCCATGTTTGAATTTTATCTCTGTGTTGTTTTTTAAGTCACTCTTTCTTTTGCTATTTCTTTTTTTTCTAGTGTAAAGCTGATGAACTGAGTTTCTTTAATGTTGGTCTGATTCAGGCTGAGGCCTTTGCGAAGTGCTAAAGATGATTGAGTTTTTAATAATTTAATAATTTTATTAAATTTGTCAAAGAATAAAATACAAATCAAAATGAACGAAATTAGTCCAACTTTACTATTAGACTTAATGGACAAGGACCTTGAAAAAAATCTTATATATGTTGACAGCAACAAGAATGCTTTATGGACAAAAATTGAAATATATTCTAACTCCCACAATAGATGAATGACTAGAAAAATAGAATGGAACTAGCAGAGATGGCTAATTAACTGCTCTAATCAAAGAATAGAGTATATTGAACTTGGTTTCTACATGGAAGCCACTTCTGGATTTTGTGCTTGAGTTGAAAAAAAATGAAACTTTGGCTTGGGTTTTGCTGATTAGATAAGTTTGTTTTCTAGAAATAGCTAACATGTATTAAACATATAAATATTTTAAAAAGTTGAAACTGTAATGCTATTATTTTATTCTGTGCTTAAAAAGAGTCGGAAGTCAATTCTTTTCTTTCTTTTTTCCCTTTACCCTACAAGATAAATGTTGTAGAAGAAATAAACTCTGCTTTTATAAGTGAAGAAAAGTATTCTGAGTTTTCCATACAATTCTAAGTTGTATCGAAGAATAGAGGCTTTATGTATCATCAATGAATTGGCTGTTACTGTAAAGGAAACCAACTCTTATCAGTTATAGTGTCTTGTATTTATAGATAGGTTTTTAAAATGTCATAGAGGTAACATGCAGATAATTACAATAGAACCCTCTTTTTATGATTTTATATTCATTCCTATAACAACCTCTACTATTGATTTGTGAATTGATGATTAGGTTAAATATATAAAGTTGGTCCAGAATGTGATGTGGCACATAATATGAACTGCTATCAGGCATGAAAGACCAGGTCTACGCAGGAAGGTTAAATTAAGCTGATTTATTGCTAAAAGCACAGGAATCTTATCAACTAACGGTCAGCACCCAGTTAGAGTTAGATAAGGGTCAACACCACTCAGGTAGGTTTGGTGTTTGTTCACTTTGTGGCTACGTAGGGATTCTAGTCTGATCTCTCTTTTTATTCTGCCCCTAGGTTCTGCCATTCCTTTTCCTACAACTGTAATGCCTCCCATGTTTTTTCCCCAGATGGCATTCAAGGTGCTGGTTATAACCTTTAAATCCCTATATGGAATGGGGCCAGGTTAATTGTGGGACCGTCTCTTTCTTATCCAACTAGACCAGATACAGTAGATATGCTCCAGGTCCCTTTCCTTAAATATGGGTATTTAGTGGGTCCTATGACATATGCCTTTTCAATTGGTAGCCCCTGCCCTGTAGAACACATTCCCTTTAAGATCCAGCAGGCTTCCATTCTCTTAAATCTTCAATAGACAGAGCTGACTCCTCCCCCAACTTTGAAATCTAAAGATTATGGCTTTGGCTACATCAGAGGATGATGGCACTGAGTTTTTACACTTATTGCTTTCAGTTTTTTATTATTTATGGCTTCTCTAGGAATAACTTGTAAACATAGGGTGTTTACAGAGCTTATAAATAAAATAGTTGAGGTATCGATAAGGTACAGAATTGCAAAATAGTTTAGATCATATAAATTTTAATATGTATGATGATCATTATAAACAACTTGGAATGGGATAGGACACAGAACCAAATTCAAAGCAAAACTAGAATATCAAATACCTTTAAATACAATTTTCTGCCATATTTAGATACATTAGTAGGTATCATAGAATTCAGAATGAAGAATATTATTCTTGGCTAGTTTGCACTGTATTCATTGATCATTGATATAATTCCCAATTCAGTTATAGAACTGAACAGGCATTCTAAAGAGTTAAATATAATAACAAAAACCATATCATATCATATGAATTAAACTAATATTTTACAAATGTATTACAGAAAAAAATACAAACAACTGATCAGTGTCTTCATATTATCTCGTAAATCATTATGGAACACATATGTCATTCCACTTTTTATAATTGGAAATAAAATAGAAATATATATTTTTAAGCAATAAAAATAGTGGTGCATTTAGGTGGAAGAACATAGACTTTAGAAACACTGTATTTTGCAACTTTTTATTCAATATCCAGAAGAGTGAATTGATATTCCCAGTCATTCACTAATAATTAAAGTGATTAATAATTATAATTTATTGCAACATAAATAGATCCTTAAGGCTTTAGTATAATTATGATAAAGTATTAAGACATGTGCTAAATTTCCTCTTGGTTACCACAATTTGGATTGTCATATTTCTCCCCATCATTATTATTGTATTTCAAAACTTTAATATTTTTTAACAACTGAGAGAGAAGCATACTCCTCTAACAAATACCAGATTCCTGAAGTGTGTGGAACTGGACTGCAGTTTAAATGTATCATTACTAACTGTAACCATTACAGTGAAATTATTTAATTAAAAACAGAAAATCAACAGCTATACTCCAAAATAATGGAGGCATAACCAGTGCATAACCAGTAATCAGCTCCACAGCAAAAGTTTAAAAGAATTAAAATATATCATGCAACTAATGTTGAAATTACAACCAGAGACATCAACATAGATATTTGCCAACATATACAAAGCAACAGGTTTTCTTTGAAGCTGCTGTCTTCCTTAGGGAGCCTGCTTCTCTAGTGCAGGATGTACCAGACAAGGAATTTCAGAGAATACTTGAGAATTAACTGACCCATTGCATTTTTAGAAGGCTGCAAACAGATGACAAAAAGAATATCTAGCAAGAAGCCTGTCTTAAAGACCTAAAATTCTTGGAAAAAGAAGTCATTATGTTTTCTGAAGACCAAATTAATTATGTGTTTGAAGTCTCTGTGTGTGTGCGTGTGCACACCCCTTGGAAGTCAGTAAAGACTCTTGTAGTTTTCTAGACAAGACTTTAGAAGTTGCCTGTCATTGCCTACTTCTTAGGGCTGAAAGAATGACTGGGCCAAGGTCACCCAGCTGATTTTGAGCCTAAGTGGGACTAAACCTCACAGATTTCTAGTCTGGTGCCTTTAACCACTAACCAAGCTGGTTGTCTATTTTAATGCAATGAGGTTAAATACACAAATTAATATCAAACTCAACTTTTGTGTTTCACGATGGTCAACTCCAAATTATATAATGTGTTTTAGGAACCAATTTTATATTGCTTTTCAAATATTATATAAATCATGAATTGTAATTTGGTCTACTGATCATTTTTAGGGAGGTAAATTCAACAGACCTGAAAAGATGAAAGTAATTCTTTTTCGGGGGAAAAAAGAGTTGAATAAATATTCATGCTCAATTTAAAAAGGTCATAATTTTAATTTCTTATGACAATAAGACCAAAAGTCCACTGGGTGGATATTGCAGTTACATCTGCTGTGAAAGGCTGAATAGCATTTTTGAATATATTTTTTTCCTTTTCTATTCAAGCAGTTTAGCATACTGGAAGCATACAGCAAGGATGCCAAGATATAGTTATAGTGTTTGGAACCATATATGTTAAATATTTTTCCAAAGGAATACAATACCTATAAACAGTCCAATTTACACAAGAATCCCATTGGTTCTTGTAGTTTCACCAAAGTATTTAAAATTATCTCTACAGAAGGATAGGATCAGACTTTGTTTTATTAAATCTTTAATGAATCTAATGTCATTGCATGAGGTATAAGATATAGTGGGTTTTATAATAAACCTTTCATCAAACACTAGAAAATGTAATGCATGTATTGTAAACTATAAAATAGATAAAAGGGAACAGCATGCAGGAAGGAAAAGAAGTAAAAGAGACTGGTCAGGACTAGCATATCACTATAAGGAAGATACTTTTTAATTTACTTATTAAAATTAAAGGGAATTATTGAAAAAACAATGTTTAAATTTGTATGTGTGAATTATGGTAATTTATGCCTCTGAGTCTTTATCTCAGCTCTGGATAGGGAAGTTAAAAAAAATCAGTATACTGGAACAGTATGGTAGGTTAGTCTATAACCTTTCCTGAAAAGGCTTTCATCATTCAGTGGATTTATCTGGAATGATAGTAATGCAAAATATAATTATATGTGGATGTTTTGCATGTATTGTGCTGATATTTCCAGGAAACTTGTATTATATATATATATTTAATCTACTCTGTAGCCCCCACTGTTATTACATGTTTTACAAGAGGATATGATCTTAGAAAGGATCCAGCAGATGTCATCTGTCCAGCAAATTGTCATATATGGCAGTTCTATGTCTATGGAAACATTGAGTATGCCTCTGAATCTAGTATCTGTGGAGCTGCCATTCACAGGTAAGATTTATTATCAACCATGCAATAGAAATTATGAATGAATAGTAAGAATGATAGGAAATTAAGGATTAATGGAACATGTAACTGTGTATGGCCTGAAAGCACAGGAAGAATTAAAATAGATCTTGGAAGATTAAAATAGGAAAAAATAAAATAAAATAAAATTTTAAATTAAATTGAATTAGATAATGGAATTCATAAAATGGAAATAATAAAAATAATTAAACTAGGAAGAATTAAAATAGATCTTGGACTGGTATCTGGCTAGGAATTAAATGAGAACCCTTTATAATTGTAGTTTAAGTCTTTGAATCAAGAGACTATAACAATAAAGTAAAGAGAGATTTCTAAATTTAACTTATGCTTTTATTTAATAAATATTGAATTAAGCAATTCAACACAAAAGCTTCAAAAACTCCATTTAATCTTTCCCATCTACCCTCTAGTTGAATGTCACCATGGTATCTCTCTCGCCTGATTTAATAATGTGGCCAATAATGTAATCATGTACTTGGTCACAATGATCCCTGTCTCTTGTGGCCTCTCTCTCTCATCCTTGTTGTCACTCATTCTTCTCTTCTTTGTCTATATTCTTTAAAATTCAGCCAGCTTCTCTACTCTGAATACTCTCAATTCTTTGATTCAACACTTTCATTGTCACTTTCTCCATCCCCCTGCCCCCATTCATGTCAGTGTAAAAAAGTTGCCATAATATGCCATACAAAGCCTTATTTAATTTGCTCTCATGGCAATATTTCCACATCCAGGACCTGTTGCTCAAAAGTGTTGCAAGAAGGGATATATCGAATTCATATTTACCATCGTAAACTCAGACTACCTTAAGACTGGACTACTGCAATGCGCTCTACATGGGGCAGCCCTTGAAGAGCATTCAGAGACTCCAGCTCGCCCAGAATGCAGCCACGCGAGCAATTGTAGGTGCACCTCGGTACACCCACGTTACACCTATCCTCCGTGAGCTGCACTGGTTACCGATTGGTCTCTGGATACGCTTCAAGGTGCTAGTCGTCACTTATAAAGCCCTTCATGTAATTGGACCTGGGTACTTGAGAGACTGCCTGCTGCCAATTACCTCCCAAAGACCCATTAGATCACACAGATTAGGCCTCCTCCGGGTTCCGTCTACTAGCCAATGTCATCTGGCTACTACCCAGGGGAGGGCCTTCTCTGTGGCGGCTTCGGCCCTTTGGAACGAGCTCCCCGCAGAGATTCGGACCTTCACCTCTCTCCAGGCCTTCCGAAAAGCCGTTAAAACCTGGCTGGGTCGGCAGGCCTGGGGTCAATGAGTTCCTTTCCCCTCTCGAATCGTGTGGCTGTTGGTTGTTTTAAATTCCCTGTACTTTTTGTTGTAGTTCTTGTGTTTCCCTTCCCCTCCTTGGGTTTGTGCGCCGCCCTGAGTCCCTCCGGGAACAGGGCGGCATATAAATAAAATGAACCTTGAACCTTGAACCTTCTATTTCTTAATCTCTCACATCAGAGTGATGCAGATGTTATTTTGTATCATGTGCTCATTAAGCGAAAATCATGTAAAGCCTAATACATGAATGCATGAGGTAACGTAATTTCTGATCTAAGAAGTTAAGAAAAGGAAGGTGGATGCATTTTTCAAAAGTTAAATTGGTTTAAAGGAAGAAAGTACAAATATAAAAACAATAATTGAATCATTGTATTCTGGACAGCCAACTTTTAAAATCATGAAGTTTTCAATATTCCCAATATTTTACATTACTTGAATATGATTCACCATTGGTGAACACATTGGATTGATGTAAATATCTCTAGATATAAGAGGAATATGAGAAAGTATAGATATATAAGGGCAATAATGTTAGCCTACCATTAGAAACAGTATGTTTTTGTAGGATAGAATAGCATGCTATGTATAGAGAGTTATGAAGATGAGGGAAAAAGTCAGAACCTGAATATTATAAAAAGTATTATAAAAACAAAAAGGGAAAAAGCATTTCTTGAGCTCTTGGAAATGACATCATATTAGGAAGAGATTCAGGGTGACTGTTCCCTGACATATGGGATATACGAAGAAGAGAGGAAAAACAATCACACTTGCAAGATTCTGTTAATATAGTCTGTCGGAATAAAATTTAATTCTAATCTAACAGAGTTTGTTTTCTGGTCTGGACAACCTTGAAGGATTAAACCTAAATATCTTCTGAAAACAATGACTGCTTAGATCTTCTCCCTTCTACTCAGTTATGTTCAGATTTGGCATGAAGCTCATGAGATAGGCATCTAACTCTCCTTGTTCCCCAGGCCATTGTCTCTGCAGAGCTCCACTTCCAGTGTGTATTTTGAATGAAGCTTTTAGCTTAAGTATATCAGATGAAATTCAACTCACAGTGACTTTTGCTCTTTTCCTAGATTATTCAAATGAGTCCATTTCTTTGTCCAGTTCTTGTATGTATAACATGCATATATTTAGCTACTGTTCATATTTTTAAGATGATGTTTTAAATGCTTTGTGAACATAGTTTTTTTGGGTGCAAGGGCGTATTTTAAAAAAATATTTGGATCACAGAATTGTAACACTTTATAATGTCATTGGATTTGGTATAATGTACTTTTAGACCTTTAGACCACAACAGCTAAGAGTTCAGAATGTTCCTGTGAGTCTCTAAAAATAGAAAGGTTGGCCTGTCCCACTGGAGGGGGAAACACTCAGCAGACTCTAGAGCAGGGGTGTCAAACTCGATTTCAGTGAGGACCACATCAGAGTGGTGTTTGACCTCAGAGGAGCTGGGGGGGACATATGAGCTCAACGTCACTTGTGTCAGGACATCTGTGGTGGCCCGAGCGCTCTGCCAGCAAAAACGTGCAGTCCTCCTGTACTCCATTTTCGCTGGCAGAGGGTTGCAGGAGGCCATCGTAGCCAAAAATGGAGCTCAGGGGAGCAGGCAGAACCCTCCTGAGTTCTGTTTTCGCAGAGGCACCATGGGCCACTCCTTCACTGTTTGCATGGGCCAGATCTATGCACCCCGCTGGCTGGAGTTTGACACCCCTACTCTAGAGGTTGCAAAAAAGTGCTGTGAGAACAACATGCAGACTAAGTACTGCAACTTGCCATATCCATTTTATGATTAAGCATGCTTATGAACCTAGGCAATTGGCTCTTATTTCACAATGTCTGACATGTTGATGGAGCAGTTCTTACTTTTAGCATGAACAAATGCGGCATGCTACAAAGAGTAGTAGTTGTATGCACTTTATTTGTACAGTACTTGCCTTTGAAAATCTTATTTTTCTGCAGAGGTGTGATCACCAGTTCAGGTGGGGCTGTAAGAGTGAAGATGTTACCAGGGCGTGGAAACTACTCTGCAATATATGCCAATGGAATCCAGTCCCAACTCTTCTCTAAGTCAAGATCATCATTTTCAGTAGCTAGTAAGTGAATGATTTATTTTCTCAAAAGTTTTAGAAATTAACCCAGCATTTGAGATAATGAATTTTGTAACTGAACTATTCTTGGTGTTTAACTATTCTTGGTGTTTAAAAAACTATTCTTGGTGTTTAAAAAAACTCAAACTCTTCCTTCTGGTTGCTTAGAATGAACCTGTGTTCAGAATAGAACAACTTTATTCCAAATATATAAACGGTATAGTTTTTCTCATTTTTTTTTCTTATTGCTCTTTTATCAAACAAAAATGGTTCAAACGTAATTTGCTATTCCAATTCCTTGATTAATTTGAATGTCCTTATATGACATTTTCAGACATGGAAATAACATAAAATACACTCTTAGTGTAAAACCCAGAGACGTGTTTGGTTGCAGAGACCTCTCAGCTGTAACTCGAATTTAGAGCATATATTTCAAACATGTGCAGCTTTTATTTTTCTTTAGGACTCAACTTTCCTAAAGTTGTGTCCTTGGCTCCCAATAGCCAATTCATATTTGATCAAAGCTGAAATTGGAAGCTAAAGCAAATTGTTGTTACTTTCTGTCTTATTAGACCCTTCAACTCTATTGGAATGTTAGTTAGAGAATGTCCAAGAGAAAGGGAGAACTCCATGCTGGCTCCAACCTTCCACTCCTTTTCCATGTCAGAAATAAGCTTCTGTGATGGGAAGTATTTGGTCTTCTGTAACTGTAGTCTCCCTGTGTGGTGTAGAACTATTTGCAAAATATTGTGGAAAAGGCTGCGTGCTTTTATAGAGGTTTAACTGTAGTACAAGGATGATGAGATGTGTATTTTGATGATTTTACTATGTTACATTAAATAGAAAGAAAGTATGGGAAGTGGTGCTCAGATATGGGACATATCACAATATCATAAAGATGTGCAACAATACATTTTTAACTGTAGTTTTTCTACTATTTTGATTCTGGTAATAATATACTTTCAACAAGAGACTCATAGAAGGATGAAGGAAGAGGATGTAGAGAAAGAGGAAAACGCTTCTTTGAAATTTAGCACAACTTTGGATTTTAGCTTGCTTGTAATTTACTTTCCTAAGCAAAATTGGAATAATTCACAAACTCAACCTCTTTTTACCTCTTTTGAGAGCAGGGCAATAAATTTCTTTTATTTTTCAATGTGATAATAGGTGTTAAAGGTGAAGCCCTTGAAGCAGCTGGACATCCTATTTCAACAGCACGGCCATTTGCAGGTAAAAAAATATCAATAAAGAACAAGTCTTTTTCCACCAAAAGCTTCTCAGGAAATAAGCAATTTTGCATTTGTTCTTCCATTTTTCTAAAGTATATTTAACAGTAGGAAGAATCCCAAAGGTGCTTTTGTAAAGGCAACTGGACTTTCTTGATACAATTCTTGAAACTGAAGAAGCTTCTTAGATGAGAAGCAAAATGTTTTCAAAGAAGGAAAAAAAACCCAAGAAAATTTTTCAAAACACCTTTGGGACATCCATGTCTTAGATGATTGAGAGTCACCAAAAACAATACATATACATATTTTCCCATGTACAAGAGATAAGGATGCATAGAAGAGGGCAGACTATCTTCAGGTTTACTTGATGACACATTAGTGTTTATATCAAAATATAGAAGGTTAAATTATCTTTGTTTCTTTTTTTGAGGAAAACGACCTAAAAAACCTGTTGTGAAAAAGTCTGGAAACAAAGGTAAGTTATTATCATATACCACATAAAATAAATCTCTAAAATTATTGTATCATTTTGTTAATAAACTATTTTTCATGTTCATAGATTGTCAAGCCGATATTGCTTTCCTGATTGATGGAAGCTACAATATTGGGCAGCGCAGATTTAATTTGCAGAAAAATTTTATTGGGAAGGTGGCAATGATGCTGGGAATCGGACCTGAAGGCCCACATGTGGGAGTAATACAAGCCAGGTATGAGAAATTCATTCTTTTTCGTATATTATTCCTTCTTAAGCGCTATGATTTATAGCATTATGCTTTGCTTAGAATCTTAGAGTTGCAACTGACCATTTGGACTATGCCCAATGGAGAAATCAAAATCAAAGTGTTTGTGGTAGAAGCTTTCCTTGAGTTTCCTTTGATGTTGCCTATGTTTTTTCTATATTTCCCATTTTTCTTTAATGCAGAACTCTTAAATGCTTAAAAACTCAACTTTCCATAATTTCCAATTCCACAAAATAGATACTGCTATTGTTATTGCAAAGTGCAGAAAACTCTAATCGGGGTATTTTATAGTTCAGTAACCATATCTAGCACACTGCTGTTGGAACTACATTCAACAAAACATTGTAGTAGAGTTTTTCTCTTTAGCATTTCAAGCTTGCTGCAGATTCTGCTTTGATCAAATCCTTGTTCCTTGAACTTCATAATGAGGAGTTGGAATGTAGTGCTCTGCTAATAGTTTTAGCCTTGGATGTGAATGAATTTTAGGATAAATAACAAAACATAACAAGTCTCCTTATTTGGTATAGTATTTTCAAATGGAATTCAATGCCAGAGCAGTTCTCTTTAACTTAAAAGTATTTTAGGAATGTGCTGCGTACAATAGAATAAAATTTTTATTTGGATATGAATCTGGGATCATCGGTGTGCAAGTGTCTTCTATGCCATTAACAAACAGGATAAAAATATATTTCAGATCAGTGGGAGATTTGTATTCATATTCCTGTTTCTGGCCTGTGATTCAGCCTTCTAGATTGATAATTTTCCAGTTTTAGGGGTAAGAGGAATCCTATAATTTATACTTTCATTCTTGTAAAAGTTGCAATGGCTGTGAGAGTCAAAAGTGTAGGATATTTCCCTGCAACTGTTCCCAAATAATAGATTCTACTATCCTCACTACCTATTACCAAAACAATGTTGGTTACTTTAGGAACAAAATAAAAATAAGCAGATTTTAAAATACACATAGAATAAAATGCCCAAAACATCTGGAAGAGTTTAGCTGCTTATTACCAAGTTGATGGGTTAGCCCATAAAACTTTCAGACACAAAAGAATTACTGCAATTATATTTGTTGACCACACGAGGACCACAAGTGTTTCATCCAAGAGAATTAATAGAATCTAGGCTCCAAAATGAACATTTTTTTAAAAAAAAAACTTTTATAGGGAGCCAAGGAAAGTTTCATATTTTAAGGCAGTTAATAGTGGAAAAACACTGACAAGTGATTAAGGCAGGACAAGAACTAAATTGAAAATAGCACTTCTTAAATTAGATGCATTTTTGCTTGACACCTATCCAATGATTATGGTCCATTTGCAGTATTATAGTGAGGAAAATCAGAAAAATAGGCTTAACAGGTGTTTGGCAAAAATGTATTGAAATGAACCCAATACTTTTTAATACATAACTTTGCTCTGGGGTAACTACAAAGATTAAAAAGGAAAAAATACATTCTTGTGTTGACTACATGCATGCACTTTTCTTGGCAATGTTAGGAATGGCAGGGTGCTGCAGTATGTTTATAACAAATTATGACAGGAGAGAGATCAGGCTTTCTTCTTCCACATTTTTAAACGTTAGCTCTTTTTCTTTTTTATCCCCACTTAATTTCCTACAGTAGAGTTCTGTTTTTTGAGCCTTGAAAGTTTCTCTGTTTAACTACCTTTATTCTTCACTTCACCTCTCTGTTCTTATTACTCCCTAATTATAGCTCAATTAACCCTTTCCTGACTCTTTCTGCTTTACAACACAACCCATGACTTTTTATTATTTTTAGTACATCTCTGTCTTTTTCTCTTAGTTTGTTCTCTCTTACAAAGGTGCATTTGTATAGCTGCATTACAGAATTTGTCTTGTAATCTGTGATAGTTGCAGCAACGAAAAGAAAGAAAGAAGGGAATCTGCAGTTTGTTCTATTACTCTGACCTGGAAGTATTTTGTGGCACGAGGAGGGAACACTGTGACTGACAGGAGAGATAGGACAGAAAGTAAGGGTGATAGCCCTGACAGAAATATGCAAAGAAAAAACCTGTTACTTAGGCAAAGGGGTCTAAACCTCTTTTTTTAAGTTCTGGGAGACAATATAGTTTTCAGAAACAGCTAGACAAGTGCCTCCCTGATTGACTAAACAATAAGAAGGAAGAGAGGTAAAGCACAGTCTTACAAGATGCTGTTATTGCTGGCAAAAAGTATAGTTCTTGTCTTCTTGTGGAGATGATTCTCTGCTCTGTGGTCTATCTCATGATGGTTTCCAATAGAAGATAATAATTGTAACTCAGGGTTGAACTGTAGGGTCCTTGGTGCTCTCCGAGCTTGATTATTTTCTTGCAAATGTTTCATTATCCAACTAGAAAACATCATCAGTGCCCTGGTAATTAACAGATTAACAGAGTTGGAAGGGATCTTGAAGGTCATCTAGTCCAACCCCCCACTCAAGCAGGAGAGCCTACACCATTTCTGACAAATGGCAGTCCAATTTCTTCTTGAAAGTCTTAAGAGATGAAGCTCCCACAACTTCCGAATGCAAGCTGTTCCATTGGTTGATTATTCTCACTGTCAGAAAGTTTGTTTCTAGGTTGAATCTCTCCTTGGTCAGTTTCCATCCATTATTCTTTGTCTGGCCTTCAGGTGCTTTGGAAAATAGCTTTACCCCCCTCCTCTCTATGGCAGCCCCTCAAATATTGGAACACTGCTATCATGCCACCCCTGGTCCTTCTCTTCACTAGACTAGCCATGCCCAGCCCCTGTAACCGTTCTTCATGTTTTAGTCTCCATTCCCCAATCATCCTGGTTGCTCTTCTCTGCACTTTTTCTAGAATCTCAACATCTTTTTTATAGTGTGGTGACCAAAACTGGATGCAGTACTCTAGGTGTGGTCTTACTAGGGCTTTATAGAGTGGTATTAGTACCTCACTTGATCTTGATTGTATCCCTCTGTTAATGAAACATAGGTTTGCATTGGCTTTTTTGGCAGCCGCTGCACACTGCTGGCTAATATTTAGCTGGTTGTCAACTAAGACTCCAAGATCCCTCTCACAATCACTGCTATTAAACCTGGTTTCACCCAGTTTATATGTGTACTTTTGGTTTTTCTTACCTAAGTGTAGGACTTTACTTTTCTCTACATTGAATTTCATTTGTTAGATAGGCCCAGTGTTCAAGTCTGTCAAGATCCATGTGGATCTTGAGCCTATCTTCTAGGGCAAAAGGAGGAGACGGCAGAGAATGAGATGATCATATAGTGTCATCAATGCAATAAACATAAATTTGGGCAAACTCTGGGAGACAGCAGAGGACAAGGGGGCAGATGATATGTCCATGCTATGGTCCATGGTCTTTTAAAGAGCTGGGTACAACTTAACAACTGAAAAACAGAAGCAAATGTTGAGTCAAGTTATTTTTTATATAAAAAGTGAATGAGAATTGTATTCACATCCTAATTGTTGCATGCCACACATCTTAGTTCATGTGTTCTTTTCCCAGTGATTATCCAAAAACTGAATTTTATCTGAACAACTTCACTGCTTCAAAAGATGTTTTATTTGCGATAAAAGAAATAGCTTTCCAAGGAGGCAATTCCAATACAGGTAATTCTTGTCCATACAGGTCAAATATAACAAATATTTTATAATATACTATTAGAATTCTTCTGTTTCAAACTTTTAACTGGATGAAACAGTGCATTATAGGACAAACCTTTTTCAATCAAGGTACCATAGATGAGCTTATTTGCAGACTGCATTAAAAATTTCCCACATGTGACTCCTGTGGAATTGAAATTTGACAAATTTCATAAAGTGTTTTATGACATAAAAATTATCATAAAACATTTTATGACACAATACAAAACATCATAAAACATTTCCTGTGGTCAGCTCCTGATATTTGATTATGCTATACGTTTAACAGGGGTTACTATCAAGGCAGATACATGTGTGAAATATCTCCTTACATGTTTAGATTTTTTTCAATATATTGAAAAAAGAGAGGGGGGACACAGAGGGATAGAGACAAGGAAGATTTTTTATGTTCACTGCCAGTTTCCCATAAGAAATTCAATAGGGAATCTGACAGGAAGTTGGAAGTGGCTCTCACTCCCACTGATTTTTTTTTGTTGTTGCTTACCTATGGGAATTCTCTATTTAGGTAAGGAATTATCTCTGAAACAGTGATCCAACAGAGCAGAGTTTTATGGATTAATATGGATTAAACCTAGCATTGCATGTATAAAGATGTTCATACAAGGAATGGGTCTTTTCCCTTCTCTATTCTTGCATACCCAAGTCCAAATCAGTTCCCCAACCCAGCTAAACAGAATTTGAGAGTGAATAATAGTTATGGGTTATGGTGGGTGGGATGGTTGTTTCTCTCCATTTTTTTGGTGGAAGACTTTCCTTAGTTGGAGGAATTAATTTATCATGTATGAATGAAATTTTCATTTCATCTGAGTTATTGGCACATGTAATACTCTTGGCATTGGAATGACTGTCAAATAATGTTCTAAATAATGAAAATAATTTTATGTAATTTGCACCATCATAAAATGTAAATAGCAGGTGTACTTGTTATAGAAGAAAATTACAAATAATTGTACAATTTATTTTCATGGTACTTCCTTAAATAAGATCTTTCTTTTTAGATATTAAACACATATCGTGAATTTTATTGTACTGAGAATAATAACATTCTTTTTTTCCTTCCTCTCTATCAGGAAGAGCTTTGAAACACTCAGCACAAAGATTTTTTTCTATTGAAAAAGGGGTACGCAAAGGCATTCCTAAAATCACTGTAGTTTTCTTAGATGGCTGGCCATCAGATAATCTGGAAGAAGCTGGTATATTGGCTAGAGAATTTGGTGTTAATGTATTCTTTGTGTCAATTGCAAAGCCTACATCTGAAGAACTGGGGATGATTGAAGAACTAAATTTTGTTGAAAAGGTAAGAAAAATCTCTACCTGTTTGTATTACTGTACAGTCAGTATAGCCATTTTAGTTCTGATTAAATAGTAGAATATCTTAATACAGAAGTGGGCAACATCAGCAACAAATCACCTTCCTAGCTTTATAGATTGCTAAGAGGATAATGTGGTATTTGATGTCACTAGAAAGCATACAGTTATTTTTTTCATTCCATTTTTCCAGGGTTTGGAGTTTTTTTTTTAACTGGAATTAAAATTGGAATTGGGATACCTCCATCCCTAGCTTTAAAAAATCTGAACTAATGCCCTAAACTATCAAAATTTAGTTAATTTAGAAATTTAGAATGTTTTTTTTAGAAAACAGAGTTGGAAGGCACCTTGAAGGTCTTCAAGTCCAACCCCCTGCTCAGGAGGAAACACCATTTCAGACAAATGGTTGTCCTATCTCTTCTTGAAAATTTCCAGTGTTGGAGCATTCACAACTTCTGGAGGCAAGCTGTTCCACTCATTAATTATTCTGTCAGGAAATTCTGCTTAGTTCTAGGCTGCTTCTCTCCTTGATTAATTTTACTGATGAATTTCAACTGTATGTTCTGGAGATACTAGACACAGGTTTTAAGTTGCCCAAACTGAACTTGATAAACATACTTACAATATCTATGAATGTCTCAGTGATCTAAGACATTTTATATCTTCCCTGTAGAGAGACCCTTAATAAATCAACAAGGATAAATCAAGAGGATAATGCCAAATACATATTGACAAATTAAAGGAAAATGAGTAAATGATAAAGGGTGAGGATGGGTGGGAGACTAAACAGCACATCAATCCCTGAAAGGCTCTGGAAGAGCTGGCTCATAAAGGCTTCCTAAATGCAGGATGAGTATTATGCATCACAAGCAAACCTTTGTAGCGTTTGCCAAAACAAGAGTTTTAGTACAAAAAAATCTGTTTTGCACATGTGCTATAACTCATGCCTTTTTATTTTGCTTTTAAAAACAGGCAGTCTGTCAAAATAATGGATTCTTTTCCTACAACATACCCACTTGGTTTGGTACCACAAAACACGTGAAACCCCTTGTTCAAAAACTCTGTGCACATGAACAAATGTTATGCAGCAAGACTTGCTATAATTCCGTCAACATAGCTTTCCTCATAGATGGCTCTAGCAGTATTGGCGACAACAATTTCCACCTTATGCTTGGATTTATTAGTAATGTTGTCAAATCATTTGATATCACAGATATTGGTGCCAAAATTGCAGTTATTCAGTTCACTTATAATCAGCGCACAGAATTCAGCTTTACAGACTACAAAACAAAGGAAACGGTTCTTTCCGGTGTTCAAGCAATCCGCTATATGAGTGGTGGTACTGCTACAGGAGAAGCCATTACTTATGTAACCAAAAATGTGTTTGCACCTGTGAAAGATGGAGCCAACAAAAATTTTCTGGTAATTTTGACTGATGGCCAGTCTTATGATGACATCCGAGGGCCTGCAACCGCTGCTCATAAAGCAGGTAATATTTATTGTCTCCGTCAAATAAATAATTATTCAACACACCATACTTCAGATCTGAGACATACTTAGCTTGGTTTTTTTTAATAACAATATTTCTAGGGCCACTCACAGTGATTCTGGGTTGTGTATCAGAATTAAAACAGAAAACAATACTTTAAAATGACAAATAGGTCATATTGGGGAAATTAAACAAACTGTAATTATATATTCACACACACCTACACATACAGAAAAAAAAATTGGTGTTTAATTTTATCATGTTGAAGTGCTCCAGAAATCTTGCATATAGTTTAATTACATGATAGATGGGGGGTGGGGGTGGACAGGGGTTGTATAAATAGCTTGATTTCAGATTTTCTCTACAGTACTCCTGATTTCCCACAGTTCACTTATTCACAGTAATGCCTGATGATATAAATGCATATCAAGTGCTTTATGATAAAATGTGAGCGTATCCTGTTTTTACAGTTATCTTTCCCCTGCCCCGCCCACCAAGCCACATACACAGAACCAGTAATATTTTTTTTTTAATCCCACCACTGATTGATGGGCATGGCTCATTTGGATTATAGCAGTTGGAAAGACTCATGATTGAGGACTGATGGAATCAATAGAAAGTTCTTTTTCTCCTGCTATTCTAGCGAAATTCTGCAATCTTCTTGCTAGAATCTACCTCTGGAATTCAAGTAGCACAATCTCTTAGCAAAAGTCCTAAGTCCAGTACTCTATTAATTAGCTCCCTATTTCAGACAATGCCATTTGTTCTGTTTGTATAGATATTAAGCATGTCAAATCCTTTTCTACATAAACTTTAAGCACACTCTCAACAATGTTTTTTTTCTTCTCAATGATTTTTAAAGGTATCAACATATTCTCTGTTGGTATTGCTTGGGCTCCACTCGAGGATTTAAAAGATATGGCATCCGAACCCAAGGAAACACATACTTTCTTCACAAAAGAATTTACTGGACTGGAGCAGATTGTGCCTAATATTGTAAGAGCTATTTGCAGAGATTTTTTGGGCTTCAAACAGTGAAGACAGAAAAGACAAAAAGACTGAAGGGGTTTGACTCTAAGTACATCTGCAAAACTAAAATCCCTGGAGTATAAGATGTTCTGTTATTCTAGCACACAGTTACTTGGTGGTGAACTGGCTTACAAAGGGCTTACTGTTGTACTGCCTTTAGGCAAAACTTCAATTAAAATCAGTGTATTTTTTTCTGAATAGAGAACCTGGCTAAAAGTACTATTAGATACTATTTTTAATGTTCTTGTTAACTTTTCAAAGTTGGCCAACTTATCTAATATTCATTTTGTGCACAAAAAATGCATCTGTTCCTGGCACTGTTACTCACTAAACGTTTTGCAAATTAGAAATATCCAAAGTACTCTATTAAATATTTATCTTTTTGCTGTGGAATGATGTCCACTATGTAAAAAGAATATTCTGGTGAGTATGCCGTTAATAAACATTGTAATATCTTTGCTAAGGAATGCACATAGCCAGACAGATATTAGTATACGTTTGCAGTACAGTATTACATGGTTCCAAAGACTGCTTTTCAGTTATATTTTTTTTAGTATTAAATATTCCAGTGCTACATATAAATTTTGATTTAAAGAACACCTTGATTGTAATTATCTTGGAAATGTCTTTATGATGAATTATTTGCACATTTTTCAAACCATTTAAACATTATTTTACTTATAAAACCTGTTTGAGCTTGAAATTGACTTAGCTCAGTTAAATTTAACGGTCTGAATTTAAATCCAAATATTTTAAACTATATGGCATAAGCATTCTGCTGAAACTGGTAACCTACAATTATGAAGTTGTATAATTACAATGACTTGCAAAGGAAAAAATCAAAAGCAACTAAGTACAAAGGAATAATATTTATCTGCTAATAGTCTTTAAAAATGTAATTACCAGTATCTTACACAGTGGTACCTTGGTAGTCATCATTAATTAGCTTTGGGAGGCATGACAAGTATCAAAAACAAGTACCAAACATTTTTTTTCGGATAAGGAACAATGTAAATTAATGTGTTCCCAAACCAATTACAATGCATATTTTAAGGCAATATGTATAAAAATAGGGTTGCATATCATTACATGAGGAAAAAGCCTAAAAGTTAATGGTAAAATAAAAACTTCTGTACTGATGAAGAAAACATGCGCAAACATACACAAAATGACCACAGAAGCTAAGACTACAAGGGGACGTGCAAAGGACAAGAGCTACCGCATGACTGATGTGTGACCCTTTGATCAGCTGGAAAGGGAGGCAACCAACATTAATAACCTTTAGCCAGTCCCAACAAACAATGTGTCAAAGTGGTCAAAATTTTCTCATCAAAATGCATCAAGTACCAAATTGGACAAGTTTCAAAGAAGTTCTTATGAGGTACCACTGTACGTAAAAAAATCCTGTTTTTGTGTTACCCTAATTGATCTTTTGTTTACTAAAATTTTACTCATAGAGCTTTAAAAAATGGCATGTAAAATATACATTATTTTTTACCTATTTCTTTTAAATGTATAAATAAAGCAATAAGGAATGCAACTATCAATTTAAGGGCTGAATCATAACAATAAAACATTACAAAACTTTACTTTCCTTTCTTTAAAAAATTAAGTACTATGAAAAGTATAAGAATTTCATGCAATAGTCTACAATTGTCTAATTCATTTAATTTGGGTATGATAAAATTGTACTAGTTCATTCACAAACTCAGAGGTACTAGTTATTCCAATTTTTTTTCCTATTCTAATATTTATGTAACTGGCAAAATAAAAATGAATTCAACCAATATGATAGTCTAATATGCAAATTAGATACATTTAATTAAGACATTTAATTAATTTGAACTTGACTCATTACTACCTTACTTCAACTTGAAGTATATACGGTAAATATTTAGAAAGTTGTGTGTGCACGTAGTAAGGTTTTCTATGAATCAAATACCATTCCTTGTTACTATGTCCATTTGTTGCCTTGACAATAATAGAAGAGTGGTTTGTGTTCCAGAATGTTTTCCTTTTCCTAATGTAACCTATATTTCTGGGATTTTCTGGTAGTCTTCTATCGCGAAGGAATGAATGAGGCTGTATCCAAGTTTATTTTCTTTTTACAGTCTTGCAGAGGAAAGTCTTTTAAGAAAGTCTTTTTACAGTCTTCCAAGAGGAAAGGGGGATTTTCAAATTTTGCATTAGTATCAACGTACTTCCTTCCACAATACGGGTAATTTTGATCAAGGAAAAGATGAACAAAAAGATGAACAAAGAATTATCAGGAATCTTTTCCACCAGCCAGATTTGGGATCAGTGGCTCTTCTCTGTACAGAATGTCACAATGTGATTCAACTCATTTTGTTTTTATTCAGTGTTTTTTTTAAAAATATCCACAAAAGCATCTTTTCCCCCATTTTAACCAAGTTTTAAACAGCAAAGTATACATTGGGCAATCATATTAAATAAGTACATATAATTTAACCATTACAGTCCAGCAGTCAGGAAAACCTCTCAGATAACTACCCAAAAATATTTGCCGATTGGTAGGAGGGGAGAGAATACAAATGAAGTTTTAAGAAACCTAGCCAGAGGCTTAGAGTGCTTATCTTGATACCAATAATCAAATGTTGCAATGTTTAAATTTACTACATAAAAGCAGCACAGTAGAAATAATGCTGATTATTGAAAACAAGTTATGCATATGAGATTAGATTACTGTTATGAGTAAACTATTACATTTTTTAATTTCTGATCTAAAGGTTAGTTTCCAAGTCCTATTATGCATTTAATCACTGTGCCACTATTTCAAGAATTATTCTTTAAGATTTGTTTAAAATATTGCTTTAGCATACAAAGAAAAATCCCAAAACAAGAGCAAAAATATTTAATGCATATAAAAATGAGCTGGATCTTTAAACACAGAATTAAAGCTTTATCCCATGGAATAATATTGATCCATATTTCCATTATATCAGTATAGAAGCAGTTCTGAAGTAGTTCGTATATATCAATCCAGGGTTAGAATTTTTTCATTATAGAAAAGTACTAATGATAAATTCCAAATATTCATAGTTATGTAATTATGAATATAATTCAAAATCACATTGATCTCTTTAAACAATATTCTTTCCCAAACCACTAATAAATATTCAACCAAAACAAGATAACAGAACAAATAAATATGCTTTCCATCATTTTACAGTTCCAGCATAATAAAATGGATGGCCAATCCTTCTTACACATTCTGGGATGGCCAATTAGCATGAAAAAGGTAACTTAATTTTATTTTAAAATCATAACACATTCATCACTTTTTCAAACTCATCTTTTATTTAAATTTTATTTAAATGTGCATTCTGTTTATTCCAGAGTTCTTTCAAATGCAACTATTTGCATTACTAGTAAATTTAATTTAATTTTTAATTTCACAACATATGGACAGGGTTAACCATAGTTTCAAATGGGAAACGGACCATTCTAGACCAAGCCAGGTCCAAAAATGCTAGGGAATTTCTAGAAACCTGAAACTTGCACAAATTAACTATCAATAGACATAGACATACACAGTATCTACATACTATGCAAGAGAGAATCAACAAGCCAAAAAGGGAACAAAAAGACCTCCCCACCAGCAAACATGCCCTTCATCTATGCAATGATGCTGACAGATTCTACTTAAAAGTGTGGGTTGTCATCTTTAAAGCCCTTCATGGCTTGGGACTGGATTATGCGAGGAACTGTCTCTTTTTGGTTATATCCACCTGGCTGAGAAGAGGGGGGGAAGGAAGGAATATTGCTGTCTCCTAAGGTGATACATCTGGCAGGGCACAGAAGGATCTTCTCTGTAGCGGCTCCCTCTCTTTGGAACATAATTTCTGCAGAGATTTACTGCGTCCCCTCCCTTTGACACTCACATAACTCATTTAACGTTAATTAGCAAATCTACATCTAAAAGTATGCTATATATTATCTAATCTCTAAAGTAAAGGCATCAATATTTGTAGAATTTATAGAACTAGTCCAAAATTTTTAAAAACCACTTGATCAAAGGTAGCATTGTTATGAATTAAAATGCAAAATATGTTACCTTGCCATTGTCCACTTAAAAATACTAGGAATATATGTTTTGAAACAAGTTCTTGTAAGGGAGGAATACTGTCCCAAATTACTAATAACATAATACAACTACCGTACTTAAAAAAACAAAAATTACCTCAATATGTAAACAATACTTGTGCTGTTGAAACATTCATTTCCTAGTTCAGTTACTTAAGAGAACAGAATGATACACATACATTTTGTAACAAAATATAGCCAACAGTAATATACAGGTACACCATTTAGTATTTATTATATGCATTTTATATACATTATCTTTTTAAACAGCGGTACTTTTTGTTATGTTGTACAATCTTAAAAATTTGCTGATTCATAGTTCATAAAACAGAAAACTTACAAAACTCATCAAAACTCGCAAACTGATCAAAAAGATTTTTGTGGAAGACTAGAAAAAATACTTTATTGTCTTAATCATGCAGTTACACAAACAAAATCTTTAGTTACATTATAAACTGAAGCACATCTGAAAAAAACAAATCAAACGCAGGAATAACAATTCAAAACACAGCCAATTTCTGACTCTTGATTCAACTACAATTTTGCATTCTATCTGAACTGCAAATAAAAACATTTTCACTCCAGAAGTTCTGAAACAACTTCTCGGAATCAACTTTAATCCAGACGCTTAGCTGGGGGAAAAAAAGTTTGTCTGTAACTTAAAAACTATTACATGTCCCATTTTTAGTCTATTTTAGACTGTTCAAAGAGTGCCATAATA
The DNA here is from genome assembly GCF_051295495.1 of Thamnophis sirtalis. Classification (NCBI taxonomy): domain Eukaryota; kingdom Metazoa; phylum Chordata; class Lepidosauria; order Squamata; family Natricidae; genus Thamnophis; species Thamnophis sirtalis. The sequence goes on from NW_028261381.1 coordinate 122,128,560, forward strand.
GATATACAGGGCCCATTAACATACTACATAAAAAGAATATAAAGTCCAACAAAAAGTGAAATAAATAATAGGCCATTAGCCAGATGGGTAAACCTTGATAAATAATCTCGTAAATACAGTAAGATGTACAAAATATCACATAGTGATAGGATGTCAAGATTAATTTTAAAAGTTCATTGGAAGGGCTGGACATGTTTAATTCCTCTGTGTTCCTTTTACACACATTTTTTTACAGTCCTTTAGGAAACCGGTAATGCAGTGATGATTAATTAGTATCCTATTGAAAGGACGTAGCAGAGCTTTGTTAGGCAACAAAGGGAACCGTGTTGTTACAGGGCAGCAGGCCAGCAAGATCTCTGGTTTAGGATACTATAATGCAGAAAAACGTCATCCATACAATCTTGAGCACTGTTATGACAGGCTAAATATATAAAAGACATATAAAAACTAGAATTTTATCGAAATATTTTGTGCAACTAATGCTAAATATTTTAAGTTAGTTCCTTTTTCTTTAAAGCAAAATAAAAGTTTAAAAGGGGATTCTGTGGCATTTGACCGATAAACAGAAAATACTAAGAGATGCAAAGAAAGCTACTCTTGGAGCTCACTCCCCACCACCTCACCCCCACAAGAGCACATTCCTAACCCTAAGGCAGCACACAGAGTCCAAAATAAACGTCTTTAATAAGATTTGATTCCACGTTCGTTTAAAGACACACCTAAAGAACAAATGCTCAGTTCGTATCCAGTCAAGGCTACAAATACTGGTTTGCTTTCCCCCCCACCCCCCACCCCAAAATACAGTAATTACAGTTAAATGAATCAGCCCAGTATTATTCATGAGATCGCAGTCTGACCAATTTATACCTGCCCCAAACACAGTCTCTGCTGAGGCTGGTTACATGTAGTGTCATCAGTAACCGTTACAGTGATGGCAGTGATGCATTCCCTCTTTTTGTCCAGGCAAACCTGCTACTAAAGTTCAGGCTTGCTTTATTGTGTCACACAAATACTTTAGCAAGGGCATCGGCACCTGCACTTGCAATGTATGCTTTTGAAGGGTGAAAAGCTACATCATAAATGGATTCGTCCAGCTTTTTTCTATGGGCGGTTATTTCTTGCACACATGTTTTACTGTCCAAGTTCCATAATCGAATAGAGCAGTCATGACCTGAACAAAGAGGTAAACAGAAGTGTTATAAATAAAGCACAAATGCATTACTAGGAAGTCTCTTGGCAATACAGGAGCTTGTTAACTTACTTCCAGACATCAAGTAGATTCCGTTAGGATCCACAGCTAAGCTTGTGACAGCATCCAAATGAGCAACCATCGAATGGATCATTTTACCTAGTATTAATGTACATAATAAATATGAAGAATAAAGACTTATACTTTATAAAAGATAAAGTAATTATATGATTGGAAGAAAAAAATAAGAGTGCAATACAAAATTCAAACAGAATTGACATGCAACAATGATTATCAAAAGAAAGATATTAAATTTGTAGTGCGCATAACGATTAGAAAAAACTGGCATGTCTTTTGCTTCAGTCTTGATCGCTAAAACAGATTCATTCTATAAAAATGCTGGAAATTGTGGAGAGCAACAGAAATGACTTTGAAAAAACTACATGACAACAACTTATAAAAGCATGTTTTTGTTGCTGCAGAGTTTATTCAAGGTCATCGCAATGGCTGTCCAGAAATATAATAATTGGGATAGATCATTTTTTTCTCATTAGGTGACAAAGCCACAAAACCCAACAATTCTGGTAAATGATTACCAACTCAAATTCTGAAAGTTGAATTCTTTTCAACACACTAAAACAGTGATGGCTAACCTTTTTGTTGTTGGTTGCCAAAAATGCAAAGGAATGCGTGCGATAGCGCCCGCGCGTGCCGGCACCCATAATGCAAAGTGTGCCCCCACATGCACGCACACCCCCCCCTCATGTGCGCCACACTACTTGCCTCCAAGCTGAGTTTGGTATTTCCTCCTGAAAGGGCAGGGCAGGGTGTTTTCCCCCTTCCCAGGCTCCAGGAAAGTCTCCAAAGTCTGGGTAGGGCCTAAAAGAAGCTCAATGGGCCAACCAGAAGTTTGGAAATGATCCATTTCCAACTTCCGGGGAGCCTCTGGGGGGCCAGGGGAAACCGTTTTCACCCTTCCCAGGCTCCAGAGGCTTTCCTGAAGCCCCGGGAGTGTGAAAACAGCCTTCCCCTGTCCCTCACAGGCCCTCTAGAAGCCAGAAGCGGATTGTTTCCGAACTTCCAGTTGGGCTGTTGGGGCCGTATTTTGCCTCCCCAGGCTCCGAAGGCTTTCCTCAAGCCCAGGAGGCAAAACAGCCTCCCCCAGCCCCCCGGAAGACCAAAACCCAGCTGGGCAGTGTGCAGATGCACCCAGGAGCTGACAGCTCATGTGCCGGCATATATGGCTCCATTTGCCACCTATGGCACACGTGCCATAGGTTCGCCATCAGAGTACTAAAATATTATAAAACTTCATATTGCTACAAAGTATATCAAAATAGAAGCTATGGTTATAATTGTTGACACCATGTTCGTTTCACTGGAAATTATGTACAATTCTTTCTTAGAAGAATAATATGTTAAATTGTGGATGTACCGATAGTCCTTGACTTACAACAGCTCGTTTAATGACTGTTCAAAGTTATGATGGCACTGAAAAAGTGACTTATGACCATTTTTTCAAACTTATGACCATTGCAGCATGGTCAGGACTCAATTGTGGCTATAAATTGAAGATTACCTGTGTAGTATGTTTACCATCCAAGTTGCATAATGTCACAAATAACCTTATATATAAAAATAAAATCTCATATAGAATTCAACAGGGACACAATTTCTAGATCATAATTTTATTCTATATAGGCTTAGACTGTATCTGTAGTTTGGGTTTCCCCAAAAGGAAGATTTAATTTTTTTAAAAATTAAAATGTCTTTGGGACTTATTAACTAGTGATGGAATATTTAGATGAAATAGAAATCTAATTTCACAGCTTGATTTACAATTTATTCTGTTCTATTTTGATGCTACCATTAATCTGATATTTAAGTTGACATAAGATATTCTAATATATAGAATCAAACAAAAATTACTTTGAAATGCTCACTAAATGTTATGTTTGTATGCCTCTTCCTTATTTAAGCTTTTCCTACTTTTTTATTATGTTTTAAAATAATTTAATAAATGCAGGGAATAAAATATTTATAGTTTGAGAAGACTAGAGAGTCAAACAAATATGCAAGAGAAATAAAACAACTGTTTATTAGATTACTCTATGTAATTCAGCTTTCAGCTAGATCAGGCCTGTCAAACTGGCAGCCCGTGGGCCGGATGTATCACATACAGGCCACACCCACCCCGGCTCTGCAATTAAAGTTAACAATTTGTCACGAGAAGCAATCGAGTTTGATATCCATGAGCTAAATGCTTCTCAAGTCCGGAATCATTAAAAACCATGCTTTATCCATTACTTTGCCCTTGAATCTGTAGCATTTAAAGGAGAATGTTAAAGCCCAGTTAATATACCATTTATCTTCTTTTGTAATGTACTAAGTTTTATTCTGATCCCTTATGAGTGTCAGGATGAAATACTTTTTGGATTGATAATCCTGATTTCAAAATGTTAATTATAATCACTAACAGATAATAGAAACATGAAATAGGTCAGTAACTACTAGAAAACATTATCTGATCCACTACAAAAAGGCTTCAAAATTTAGATCCTAATGACTTAATCCCTTTGAAAAATTCATCAAATAATACTTCTAACTTTAAGCTTAAGGAAACAAGCTGAGACCAACCATTACAGTCAGATGAATATGCTCTCTTTCAATCACTTTTATGATGAAAGGACAGATCAAAGAAAAAAAAAGACAAAAAGGCAAATAGAAATGTGAAGGCTAGGGATTAGGAAAGAATAGCAGAATGACAAAAATAAAAAAGACAAGACAAACATTCAAGTAAGTCCAAAATGTAAAGAAAAAGGTAAAATATAAAATTTGGAAATTTCAAGAAAACTGTTTTTATTTCCTTACCCGTTTTATTGTCAAAAAACTTTATGTGTCTATCTTCATGAGCTGTTATTGTTACAGGAAGTGTAGGATGACTTACTACTCTGTTAATGTGATTGCTTGACTGCAATCCTAGGAATGAAACAGAAGCAATTATTACACTTTAATTAAGTATAAGGAATTAAGGAAGCATTAATACAGATAGTTTGCTTTAGCCTTATATTTCAAAATCATTAAACTGTTACTATGCTATTAAATTAGTCAACTCTGCTAGGAAATTTCCACTGAGGATACAGGCAGAAGTTAAAAATTGCAATCATTATTATGAGATGGAATAACGGCAAATTTCAAATTTGACTTTCTCTGATTCTTTGCTTCCATTGAATACTAGAGAGTACAAATTTCCATCCAATCTGTGGCAAAGCATTTATTTAGAAATGGCAAAACGTAAGTTTGCAATAAGGTGAAAGCCTACAACTTTTCATTTCTCTTCTTTGTGTGCAAACAGGGGGATATAAGAGCATCAGAGCTCAAGATAAGCAATGGTTCGTTGCAATTCATTATCCTAAATGTTTAGAACTTGAACCATTTCAATTTGGTATGCAAAGTAATTCTATCAATTTGGTGCAATATGCTTATAAGAGTAATTCAAGCAAAGAAATTGAAACAAAAGAAACAAATTTACCAGAATCTGTTTGTGAGGACAGCATTACCAGTGACTGGGATGTTTCCAAATCATAGATGACAGTATTGCCAGTGCTGAACGATGTCACTATATGGGCAGGATCACAGCCTATGAAGTCAACTGATGTGGGAATTCCATATTCTAAAGCACACAGGGGGGAAAAACCCATAGATTCTGTAAAAACTATTTGTTAACCCAAATTTTTACATTTCTTCATTCAGTATTTTCTTAGAAGTACTAATTTTTAACATAATAAATCTATCTGGAAAATAATTAAAGCCTACCTAACTTTCTTCAAACCCAATTCCATTGATTGCTAGTATCTTTGTCATCCTAAAGTAAATGGATAGGATACCATCTCTTCCCACACTAATTGGACCACTGTCCCAGATCTACCAAGAAGGCATCAATATATAGCCAAAGCATGTGGTAAAAAACTTCTGAGAATTATTATAATTACCTATTAAAATTTTGAATTTTTTAGAATTACTATTAATCAACTCTTTGGTATATTTGATTTATTCTTCTGAACTTTCTTTAAAAAGTAAAGACTTTCACACAACTCACCTCTATTTCCATTGTAAGTGCAAATACAGGTCACTTTTTCTGGTGGATTCCACAATCTAACAGTGCCATCTGCTGAACAAGATAGTAAGTGATTCTTTATACCACTATAAGCGAGATCCCAGACAGCATCTGTGTGAGCGATTAATGTGCCAGCTAGAACATTTGGCTCTGTAGAAAAATTAAAAAAGATGTTAGGTTTAATATTGCTAAGGACATATTAGTTCACATGCTATAAGGATCTTAATTAACATGCTATATGGATCTTGACTGAGATCAATCCAAAGATCACAGAAAACATTGCAATTTAAATTCATATGAGCAATCATTCAGTTTATTATGGAACATAAAGGTTATCTCAGAGAGGTTAATTACGTGACTGATATTACACTTTACAACATTTATAGATAAGGCTTACCATATGTATCATATGGGTCCACATTAGGGCTAGGCATATTCCACCACTGAATAGTTGCATCAATACCACCACTAAAACACTGTTCTCCGTTAGAACTAATTGCCAAGGATAACACAGGTCCACTATTTTAAAACAAAGGGACTATTATTACTATTAATAAAACAATTACAGTTTTGAATTTAGAAAGTTAAGATTATCAACATTTTGATGCATATTTTTCTATAAATTACATAAATAATATAAAACATTTTTAATGCTTAGAAATATATTCAGAATATATCTGATTGCTGTTTTAAAGTTAAATAAAATCAAAAGAATGAATGTGCAGCCATTAAATCAACCATTTCTCATATAGAACTTTCTTTAGGCTACCTGGAGAAGCATTTGTCAGGAATATTAAAAAATTAGAAATACTCACATATGGGCTCTGAATGTGTAAATAGGTTCCACATCTAATGAGGCACTCCTAAAATAAAAATGTCAAAAAGCAATCTGTGAGCATGATCTTGACATATTAAAACTTCAGAACTTCCATGTTCTTTAACGTATGTAAATATATACTTGCTTTTTGGCAGGTACTGTTTTTTGTAAGTTCCAAAGTTTTAGGGTATGATCCTCAGAGGCTGTAACCAGCACAGGCTCCACAGGATGGAAAGCTAATGCTCGCACTCCATCAAAATGGCTGCGCAATGTATATTTAGGATTCCAGGTTTTTCTAAAAGCATCTTTGTTGGCTGGCAGCTAAAATAAAAATGAATGTTAACATTAGTAGCAAAAGCATACAGCTATATAGGTAGTCTTCAACTAATGACTGTAATGGAGCCTGACCACTACAGTTGTAAGCTGTGACAACTCTAAAAGGGGTTGATCATGTGACTAATATGGCTTTACAACCTTGTTTGCAGTTGTTAACTGAATGTTGCAGCCATTAAGCAAACTAATGGTTTGCTATGGGCACAGTTTTGCCAAAAACCAGAAATAAATGCCATCTTTTTGGCAAAACTATCATAAAACATGGTGACATGACCTTGGGTTGCTACAATCTTGGGGTCCATCTTGATTTACCATATAAGTATAAGATGCACCTTTTTTTCCTCAAAAAAAGAGGCTGAAAATCTGGGTGCGTCTTATACACCGAATACAGTATTTTTTGCCTCCCGAAGCCCCGCCCCTTACCAAAATGGCTGTGTATACCCTTATGGAGGCTTTCAGAGAGCTCCTGGGGGCTGGGGAGGGCAGAAATGAGCAAAGAACAGGCCGTTGTTTCCCCCCCCCAGCCCCCAGGAGTATAGGTTAAGCCTCCATAAGGCTATGCATGAAATTTTTTGATAAAAAACATTTTTTGCTGGTTTTTGCCCCCCCCCCCGGAGCACTCTGCAAGCCCCCCCCCTGGCTATTCATGCCTTTAAAAAAAAAAAAAAAAAAGGGCCCATTTTTGTGAAAAATGGGTCATTTTGGGGAGGTGCAAAAACTTTTTTTCCCCCTTTTGGAAAGCTCTTTAACTGATTGATGAGAATTACATTGATCAAGTGCTGTGCCAGCAGAAACACCTACCTATCTACTGTATTTCTCTCGCTCACTCTATTTCTTTCTCTCTCTCTCTTCCTTTATCTACCTACCTAACTACTCCCTCTCCCTACCTATCTACCGTATTTCTCTCTGTATCTCTATTTTTCTCTCTATCCCTCTACCTACCTACTTACCTACCTACCCTCTCTCTCCCCCCTCCCTTTATCTACCTACCTACCTACCTAAGTATTATCTCTTCCCCTACCTACCTACTGTATTTCTCTCTCTCTGTCTATCCCTCTATCTACCTACCTACTTTTAAAAAAAAATGCTTCTTCAAAACCTTGGTATGTCTTATACTCCGGGGCCTCTTATACTCCGAAAAATACAGGTACTAAGAAGCTCTGGGAAGTGACTCCCAGAAGTGATGCCTAGAATGCTATTGCAGGAAGAGCAAGTCTGTGAGTGAGTGTCTGAGTAATCATGAACAATCATGGTATGAACAGTATATAATATCAAAGAAATTACTGTTCTATTGAAAGCTTTAAGCTCACCAAATGCTCCATTAGACTTTTGGAAAAATATTCTGGGATAAATTAGTCCAAAGTGGAACTTTCTGGTATCAATGAGAAATGTTAGGTTTGGAGAAAAACCCTGCATTTCATTTCCTGAAGTGTTATTTCAACAATGAAATATATAATAATGGGGGTATCATAAGTTGGGACTCCTTTGCAGTATTAGGATCTGGAAAAGCTTGTAATTATGGAGGAAATAATGGATCTTATTGTACCAACAACTTGTATAGGAGATGCTATATATGAACTGAATTTTTTTTTAAACAAACAGCATTAGAATAATCCTACATTGCATGCATATCTACAAGATAAGAATGTTATTATTTTAGAGTAGCTATGTCAAAATTGTGATCTTAACCTAAATAAAATTATGGAAAAAACTTCTAAACCTATGTTCTTGGAATAGGTACATTTAGTTCCTGCTCCATTAGGTAACAACAGTTACTAAACCTAATGTCAGACCTGGAAGCCAGATCTTCCTAAATCTTAACATAATTTTCCCAATGAAGAAAGTGAATGTTCATTCAATACATTCAATAAATACATGGCACAGTATATTTATTGGTGTTAATTCTCCAACCAGAAATTATCTATTTACAGGATTTAGATAAATGTATATCACAGGACTGCAGTATTATTGATGGGTCTAAAGCAGTGTTTTTCAATCGTGGTAATTTCCAGGTTGTGGATTTTCAACTCCTAAAATTGGTATCACTAGCCATGCTAGCTGTGGTGCTTCTGATGCAAATCCCATGCTTCTGGGATTTGAAGTCCATATACCTGGAAATTGTCATGGATGGGAAACAGTGTTCTAAACATTTCCAAAGTTCTTGGTTCAGTTTAAAAGATACTGGGTGCTAAACATGTTATACTTACATCATAACTGTAATCTGCATCATTTGCCACAGTCAAGTCTGCAAGATCCCCAAGGCCTAGTACACTTAACAATACATCATCTGAACCCATAATAAACGACTTTCCCCCACCAGATGGAAACGTTATTGGCTCAGCTGTAAGAAACAAAACACTGTTTATTAGGTGATGTAAATTAATATATGAGCTTAAAGATGTAACTAAATATTATAAAAATATACTCTGCATAAATGCAGTGTTTTTATGCTTGTCTGAAGTTTTGCAATTTATAATGTAAGAACCATGTAACATGAGATCACAAAATGTTATACAGAATTATTTCAATTATTATATAAATTTATCAATTATTGCAGAAAATCAAGGTCTATTTTAATTCATACCTATTTTAAATATTAAGGACTACACATAAGAAATAATGCAACTAATTTGCTCCATCTTTCCAAAAGCATATTCTTTTCCATTCTTGCAATGGAAAAGTTCCTTCAATTCCCCTCTGAATCATCCTACCCTCTTGCATGTCTCCAAAGAACCTCTTTATAAAAGACTTGGTGGAAGAGAGATGCAGAAGAGATTTTGGGGATTATTTCCTCTTTGCTATCTCTTATACAACTGCTTTACCAGTTTTCCCATTACATTTTATTTTACTGAACCAAAACTTTGCAACAATGACTCATGCCCTCATCACTACATATGTAAACTACTACAATGCACCTTACATGTAGCTGCCATGTGGAAGCTTCAGCTAGTACATGATACAAAGCCCAGATGCTCATATAAGTGGTTCTGAGTATCTTACAACAGAGAACATTTATGAGAAATGGGCAACCATATAAATTAAGTCGATAAACAAAAATAAAATACAGTGATAACCAACAAAGCTCTTTATGACTTGGCAGCAAGCTACCTAAAAGACTGCATCTCCCTAACAGAACCATTATGATTTTGCTGGAAGAAGCAGTTGATTGTTCCCTACTTTTGGGAGCTCAAGGAGAAGCGATACTCATTAGTGTTGTTCTTTGCTGATAGTGCCAGCCCTTCAGAATGACTTCCCACTTGAAGTTAGATTTGTTCCTACTGTTGTCATCTTCTGAAATAATGTTGAAAGATGTTTGAGTAATGGAAGCTCATTGTTTTGGTATTCTATGCTTTATGGATTTTATACCTTTTCTAAATTTTTTTGCATTGTTTGCTTTTTATTGCAGTTTTATTTTATTTGTAAGCTAATAAGTGTGTTAAGATCACAGAAGATAAAAATTCAATAATTTTTAAATACATCATATAATATTGAAATAGCTATGTTTTAACTATAAGCAGAATTCTGCTTATAGGAGGAAGCAAGAAAGGAAACGTACTTATTTTCTTCTCCTTCTGCTACTCCAAGAACAAAGCTTTAAATATTAAAGCTGTTATACAAGGAAGTGGTACTCTCTGAAAGAAAATGGAAGGTGGCATTGCAAGCTATAGAATCAACAAAAATCCATCTTTCTTCAGTGGATGTTAACTGAAGCACACCTCTTCAGCTCAAGATATGCTTTTTCCTCCCCAAAAATAATTTGAAAAAATGAATCACTCCTTCAAATGTAATCAATAAATGGTTTCAAACCATTGGATGTTTTCATATGAATTTTAAGGATGTTCTATCTTTACACTGAGATATCAGGTTATTTATCTTAGAAACCTTTCGTGCATACTCTTCATGTTAAAATCAATTAGTTTTCAGTGCGATCATTGTAAGAAAAAATATATGAAGAATGATGTAGTTTTATTTATTTATAATTATGTGAAGCCTGTATTTCTTGGTATTGGAGAGCTCGCTGAAATTAGAAAACAAGAAAGTAACCAAAAAAATCATGCATATGCAGAGCATAGTTGGAAAATAAAATAAAAATAAATAGCAATAGCAATAGCAGTAGACTTATATACCGCTTCATAGGCCTTTCAGGCCTCTCTAAGCGGTTTACAGAGAGTCAGCATATTGCCCCCAACAATCTGGGTCCTCATTTTACCCACCTCGGAAGGATGGAAGGCTGAGTCAACCCTGAGCCGGTGAGATTTGAACCGCTGACCTGCTGATCTAGCAGTAGCCTGCAGTGCTGCATTTAACCACTGCGCCACCCTTCTATTATTAGGATATACTTTGGTTTTGACAAAGATAAAATTTATTTATTGTTTATTTATTTAAAATAAACTTCAACATGGAATGCCTGAATTTTGCACTGTGGTGAATGAGGTCATACATCCATTCCTCTATGCATCATAAGCAGATTCATCCAGCTACATTGCATATCATAAAAGTTACCACCTATCTCTTTGAATAGCTTAATGACTCAAACATTGTTAATCAGGAAAGAAGATGGTTTTATAGCAGTTCTATGATTCTGCAAAGTACATTTCTTGCTGACAATAAAGGATCCAGGACTAATAATAGTGAAAGCAGATCAACTAATGTCAAGATGTTTATGTGACTGTCCATAGTTTGCTACATAAATCTAATATATCAAAGGTTTTACATTGTAATCCATTTGTTCACTTGAAAAGATTTGTTTTTTAAGGAAAGGTTCTTTTTGCTGGAGAGAATTTTTAGGAGTATACGTTGCACAAAATATTCAAAGTTGATGAATATGTAGATTTTGATTAGCACTTATTTACATATTCCAAAATATATTAGCAATCAACTCTTTGTGTTATCAGTTACTGTGAATGCAACTTTTTTTTGGGGGGGGGGATCTTACACTAGAATGAATAAAACAGAAAATCACTGCTCACTAGAAAACTGATTTCATCCATGTCTTATAATTTGTTGCTCCCTGTTGTTTTATTAAGTTCATTTATTCTATGTATATATTTTAAACTCAATTTTAAGTATCATTTTTCTATCATTCCAAACAAAATCTGGTGAATATAAAGTGGTAGTCTTTTCAGAACCAAGTTGCAAGTGCATCTTAATATAGGCATCTGGTTCAAATGGGCTATAAATGTGCGTTATTTTATATCAAAATTTCTAAATACAAATAAATAGGTGAATTTGTTGTACCTTCCTCTGCTCTTGCACCTTCATGATCAGTCATTCTAGAAGAGGGTGACCTAGATTGATTAATGACTCCTGAAGGGATGTGGGGTAGCTCATCATCGCCCAGATCAGATATCATGTCGTGCAGTTTTGTCCTGTTGACCCCTGTAAATTAATGTCAGCAGCAAAGGTTCATTTTATTGCTCCCTCTTAAATTAATATCCATTTACACGCCCATTTTGCTAATTAATATTGTTTTAATGTGATGTTATTAAATAAAGATGCTTTCATAAAACGTATTTTGTATATTTGAAAAAGAATTAAAAATAAAGCTTCAAAAAAAGGATTCAGACTGTTTTTGTTTTTTTTAATTAAATTGCTGGTGTTCTGCTTACGGTAAAAGAGGAGAAAACTTGAATGTCTGAACTCCTTATGAAAGGCCGTAGAATTTATGTACAAACCACCCCCAGAATTTTTATTATTTGATAATACTAGAGAAGTTTGATTACAAAAAGAGAAACAATAATTGGGTGACTGGGAGGCAACAAACTGTCAACTTTCCCCCTTTTCTGGGTTTCTAAATAAAAAAGTAATTTATAAGTATCAAAGCACACTTAATGTTTAGAACCATCATTAATAACCACAAAGCTGATCTGAAACTGTTAATATGAGATGTAGCTCCAATGAAAGAATTAAAAAATAAACAAAGTACTCTCTTATATAAAAGTAAGGGAGGAAATTCACTTAGCGCATACTTTCTGGAATTCTTCCTTACTAATAGCTCCACTCCGAATCATATAAACAGGAAGGAGGGGGGATCCGAGAATGAGAGAGTCCAAAACATTCCAAGCTACTGTCCAAGTACCTGTTCACAGAGATGCACTGGGGGAAATTCTTTTTTTGGATTTTTTTCCCTACAGCCCTGGGGCAGATTCAGTTCATTTTTAAACCTATTTTTTCTTTTGCTAGCTTCTGCCTTAATCCCAAATTTTGTTCCATTCTGTTCAATTTTCAGTAAATTATCTTGTTCATAAGAGTGCTGATTTACTTTACACAATTTATTTCCAATATTCTGCTGGGATGGGGGGGGAAATTAAAATTGAGATACGACAGAACTTCTATTTCATGTATTTCTCCTGAGCAGATTGGAGTAGGCAGTTGTACTATCTCTATGCAATCCTAAATATATGTTTTGCGGCCCCAGAAATCCCATAATTACACCACAGAAATAAGAGAAAATGCCCAAATATGGGAGTTCAGAAAAGCAAAAGAAATGAGATCCATCTAGCTTTAAGAAATACAGATAGGGAAACAGAAGGAAAGCAATTCTCTGATACTATGAAAGCCACATTTGTTTTCTCCTGATGTTGAAAATACATTCAAGAAGCTTGACTCATCAAAACCACTGAAATCTATAACTGACTAATACTTATAAATAAAAGCATGCTTTCTTAGCATCTCTACATTAGTGAGCAATATTTTGTCAAATTATCCAAGATGTTCAAGCAACTATAAACTTATCTGTATTTATGATGCCTGCAGTGTCCCAGGATCAATTGATCATCTTTTGCATCCTTCTGACAAGCAGTCAATGGGGAAGGCAGACTCCCTTAACAACCATGTTGCTAACTGAACAACTGCATTGATTCACTCAACAGCTGTGCAAGCAAGGCCATAAAATGGGGCAAAACCCACTTAACAGCTGTCTTGCTAAGCAACAAAAATATTGGGCTCAATTGTGGTCATAAATCAAGGACTACTTATACTGATGAAGCCCAATTCTTCACTGCTATCTCATCCTGAACGGGTCATGTGGTGAAAGTCCCAGACTGGTTTCTGGAGTTTGTAAGAATCTACATATTAAGTCTAAGTCCTACCAAAACAGAGTTGTTTGGTAAATTTTAGGGCGAACTTGTGTTATATATATATATATCCCTTATATTAAAGGATTACTCTCTCCCCAATGGAGTTGGTATATGAATTTGGGGTTCTCCTTGACTTATGGTTTATACTACAAACAGGTAGTAGAACTTTTTCCCAGCTTTAACAAGTGCACCTATTACAATCCTCTCTGTCTAAAATGCTCCAGCAACAGGAATTACCACCCCTTTTACCACTTAAGTAATCTACTACAATGTATTCTATGTTTGGCTGCCTTTGGAAGAGACCCAGAAGCTATATGTGGTACAAAATTGCTTTGAGAGCAAACCATAAAGTAAGAATAACACCTATTCTGAAGTTGCCAGTACACATCCAGCTCAATTTTGAACTCCTGATTATTACCCTTAAAAATGCAGTATCAGGATTGGCAATACCTGGCCAAAATCAAATCTGAATCCAGTCATTTATAGAGCATCTATCTCAGGTCTGTCTTCTTCAAGGTTTATGGGACATGGGCCAGGTAACAGATATTTTTACTTTTTTTTATGCAACACTCTGCCCCATAAGCAATGATTGCCTCTCTTCTACAATTACTTCAGAAACTGCTTCAGAAAGGTCAAAATAGCATTCTTCTACAGGGCATTTGGCCCTTAGATTAAGTTAATAGTGCCTTTACCATACTAGATTTTTTACTATTGATTTATATCAATAATAAAATAAATACTATAAGCCACCCAGAGTTGTTGGATATGAGATGGCTCATTGATCAGGTGATTGCAAGGGATGATGAGAGTCTGTGCCTTCAAACATACAAAAATATGTTAATGTAACCTTACAACAAATTATAATTAGCTTCTCTTGTCATGTTTTATGTCTGGTTTATTCAGAAAGGTTTAGAATACTACTTGTAGACCATTAGGGCTAAATCAGGCTAGAATTATTGTAAATATTTTTTCCTCAGTATTATCCTTTAGGTAAATACTAATTATATTACTTACTTGGATAATCTACACTACCAAAAAAAAAGACTTTTGATTAAAAAATACATAGTCTTTGACTACAAAAGGGACTGAAAAATTTGTTAAGTGGTGTGGTCATTAAGTGAGGCAACATGTGACCACATACAATTTTATGATCTTTTCGCTGAGGTTGTTAAGTGACTCACCAGGATTATTAAGTGAGACACTGACTTTGCTTGTCAGAAGCCATCACAAATGGTGGTCAATTTACCTTGGGATACTGCAACCATCAAAAATGTGCAATGGCTGCCAAGCACCACTATCACAATCACATGACCATGGGGTATGCTGCAATGGTAGTAAATGTGGGGACCAGTTGTAAAACATTTCACCCCATTTGAACTGTTGCTAAACAAATGGCTACAAGTTACAAGGACTACCTGTAATACATGGCATATACATAAATACGTACATAGTTGAGATTATTTCAAGCACTAACATAAGCACATGATTTCTCCAGTACTTCTACCAATTGTCAACAAAGGAGCTGCTCTGCTTGTATAATAATGTGATCAAAAAAACAAATAATGTTCACACTTTCTTCAGCTGCATATAAACTAATTCTTTACTTTCTTGCTATGATTAGCAAAACTATGAACTTCAAAAATAATAATCTTTTAGAATTTTCAAAATTAAAACCTGTCATTCATTAGATCAATTCTCTACTGCAATTTCAATAAGCTTCCAACAGATGTTTGTAATTGAGATAAAGGAGAAAATAATATAACAGGTTAGAAACATTTCAGAAGAGGCAGGAAAGGCCCATTGGGAATAATGCAATTAGTACTGGGTTAAAGAAGTAATGCAAATTATCATGCAAAAAGAAAAAAAACCAATCCTCCAAAGCAGTTTTTAAACATTACTAAAGGATGAAAATATTCACTTTCATAGTCTTTATGTGTGTTTCTTTTACTGTACATGAACACACGTGGAAGTAAATTCTACTGATAGAATGTATATCTAAGATAGAATTAGAATCTAAACTTCAGCCCTGTAAACTGAGTATATTATTTATCATTTAAATTCTTCCTGCATTAAACCTACTTTGTTTAAATATTCTCTGTTAAGTAGTATTGTTTAACTTTTAAAACTTTGTTTAAACTCATGCTGCTCAGTCCATCCAAGACTACAGTAGCTACTTTCTAGGATGGAATAGAGCAGAAGAGAAAATACACTACTTAGTGTAATTCACAACTGATACACTGGAGCACTGAATCCGCATTGCCATAAGCAGATCACTGCAAACTAAAATCAAGAAGAGAGTAGCTACCAGTGCTCAGTCAATGTGGCACGTAACAGCTTATGATAATCTTTTCCGCAGCTTACATAGTAAGCCTATGAGTTTTGAGACACCCTGCAGCTCAACTATTGCAATGCCCTCTCTGTGAGGCTGCCCTGAGACATTTCAACTGGCCCAGAATGCAATCAGCGATGTGATATCCTTGCTTCATGAATGACAATGGTTGCCAGTGTGCTTCCAAGTGCAATTCAAGATGCTGGTTATTGCTTATAAATCACTACCAATTTAAGGGACTACCTATTTTTTGTGATTTGTGCCTGGATGATATACACCAACAGAGTTGGTATGCGCAGGTTCCTTCAACAAAGCAGTGTAATATTTTGGGACTTAGGAAGTTCATAGCATCCCCTTAAAATCCCCATGGTTTCTCCAATAGCACCACAGAGGGCCTCAAAGATGTGGTTGTTCTCTCAACTTGGAGGTGGCGTGAATGGAACCATTTGGTAGATGTGCTTCATATACGGGTAGTCCTCGACTTACGATCACAATTGAGTCCAAAATTTCTACTGTTAAGTGAAACATTTGACCCATTTTACGACATTTCTTGCCACAGTTGTTAAGCAAATCTGGCTTTCTCATTGACTTTGTTTGTCAGAAGGTCACAAAAGGGGATCATATTACCTTGGGACACCATGAGCGTCATAAATATGAACCTGTTGCCTAAACATCTGGATTTTGATCACATGGCCATGGGGATGCTACAAAGGTCGTAACTATGAAAAATAAGTCACTTTTTTCAGTGCCATTGTAACTTTGAAAGATCACTAAGTGAACTGTTGTAAGTCAAGGACTATGTGTAAATTGTATATTTTGGGGACTTGGTTGTCTGGATTTTTCATTATTTCTTTGATCACAGTTTTATTTTACTTGATTGCATTTTTACCCTGTTTTCCTTATATTGTGTATGTTTTCCTTATATTGTATATATACTATATACCAGTGATGGCGAACCTTTTTCTTATGGCGTGCCAAAATTGTCCCAGCGTGTGCTTGCATACCCACACCAATTCAATCCTCCCTGCCCACCTGCGGATGCACGCGTGGTCCCACCCATACATGACCCCTCTGGAGGCTTTCCTGAAGCCTGGGGAGAGCGAAAATGGTGTCCCCTGGCTCCCCAGAAGCCAGAAACAGATTGTTCCCGAACTTCTGGTTGGCCTGTTGGGCCTGTTTTTTACCCTCTCCAGCTTCTTAGAAAGACTTTCCTGAAGCCTGGGGAGGGTGAAACAGCCCCAATGAGCCAACCGGAAGTTCGAACTTCCATTTGGCCCATTGGGCTTGTTTTTTGCCCTCCCCAGCCTCCAGAGGCTTTCCTGGAGCATGTCGAGGGCAAAAATAGCCTCCCTTAGCCCTCCGGAAGGCTGAAAATCAGCTGGCCGGCACGCGCATGTGCACTGGAGCGGACAACTGGCATGCCAGCAAATATGGCTCTGCATGCCACCTAGGGCACGCATGGTACAGATTTGCCATCACGGCTATATACTATATTATATTGCAATATATTGCAAGCTTCCAGTTGGGAAGCACCAATATAGAATCAAATAAATAAACAAATAATAATAATAACCCTTTTTATCCGGCAAATAAATGCTCTGCCTTTGCTTACTGTAATATATTCTCTTTTATGAATTCTTCCTGTCTGGACTGTACATCTCCTAGTTTAAGGGAGCTATTTAGTTCAGTGAAAGAGAGTGATGACATTTTATTACCATATTAACTATGTATAAATTAAGCTTTAAAATGATTTTCATTCCAAAATTAATCATTCATAAATAAATTTGTTAGCCATCAATAGGTATAATTCTTTCACTTCTAACTTAATTTTTTCCTTCCGAATTTCATAGATTGATGAAAAATTAAGGAAAACAAAGGATCAGACTCCTTGTAGCAATACTGCAGAATAGCAGAAGAGATTCCTCTTCCTTGTACCAAATCCCTAAATAAAATAAAATCCATCACTCTCCTCTCCAACAAATCTCTCCTATCCCTTGATTTGTTTTCCAAACAAATGTCACCTACAAAATAAGCCTGCATTCCATGCAATTTCTGCAGACAGCAATAGCAGTAAGAGGTAGACAACTCTGATTTTTTGCACATACGTAAAATGTCGGAAAAGGAGGTAATTGGTGGTGACCACTTGCAATACTATAAGATAATCTCAAACTTGTGGATTATTAAAAATAGTATTAATTTTCTT
The DNA here is from genome assembly GCF_051295495.1 of Thamnophis sirtalis. Taxonomy (NCBI): domain Eukaryota; kingdom Metazoa; phylum Chordata; class Lepidosauria; order Squamata; family Natricidae; genus Thamnophis; species Thamnophis sirtalis. The sequence goes on from NW_028261381.1 coordinate 122,146,627, forward strand.
CTTCTCATAACTCCTTAAAAACAAGTAAAATTTTAAATGTCTGGTAATTATAGTGAGAAGCAAGATTATTAGCATTAGGAAGGAATTTCCAATCATTGCTGCCATTTTCCCAGACAACTCTAAAGCAAAACAACTTGTTCACCTTCTGACATTCCTCCCTCCAGTGTAAATTGAAAATAATTTATTTTCAGAAATTATGATTTCCAGATTTATCAGACAGAAAGTTAAAGTTGGTTGCCCCCCAAATAGCAAAACGTTAAAATGGAGGGGAAAGATGACAACATACATTGTTTTCCACATGATGTCAGAAAATTGTTTCAAGATTCAGAATCTGCACTTACTCTTTACCCCTTTCTTCCCCTTTCGTTCCTTCTTGTACTGTTCCTTCAGTTTACTTATTAGTCCCTGGTCTACATCCCAAACCTCAGCAGTTGGGGACAGGTCATCTTTGTCTACATGCAACATATTATTAAAAGAAAAATAAAACAACAATTGGGAATGCAAACTATTTGTGAGCGTTACAGGTTAATCAATAAAAAGTGTTATTAAAAAACATTCCAGTACTTTAAAGGTGCAGTTTCTTGTACTGTTTGGTACAATGCTTCAAACTGTCATTTTATAGTAACTGGTCTAGAATAAAGAAGAAATTTGAATGTCTTTCTTATTCAATTATATGAAATTAATTGATTAAGACTGATGTATGCAATTACTGCAACTTTAGTAAGACATTATTAACAAATTATTCAGGCAGACTTAAATAAGCAAATAAATTTATTTCATGCAATACCATTTAGGAAGTGCAAACTGAATTCTGAAACCATGCATTTCCCCTCTATTCTTATTCTGCATGCAATGATATCTAGTAGCTCCAAAATAAATCCAGCAATAAAGGTAACAGAAAGTTTTATTCTATTAAGATTTTTAAAATAATAATAATAATATAACCAAGATAGTTTGGCATATTGTAGGACATCTTCAAACTTTTTATTTACTGAACTCTTCTTTTATTCACCACAACCCAACCAGTCATAGCAAATTAAGGACGGCAGAGAATGATGGTTGAAACAGACTTGTGTAAATCCATAATCAATGCTTGAATGTTTGTCCCTTTAAGCCCAGAAAAGTAACACATTTTACTTGGAAGTCTCATTGGAAAAAGAATAAGAGTTCTGGATTTCCCTCGATTATTTTCAATGCTGAAGCAAGCGTCAATAACTTTATTTTAAAATTAATTACATTTCTACCTGCTAACAAGCATTATCTAATGGAGAAGAATAAGATGAAAGCTTCAATACTGTGTTAGTTTACTTGGGACTGTTTACTAAACTCAGCACTGCTTACTTCTAACCACAATAAAATCAGATTCTAATAAAATATTTTGAAAAAGAAATTTCACAGCTAAGACTTTTTGAATAAAATGAGATCACTAAAATATTTCCTAAATAGTCAAGGCTTTGTTCAATTTATGTCTTTATTAACAAGATGATTCACACTTTCAAGTTAACAGTAATCCATTATGTTAGTTCTAGGAAATTAAAACTTTCTTTGAGATAGAACTTCAAGAAAAAAAAAAGCATTATTACTTCTTCACTGGTACTGTCTACTCTCTAAGATAAATTAGAAATACACTCCTAATGTTGCTTAAGGAAGAAAAATATGATCTCAAGTTTAAAATTCTTGTCTAATAATACTATGCTATACTTATATTACATAATATGGATTAAACTGCTAACAACAAAAATTTACAAGGCAAAATACGCAAACTTTTGAAATCAGTTATTTTCAACTTCCTGACTTCTTTTTTACATATACTATTATTAATTATGGAATGGGAAATTTGTTTAATGAATACGTCACAGCTTTGCAAATATAACTGAATAAGTCTCTTCTCAATAGGTAAAAATTGTTTTCTAGTAAGAAAATATAAATTCACTGAAATCTTTCTTACCTATCTCTCATGAATCAGAAGGCCAATTTCATTAGCTTAGAGGAAGTAATCAACTTGTGCAATTGTGAATAATAATAATAATAATAATAATACAAATATCAACTATGCACATGTTGATTCATACATGAATTAAAGAAATTGTGTGAAATATTAACAAATCCAACAGTCTGTATAACATTAAGGGAATTTAGTAGATGGAGAGCTTCCCAACACCTTTAACTGTTGTAGTTTCAAGCCTTTTCTTGATCAGGTAGGCTACAGCAAGAACAGTGGGAAGGTGTTGTTCCACTTATCCCTTACATAGGTATTTTTCTGGATGCAATCCAAAGTATTCAACTTAAGTATAAAATGTTGTATCAGAAGAAAAGGCAGATAACTGCTAAAATAGTATATTTTAAAACATGCATCTACATCTAACATCAATCCAGCATACTTCCTGCTACTCCACTTTACACTTTTACAGGGGATCCCGTACCCTGCACAATGCATATTCTATCCAATAAAGTTTAAATCCAATAAAAAAATATCTGCAATGTTTGTATTTCTAATTATATATTTCCTATCTTGTTTCAAGACATCCTCTGAATAATATCTAGAACTGGAATCTTAAAAGTAAGTAAAATAATGTTAATATATTTGTTCTTTTTGTTTGCGTTTTCACCTCTTTTGAAAACAATTTGAAATTAATAAAAACATATTATATGGATTTGAAAAAATTACAAATATAGCCATTTCGCACACAACTGAGCTCCACTGACAACACAAAAAATCTTTGGAAAGGGCATGAAAAACAGAACCTCATGTTGTTAACAAGTAATCAAAAATTTAATCTTTCCAATGACTGCTAGGCAGCATTCTGAGTGTTGCAAAAACATTGAAGGGTATTTTTGTTAATGGTGATCTATGGAATGGGTAAATTTGTTTAGTTTAGAAAATACAATATCTTAGCAAGATCCATCAATTTCAGTGGAAATTCAAGGTAAGCATGCATTACTAAAAAGGTTTCTAAGAATTATTTTCCATGTCAACATGTAATGCACTGTATTTTGTGCAAATTTGTATGTCTAAAATAACTGACTGCCAGTGTTATTAATTAAGGAGTGCATTAAAACACTGCCTTATTTCATAACTTTGTTTTAAACAATAATTCTAAGATATACAAAACAAACTGCTTAATATTATCAAAATGATTTGACAAATGTATGATTTACTTCTACAGGAAGAAAACAGTAGGATGAAAAAATAAAATGATAACCAACCAGCAAGATTTAAATGCCTAACAATATCACAGAGAAAAGAGAATACAAATTCAAATTAATATAATTGAAATATATGTTTTTCTTTCAAATTCTTTTGTTTTCCTACCACTTTTTATGTTTCTTACCCCATTCTGTCCCATCTCCTGAACTCCGTGCTTCTCCTGCTCCCTCTCCATCTTCTGCTGTTACTAAGAAATCAAATTCTTTCAAAGCTTCTTCTGTGTCTGGGTCATCAGTAAGGTCAGCAGCTAGTCCTTCATTTCCAATCTATAAATCAGTTTTGATAGAAATACCATTAAAGATACTATCATTCATGGGATAGTTTTATGTAATCTTTTCCTTCCCTTTCTAAGGATTGTAAAGGATATGTTATTCTGTTTAAATATTTTTTACCCATCATGCACCAACAGTCCCATTAACATGATTATGGCAGGTGAAAATTATGCTGCAATACAGAATTAGCAGCCAGATAAATATACTTAGAATTAAGCATTTATCAACACCATTCCCTCCATTCATGCCTATCCAAAGTATTGATAACAAAACTACAAACAATATTAAGGTGCTTGATTTATCTATTCCATTATTTACTGTAATAGTTCACTATACAAAAAGACAAAAAAAGAATAACAAAATCTTTAAAATAACAATAGTTAATAAAACTATTTGGTCTTTTTTACTTTGTGCTTTTTATTTATCCGATGTTTTTCTTTTCCGTCTGTAATATCTTCTATAATATCATTCTCTTCCTCTTCATCACTATCATCTGCATTTTCCAAAAAATTAAATGTTTCAAGAACATCACTGGGGTTCCTACAAAAGAAATAACTTGCAATATCAGAAATAGCTGTGATCTCCTTTCAAACTAAGACTCAATTATTTCACCTCAAGAGAAAATAAACTTATTTCTAATTCATAAATATCAAGGAAACTACGTATATGTTTTTTTAAAGTTCTGATTGTAACCTTTTCATATTTAAATGTCATTAAGGATAAAAATTAATTTGCGTGTACTTTTTAATTCACAAATTGTTAGTTTCACATAATGAAAATTTTCAGAAAATAAACAATTTTAACCATAAAATAGTATGATTGACTATTATGTAGTCAAAATTGCATTAATATAAATGATAGAAGCATAGCAATAAATTATTTAATTTCTAGTTGAGAGAAAAGAAACTCTTTCATTCCACAAATTCTTGCAAATTACCCTAAGTTATACAGATGCAGTATTTATCTCAGCTGAGATATTTTTGTTTTTATAAAAATAGATACATCTTTCTAATCAAATAAATAGCAATAGCAGTTAGACTTATATACCGCTTCATAGGGCTTTCAGCCCTCTCTAAGCGGTTTACAGAGTCAGCATATCACCCCCACAGTCTGGGTCCTCATTTCACCCACCTCGGAAGGATGGAAGGCTGAGTCAACCTTGAGCCGGTGAGATTAGAACCGCTGAACTGCAGATAACAGTCAGCTGAAGTGGCCTGCAGTACTGCACCCTAACCACTGCGCCACCATCTTTTTAGTTTTGTGTAAAAATAACATTTTTAAAGAAAACAAATTAGATATAGCTTTGAAGGCAATCATTTATGCTAAACATTTGTATTAGTTTGCCTACCTTTTCATGTCTTGACCCTTTTGTTTTGATGTGGGAGATTCTCCTCCATTAAGAATCTGTTCCAATTTTTTTGTCTCCACTGAGCCATTTGGTTCTGAATTGGAAAGTCCAAGTAAAGACCTCACCCTCTGTGATCGTACATCCAATATTGTATCTGTGTAACCGACTTCTTGGAGATATCTAAAAGATAAAAGAAAGTAGAACTTAGTCATGCATACACACTATCTACCAGTGAGCCTTTAAATGTTTTGTATGGCAGTTTAAAATACAGCTATTATTACCAAATTGTTCAAGAATATCTTAAAGCTTATGACACTGCTTTTTGGTTCTAGAAAGTTTAATTCACATTACCTTTTTAAGTAAATCTATTCCAAGAAAATTTTTTCCAAACACTTATTTTAGATTAATTGCTAATTACAGTACTAAGTTCAAAGAAGCATACACAATCACATCAGAACCTATATACTTATGCTTCAATGTACAATGACCTTCAACCCAATATAATATGATACTTACTGTCTTAGCAACTGTCTGCCTTGTTTCCAAGTTAGCTGACTATTATGAGGCACTGTAGGAACCTCTGTATCTTTGGTTTCTTCTGAAACACAATAAATAGACTAATTATGTGCCATCAAGACACCGTTATCTCTTAGTTATCTGAATAAAATAACAACTCTGTTATTAGACCCACCCCCTACTCAAGCAGGAGACCTATACCGTTTCAGACAAATGGCTGCTGTCCTGTCTGTTCTTAAAAGCCTCCAATGATGGTGCACCCACAATTTATTTTTAGTATATTATTAGATGTTTAAAAGTGAGGGAAAAGTTACGAGGTACATATAATCTTTATAATTCCAGGTTATATATGATTCCACTTGAATGAAAAGCTATATTTGCTGATACATGCATTCCTCATGAACATCAACATTTATATTTACATAGGACTAAAGAATGGAATATTCCCTTGGTAGCTGATAATAACATTGACAAGGAAAAGCACAGCCACCTGCCATCTTTAATTTCTTTAACTGTGTCAACTTTTCATCAGCTTTCTGATTAATTTACTTAATCCACTTTTTTAAAAAACTTGCTGATTTTACTTTTAGTTCCATACTTTTTTTATTACTGTTCTTGAGGAATAACATGAACCTTATCTTGTTCACAGATAATATGAATAAATGGCTTACATCAAAAAATAAGAAAACTTGAACAAAAAAGGGAACTATGAAAGTGAGGAAACGTAGAATGTAAAGATTGGAAGCCATCTTGGAGAACATCCAGTTCCCCTGCCAATTGTAGGAATCCATTACTACATTTCTTATGGCTATTTAACCTTGGTTTAAATATTTACAACGAAGGAAACTCCAAACTCCCAATGCAACTCTTGCACTATTTTTTTTTACTTTTAAGAAACATATTCTGATTTCCAACTGTTTTTTTAAAAACACATTGGTTACTATTATGTCTTTTATAACAAGTCAAAATGTCTGCCCTATATTCTACATGACAGCTCTTCAAATACTCGCAGAGAGTCATCGTATTTGCCCCACAATATTCTCTTCTTTAATCTAAATAAGGCTACTGCATCAAACCTTACTTCAAGTTTTCCTTCTAGGACATTTACATTTGTTTGCCCTCAGCTGGACATGCTTTATTGTGTCATTGTCCTTCATTAAAATGGTGATAGACACAGTATTCTAAAAGTGATCTGACCAATACAAATATCGCAAATTGCCACTGCCAATCACATCTATTTATAGAAAGGCATATCCAGGTCATGGTTGTCCCAAAGGTGCTTTCAAAAGACAATTGGGCTTTCTGGTTTTTCTTTGTAGATGTGCCGAGGTGGCGCAGTGGTTAGAGTGCTGTACTGCAGCCACTTCAGCTGACTGTTATCTGCAGTTCGGCTGTTCAAATCTCACCGGCTCAGGGTTGACTCAGCCTTCCATCCTTCCGAGGTGGGTAAAATGAGGACCCAGACTGTGGGGGCAATATGCTGACTCTGTAAACCACTTAGAGAGGGCTGAAAGCCCTATGAAGCGCTATATAAGTCTAACTGCTATTGCTACTTTAAGAGAGCTGAAGAAGCTTCTTGAATGAGACGTGAAACATTTAAAAAAAAACACAGAAAGCTTCTTGAAAAAGAAACTTTGGGACATACTATCTAGAGGTACTGTAATTATAACCTTTATCATTGACTATTAAGACTTTTCTAAGCATGTGAGTAATTCATTAAATCGACTATTTTGGAGAAGTCTTAAATGTTCTTTTCCCCCTCTGGATTGAACCATTCTGGTCAATTGTCTGACCTGGATGCATTTGTCATGTGTTCTAGATGAAACAAGCTTACTCCAGAATATAAACAGAGTCAGAGTAATACAACACTGAAATATGGTGTTTGTTTCATTTAGCTCATAAACGAAGTCATCCACCATGTGTTGTAGCAGTGTGAGAAAAAAGAGTTCCCCTCTTTAGATTAATTTTTAACTATAATATACAAATTATATATTTGTATATAATTATTTATATATACAGTTTTAATTAATTATTGTAATTGGTGATCATTCTTGTTCATCATTGTGTAGAAATTCTGGTCCATTTCTGAAATACTTGAATTCAGTAACATCTGATAAATTTCAAACATGAACTGTACACTTTAGTTCTACCACAATATTTCTATGGGATTTAGGTAGATTATGATTTGACCAAATTCAGTTCTGAATTTCTTCTTCATCATGCATTTTTTCATACACTTGCTTATAAGTTGGGAATATTGTGTTGGATTTATTTTATTTATATGCATAACTCATTTGAGCTTCAGGTTTAGATGACAAATTACCTGATCCATTTCTGAAATACTTGAATTCAGTAACATCTGATAAATTTCAAACATGAACTGTACACTTTAGTTCTACCACAATATTTCTATGGGATTTAGGTAGATTTTGATTTGACCAAATTCAGTTCTGAATTTCTTCTTCATCATGCATTTTTTCATATACTTGCTTATAAGTTGGGAATATTGTGTTGGATTTATTTTATTTATATGCATAACTCATTTGAGCTTCAGGTTTAGATGACAAATTACCTGATATTCTGCTGTAGAATTTTTCTGAGCCAAAGCAGAATCTATGCTTCCTGCAATGTTAGCAAATTGACTATATCCTGAAGTAGAAAAGCATCCCCCAAACCATAGCACTTGTTTTTTGACAAGCAATATAAAGTTATAATGTTTGGTTTCCACCAGATATAATGATACATGTAACACCAAAACCTCTACTTCGGAGTCATTTGTCCAAAAACAGGGGTGTCAAACTGGTGGCCCAAGGACCAGATGCATCATGTATAGGCATGCCTACCTCAGCTCTGAGAATGGGAAAAACATTGTGAAACATCATGTGACGGCAACATGATGTGGCGAGTTTGATACCCATGTCCTAGAACAATCCTCCAAAGCTTATAGGTCCATTCAGATGGTTTGGAGTACATTTGAACTCATCATCAATATTCTTCTTACTAACAATTACTGTCGTGATGTTCTCTTATGCCACTATAAAACCCAGCAACTGTTCTATAATGGAATCATAATTGCGAACTTTAACCAAGGCTTTTTTGGGGTTAGGGTTAAGAATTAAGGGTTAGGGTTAATAATCTAAGGATTCTTTGGAGTAGACTACATTTCTTGGAGGTGATGTTCAAAGGATACCCACTTATTTGACTATTGTCCAAATCTTCTCCATTTCAAGGTTATTTCTCTGACTGCCAACTGGTAGCACATGAGAACTTTAGAAATGTTCTCTAATGTTTCCCACACAATGAGCTTTAACATTGTTTTATGGAGTTATCAAGAAACAGCACTTCTGTTCCTTTATAAATATTTTTAACAAGACTGAAAAGTTGAAATCCTTCTGCCTTGTAAAATTATAATTTTTGGATTTAATAATAAAATGATACTTTAAAACCCAAAATGTCTGTCTTTTTCAGGCTAATAGTGTAATACTATGAAAACTTGAAAAAGATCATATAACTTTTGTGAATAAAATGAAACCCAATTTTAATCACAATACAAAACAATATTGATTGTAAAGACTTATTTTGGTATAAAAGGTGAACAAAATAATGTGGACTAAATACAATAAATAGATTTTACCTGATTCAAAAGTTGGCATTTTCAAGTCACCTTGATTCAATTCTGTGCCATATTTTAGTTTATGATATTTTGCCCTTAAAAAAAACATAAGTGGATTGACCAGTAAATAAAATTTAGATTTGCATTTTCCTTACAACATTCATACAAAGATGTCTAAACATTAATCCTTGCACTTTTGTAAATTAAAATCACAGATTCATGGACAGCTAGCTACCGTCTGCTTACTTGCCTGTGGCTAATTAAATCACCCATCAGGCGACTTGCCCTATAGTTAAAGGAAATGATCAATGTCACCATCACTGACTATGGCATCCTGTCTGGTAGGATTGGCTGTGGGGCCAATCATAATGTTTGTGATCTTTCCTATTAAGCTTTGTCTAAAAACTAGTTCTTTCTTGAAGACTAGTGGGGGAGCAGAGTTATCGAAGAAATCAAGATGGTGATCATGATCATGCAATCAAAGTCTCCCCTTTATATGCATGTGGACATCAATGACAAAGGTTGGTTGTGATTGCCAAATCATGACTTTTTTAAGCCTTTCCACTGCACCCAGGAGAGGAGAGGAAAGGGGAGGAGAGAAGTTTATAACAGTGAAGATTGCTCTTATGAACTTGCCTTTGGTCATCGGATAGACTTGGAAATATGAAATAGTGTTTTAATTAGCAAGTCTCCTGTTTAATCATTTTTGTGTATACAGGTGCCTAGTGTATTAAGCATATTTTAAAAAATTCTACCATCAAAAAGCAAACAGAACCATATATACAGCCCATTTCATTTACTGACCAACATTAAAATAAAAACAATGAGTTAGTTTCTGTTTACAAAAATAAATGTTTAGTCTTTAAATAACTGAATTGATTTGTCTTCTAAATTAAAAAGGGTAAATAGGCACCTGTAATGGGTTTCAACAATGTAGAGTTTAACATAAGGGAATAATCTCCAAATCATAGACTGCTGTGTATGAATTCTTGTTAGAGCTTTCACTAATTAAACAAGTTCATAACAATCTTAGACCATTCACATTGTTATGCTCAAAGCCATGTATGGATATATAAAATGACATCAATACCTTCTAATTGTACCTGGGAAGCAACTGACAAAGCAATAAATATTATGGTTCTAGTATCTTGTACCAATTAGTAGCCTAGCTACCACGTTTTCCATCAGCTGGAGCTTCAGAAGATTTTTCAAGAGGAACTCTAATGGAGCATATTGAAATAGACAATTTGGGATACAATCAAGGCAGGAAACCAACTGGTTCAGGAATAGCCATAACTGGCACATTAAATAAGTACCAAATTCATTCCTTGTCATAGCCTCCACCCTGTAATTAAATAATAGTTAATCTGCTGTTTCATATGAATTAGCCCTATTTGAAATAGGTTGAACCCAAATCTTGGATCAAGACACTTCCAACTTAACTGAATTTAGTTCCATATTACACTTTTTCATTCAGACCAATGTTCAAATTCTACAATTTTCTTCAATTATCAATATCAAGTTAATTAATATGAAAGTATTCTATGTAAACTTCCCAGTTGAGAAACATAAGATAAATACCTTTCTTGTTTTAATGCATATTCTAACATTTTTATTCTTCTTACTAAATCTTTCTTCAAGTTTTCTTGACCCTTTCTCTCGCCTTGCAAAAATGCTATCCGAGCCTGAAAATACAAAATGGTAACATAATTATCTTTTATTTGAGTCATGTTTATACAATATACCACATAACAACTTTTAATTCTATGTTCTACACCTCCTAGAAGAATTTACAGGGATATTATCGACAAAAAGAAAATAATCTATAGATAGTACTGCTTTGTGATAAATACCATGTTTTGCCAAACAAATTGCCCTGTTCCTAATAAATTATTATTTTACAGTAAATGTGTTCAAAACAGCATTCAAAAACAAATATGCATTTCTAAATCATAAATCCTGAATCAGGAATAAAGCAGGAATAATACAATCCTCACAGGAAAACGCAGGGAACTCTCTATTCAAGAAGCTCAATAGCATTGAAATGCTTAATTCATCATTATATTACATAGGTTCTTGTTAATCCTATGACATTTAATGAACTGGAATCAGAAAGATTCCAGATACAAATAAAAGAATCACAGCTTTGCATAAATGCCACACTGTAATTACACAGAAATAAACTTTAAAGCAATACTGTTACTAACAGTCCCTATGGTGAAATTTCATTATCAGTTGAAGTTTTAAGGAACATGACATTCAATAAAATTTGCTCAATTGCTTTTGTTGAAAAGTGCAAAACGTAACAGCACTTGCAGCAATAGAAAATTTTCATTCCTTCACCCCTAATATCCCACAAAAAATATCCTGTGAAATCTGGAGAAGGATTGTGAAAAGATTGTACATATGTTTATGAGGAAAATGTTGAAAATCTATGTTGTACAGGTGTCCATCTGACTGGTGCAAGATGTATTGCAGTGTTGAAGAAAGACTGTGTATGTGGTTAGGACTGTAAAAGGATATAAGATTATATGTAAATACATACAGTATATGGTAGGTTCTGTGTGCATGAGTATATGTTTTACATCTTCATCATAAGCTGTACATAATATGTTTGTGCCATAGTGAATTCTGGGACAGTGAGTCAGACATTAAGTGCAAGGAAGAGCCATTTTTTCAGCTCTTGTTGTAACTTTGAGCAAATGGCTGTTAGTCAAGTACTACCCATAAGAAAGTATTTATATGAAAATGGCAATAAATTTGAACATTTAATATAATTTATATCATAAAATATCTATAGTGCCTAGCTTTAGTATACCATATATATGAAGTCATGTTAGTATTATTATTAATCACAATTAATTTCAGTGTGAGATCATTACATTTAAAATGAAATTATTTAGTTCTAACATTCAAATTAATGTGTATTTCATCAGTTTAATCAAAAACACAATTTAAAATAAACATACTCAATAAGGACATCAATAAAGACATTTTCCTTTTTCCAACTACCCTTATTCCCCTAATTAGGGATATAGATCATGAGTTTAATAAACACTAGAGGGTGCTGCAGCACAATCTTGGGTATTTATTAAATATTTTGAAATATTCACAATAAGATATTGTGTCAAAGCTCTATAATAATGTATACATGAATGTGTACATATTAAAATTGTGATGTTTATGAACTTCTTAATGAATACCCATGAAACATTATATACTAATATTATATTTTACTTCATTATATTTTGTTATTGTATGAAAATTGTGGGTTTTGTTATCTCTGCAGTTATTTTATTACTTCACATTTTTAATAATTGAAGCTTTTTTCTGGATTTAATTTTATCATAACTCTGTAAAAAAAAACCTTTGAATTTTTGTGCATCTTGAAGCTTTAATACTGCATCTATGCCTAAAGACAGTTTATAATATATCCAACCCAAATCCTATGCATGCTTTGCTTCTTGTATTCCCACCCATTAATCCCACTTTATTACAAGATAAAATCAATCATATAGATTGCCCCTTCTGCAATAAATTTATTCACACAATGCATTTATATATCATCACCATCATTTTAGCTATTGTCTATTCACTGAAGAATGAAGGCGTCTTCCGCATGTTTCTAACCAATACGGTCCTGAGCTTTCTTTTGCCAATTTAGCCTGCATTTATATATATATGTATGTATGCATATTTTAAAAATGAGACTACTTCTGTGTAACAATTAAAAACATCAAGCTAAAAACCAGGAAATTATGAATACTAATTCTGACTTGGGTACAAAGCCAACTGGATGACTTGGAGACAGTCACTCTCTCAGCCATAGGAAGAATGCAATGGCAAACTAGTTTTGAAAACTGTTACGAAGAAAATAGCAAGGGCTTCTTTAGACAATCACCAGGAGTCAAGACAAAGGGAGGAAAGGTTTATTTCAAAAAGTGTGTGTGTATGAATGTATAATGTATGCTAGAAACCACATTCCCTTATGCCCCGTCACCAAAAAAGGTGTAGGTCAAGACAAAGAAATACAGGTATATAAATATGATTCTTTTTCTTTTTCTCCTCTCTTTTGTCTACCATTATACCACTCCCCTCTCCACCCTGTGCTATTGCCACTAAATTATATCTGATTATTATAATACAGGATTTGAGTGCTTGATGAATTGTAATAATAATAATATATATACACATACATACACACACACACACACACACTTAAAGTCACAACCCCTGGTATGCCCAAGTATGGGAGGAAGGTCACACTTCCACTCTCTGTCATTAGGCTCGTCACAAGAGACCATCCAGACAGAAACCCAATATTTTTTACTGTTGCCTTTTTTGTTACATTTGTTATTTATTTATTTATTTATCAGCATAAATATAACATATATATATATAAGATATATATATATATCTTAAAGTCACAACCCCTGGTATGCCCAAATATGGGAGGAAGGTCACACTTCCACTCTCTGTCTTCGGCTCGTCACAAGAGACCATCCAGACAGAAACCCAATATTTTTTACTGTTGCATATAACATATCTATCTATCTATCTATCATCTATCTATCTATCTATCTATCTATCTATCTATCTATCTATCTATCTATCTATCTATCTATCTATCTATCTATCTATCTATCTATATCCAGTGTGTTCAGAAGTGAGGCCTGTAATCTTTGCATCTCTTTGCCCATTTTTTTAAACTTTCAACAGCTTCTTCCATTCCTTTCAAGTAACATAAGACAACTCCAGTCTTACTCATAAATAATTATGCAGAAAGAAAATCCTGAACAATGTATATGTACAATCCTGTGGTGGTATAAAGGTACTAAAATAATGGAATAGAAATTACTAAATAAAAAAACCCCTGAATTTTGAACAATTTTAATAAATGTACTGTATCTTTAATATAGAAAGTGAGGATTTAAAGATACTAGTAGAGAAGCTTTTTGACAAGCAACTTTGCTTAAAAATTAAATGATGGCCATGAGCAACATAAAAATGGCTGAAAGAAAGAACTTCTGTCTTCAACTGTTTCAGCTGGATTATTGTAGAAATGTTTTCCTCTAATGAAAAAGGCAATTCCATTTTCTCCTGTGGCTTCCTATAAAGCCTAAAATTTGACTTGAGAATATCTCCTGACACATCACAACTTTTCTACCCTTCGCTAAACCAGGCTTGGGCAGCATGTGATGTATCCGACTGTGATTTTGACACCCCTGCTCTAGAACACACTTTTGAAATATTTAATAGGTTCATGATGAAGGAAATATCTCTGCACAATCTCCTAGATCAAAACTTGGGTTTTATCAGATTTTAGATACCACTGACAAAATCTAAAATATTTTTGTACATGACTTAAATCAGCGGTCCCCAATGTTTCTGGTTTTGCAGACTGGTGGCAAAGGGGGTGGGGGCGCGCTGAGGAGGATAATTCCATGCAAGCAATGGGCTATCATACTTACACAAGTGGAGCTGGGTTTGCTTGTGCACTTGCCTGCCACTTGTGTGGCTCGGTTCCGAACAGGCCTGGGTATTGGGCACCCCTGAATTAAATGGCATTTTACCTGCATAAAATCTAACCTTGCTGCTATACTTAACAGACATTCAAATCTAATGGAAACTAATTTTAAGATCCAACTTAGTATGCTAAACCTGAAGGTTTAATAAAGATATCTGCGGTATTGCAAAAATGTATTGTTAAAGGATTTTATTAGTCCTTCCATCCAATTTTTAAAGACAAAAACAACAGTTATACAGATTTACTCTGAACTAAATCCCAAGTTACTACAGAATTATAGTATTATTTAACACTTCAGTATCAGCCATAATCTTCATACTGGATTATTTAATAACCAAAATGCTTATACAATATCAGTTACCAGCAATATCATTTTAATTCTGCTCTGTTCAGTTCAATTATATTCCTAAAATCAGTAGTTAGCAATGTTTTTGCTTCCTTCTTTAGATCAAGCTCAACGTGTGTTGTTTTAATGATAACAATAGGGAACTTGCCATTCCCTTCTTCTGAGTAGGTTTTAAATTTCTTAACTTGGTCTACAGTCCTAGAATTTACTGATTGTTTTCAATTCTTGTGAAAATGAAATGTGCAAAATGGAATGGTTCATCTCTGCAATATTCTTTTTCCACCAACCCAGATCAAATAATGAAAAAATGGTCATAGTGGTATTGGTCCAAAACACACACAAAAAAACGAATCACAAACTATTTCTAAATGGTATAACTGGGCAAATACATGTACATGGGAAATAATATTTTATCTATCCCTCCCTCGATGTGTGTGTGTGTGTGTGTGTGTGTTTGAGTGAATATACACACACACACAACTAAAACTTTTGTATCTGTTTGTAACCTTTAATTAAATGAAATGGTGCATCATGGGGCAGTATGCTGTGTGTCAGGGAGGGACTGAGTGGGAGTGCAACACAGGCATGATGAACGTCAATCAGGGTGTAGATGGGTGTCCAAGACGTGCAGCAAGGATTATGGAGGGTGTGTGACAGTGCAACGCAGGCTGAATAGCATGGGGAAGGGTGTGGGTCATGGAAGGGATATACAGCTAGAGTGGGAGCTACAAGGGCTATGCAAAGTGTTGCACAGGTCAGGGAGGGTGAGCAGGGTTGTGTGAGTTATTGCAGAGGGACTGGGGAGGGTGTACCAGTAGGGTACTTACTTAAGCAACTTGCAAGCTTCCCTCCCAGCTTCTCTGCTGATATTCTCCCTGAAAGCTTCCCACAAAGTCAGTGGGAAAGCAGCAAAAAGTTGGAAATTATTCCCACTCTCACTGCTTTTTTACCTGTCCATCATTCTGTTGATCTGTTTAACTATATAAAAATTTCTAGAATTTTAGCTATATAAAAACAGTGAAGCAATTGAATAATCACTCAATAGGTCATGAGTTGCCTAGTATGGTTGGTAAAAGCTGACAATAACTTGATGGCACGTAATCAATCAATCAATCCCAGTACCATTTCTTAAATACTTGAACTAAACTAAGGAAAACAAAATGTTCTGGAGGGGGAAAAGCTCTACCTGCACATTCCCAGTGTAAACATCATGTAGCACATTCTGATTTCCCAACTACTCAACTGCATAAGTGCCTCCAGAACCTTTCCAGCTTGGTGACCCGGTCTGGCAGGAGGGAGGGCATGTGAGTAGCATAACATGCACACAGCTCCATTTGTGAGAGTGAGCTCACCACTCATGCGAAAGGAGCTTCATGAGCGAGCAGACGACACTTGCACAAAGGGTGCTTGTGCTTGCATGAGAAGCTCCACTCACACTTGCCCATCTCTCCCGAGGCCCAGTTTCGAACCGGCTGTGGCTGGGGAGTTGTGGATCCCTGCTCTAGGAGACAAAATAAAAACATACAATAACTTTATAAACCAGTAACTTCATGATAAAATGGAAACCTCCCCAAACTAGTGACTGAGTACATGCAGCTGGAAAAGAGAGGAGGCAGCTCATACCATGATTTAGAATATGAGCCCAGTAAACAGACTAATAACATTATTCAAAGAAAAATGGATTCATACTCCTATTTATTGGAACAAATTTCCTATTATTGTTGTTGTTGTTATTTCCTTCTGTTAAAGTCAGCTAAAGGCCATGGTTAAAAAGTTATTTACTACAACCAAAAATAATGAATATCGCCCACATATAACAGATGTAAATATAAACAGTCATAATATAATTTACTCAGTGTTTTCATATACTGTAGCATCTAAGCACTAACCCTTCTGTTATGGAAAACCAACGAAATTAAACACAAAGCTTGTATGTCCCATTCTGGTAAGTCAATAGTGGATTATATTAAACAATATGAAATTAGCTTTCAGTTATTGTCAAATGAGGTTAATTCATCACCAACAAAATGGTGAAAGAATATTTAATAAGCATTGTTATTTACGATGAATTGGCAGATAGTATTTATATTTTTAATAGTATTGGATATGAAATAGGTATGGCCTTATCCTACTAAACTGAACCCCAAGACTAGTCATTAAACATTCCGAATACATGCACATACACACACAAAATAAATTCTTGGCTAAATTTATAGTACAGGTATTCCTCAACTTGCAATGACAATTGAACCCAAAATTTTGATCACATGACCATGAGATTGCTGCAACAGTCATAAGTATGAAAAATGGTCAAGTCATTTTTTCAGTGTTATTGTAACTTCGAATGGTCACTAAATGAAGTATTGCAAGTCGAGGACTACCTGTATACTGACTAGGAATTAGGAACTTTTTGGACATGGGAAGTAATCAAAAAAATACTAAAGAAAAATCTACAACTGATTTCCAGCAACAGGTTGTTTATGTATTGTTCATCAATCTTTAAGCTGCAAAGTTTCCAAGGATTTTCTTCCCTTTTGGGGAGAGAGGAGTGTGCTTATTTGTTTTGAAGTTCATCCTTTAATACTGTTGTATGAATCTATATCTTTTAATTAGTTTTCATAACTCACAAAAATAGAACGTATTTAAAAACTGTTTTCAAAGCAACTGGGATTTTTTTTCACTAACATTTTCTTTTTCAGTAACATTTGTACGTTTATCTCAAAAATAATAAAAAACAAATCAGTCCTTTTCACGTTAGAAGTTCAACAACTTCAATACTCCATTCCTGAAATATCACCATGAGCTTTTCCTGCTATCAGGAAACCAGGTGGAACATATGCTAGATCTAATCTTATGCAATGGAAGTCTCCACCTTGTTAATTAATCAGTTTGAGAAAAGTTCCTCTTTCCAAATAGGGAGTTTGGGTGCTCCTTCCTGTTTTGTGGCTGTGCATATTCACCGTTCAATTTTGAATGAAATGGATTGATAAGACTTTTCTCCTTCAACTAAGACATTATCAAATTCTTAGTTCAAAACATCTGAAGGAACCAGATTGTTTACCTTCAAGTTATATCAAGTAGCAATGGCTACTGGGAAGAATTGGCTTGAAACTCTAATTCTATTTTTCACAATATACCACAGATAACACATAAATTATTTATATTCCTATTATCTGATGACTTAATCTGCAGGTACTCCTTGATTTACTATGGAAACTAAGATTTGAATTTCCATTGCTAAGTAATATAGTTGTAAAGCATGACATAACATGACTGCATCACTTAGTGATGGCAATCATAGAACTCCTAGTTGCCATTGTTAACCAAATCCCAACAGCCATTAGGCAAAGACCCATGTCAAACTTCAGTTTTTCCACTGTCTCCCCTTCAACTCCCCCCAACCATCTATTCTCCCACCACCTTTGCCCTTTTTGATGCCCTTCACCCTGCCTTGTGGAGCAACTCCAGAACTGTGCAGTTGTTTGCAGTTCAAAGGCTTCCTGGAATGCCACAGCTCTGGGATTGCAACACGCCCCTGAGACACAATCCAGCATGGTGCCGGAGTTGCCCACCTCAGCCCAATAGCACTGAATGAAGCCGCAGGGCAGCAATGTAAGGCCATGGCTTCCCCAGCCCAGCAGTGTGAAGAAAAGCTGCAGCCATTCCACTCCTGCACAACAGTGCAAAGCCCCAGTCACCCCTGCCCAGTAGTACAAAGCCACCGCCATTCCAGGAAGCCCTAGCCATCTCAGCTCAGCAGTGTGGTACAAAGATGCAGCAAACCCAGCAATGCAGAGCCCCAACCACTCCATCCCATCTACACAGAGTAAAACTCTGTTATTCTCGCTACTCTTCACACCACAGCCATGCTACCCTGCCTCAGTTGACTGTGGCTACATCCTTGATCTTTCTGCTGACAAGGCATGCCTACCCTGGCCCTTTTTGAGGAGCTGTTGACCATACGATGCCTTTTTTCAGGAGGAAACCACCAAATGCAATTTTGGGGAAAAGGCCTCCTGTAGCCATCAGTTGCCTTGCAAAGGGCCAGGCGATCAACCTGGTCAACTGTAGCAGCAAAAACATGGCTAGGATGGTGGACTGGAGAGTCAAAAGGATAGAGATGAGACACAGAGGGTGGGAGGAGTGGGAAGCATACCCACAGTTTTAAGTGTGGGCAGGTGCCAAGCACCAAAATGTTGATTGAATAATCGCATAGATGCTGTTATAACTTTGAACAATCATTGAAGGAATTACCAAAACTGAAGGAGTACCTGTTTTTAAATTTGAATTAGATCTTGTACCATTACAGTACATTATATCACTTCTGATATCTGACTGACCTTAAGTAATTGAACTAAAATTAGTTTAAAGCAGTAAGGCAGCCTCATATTTTTCTAACATAATTTATATTACTGCAGGCATTCTGTACCATAAGAGATTTTATTCCATCCTACAACAAATTCTGCCAAGCAAGAAAAATCTTTATGAATGTTGACAATTCTTTAAGACTGTACTTATTATAATAATGACATAATGTTGAAATGACTTGTAGGTAATAGTGCTGTTACTAGTCTGGTAAACCACAAATAATACAAGAGTCTTCACATATGCAAAATGAATCTGGAGGAGAAAAAAATCCTTAAAGAAGTGAAAACTATTCAACCAAACCAATATTTGGTTAGATAAAAGTTTATTATATAGCGAAGTAAGAACTTATCATTTGGTTGCAAAAATACATCTACATCAAAATCAAATCTGGAGGCTATAACAAATTAAAGAAAGCAACATGACAAACACTACATCTTGCTGTTATAATCAGTTTGGACTAGAAGCAGGCTTGTCTTTTAATATTTAATGGTAAGAATGGACTTAATCCTAACCCTCTGATTACATTTGTTTGTGAAAGTGTGGTTTGGCCAAGGTGTATTCCTGTAGTAATGTGTTCTACTAGGTTAAAGACATTTTCCCAAGGGCCTAGCAAAAACAACTGATTATGAGGCCAGTACCACCAGCATTACAGCAAGCTATGGCACTAATATTTTGGATCTTCAGCTGTATCAGTTGACAAAAATTGCAACTAATCAGCAACAAATTTGGGGCTGGGGGCAATTCATGTTTTCACCATATTATATCCCTGAAATTCACAGAACTGTTCAGCCCTCTTGCATGCAAAATAACATTAAACGACATGGATTATTAAATAGTATTTGGAAGAGATTGATCTAGTACTCCATTTATAACTCAAACTCACTAGAACTGAAAATTCTATTTCTAATTTTTAAATGTTTAGGCCTGATAGCTGACAAAGAAAAGAAACAAGTTATTTCAATTGTGGAATTTGATCCAATTTACATCGCATAAGTCTTATATTACTTAATACAAAAGTTTCTCTTTGATCTAAGACATACATGATCACAAAAAATGGGATTCTTTCTTAAATAACAGATCTGGTGGTCCTCCTGATCTCATAACTTCTGCTTGCACAGCACATGGAACTTCCAATCAGGAATGTCTTCATACAGTTACATCTGGTGTAGAGTGTCAATAATTTTAACCCATTCATGGAGAGCAGGCAATGACCAAGACTACTTATGCTCTTGTCATCCTGTGGCTGGATTTCTGAACTTCACTCTACATGGCTTGCACTTGAAGACCATATGGAAACTTCCAACATAATGATCCAGCATACCCAGATTTGTCCATGTGACACTACATTACTATTATGGCTGCCAGTATACTTCCAGGTGTGAGTCAGGTGCTGTTTGTCACATAAACCTACATGTCTCAGAACCCTGCTACCTTTGCTCTAGGCTGAATTTGTTTGTCCAGTAATAGCTGGGCTGAGTCTGCCTGTTTAATTAGAATGGAGAAAGAAGGCCTGTTAGAGTTCCCTTCCCTCAAGGAATACCACCTTCGAGGCCCTGTGAGGAAGCCTTTTCAGCCTCTTCTATAGAATAAATTTTCTCTGGGTATCTTGATCACCCTTTCCTTTTCAGGTTTCTGAAAATAGTGTTCAAGGACAATGATTGACCTAACACACATACCCCTGCTGAAGTTAAAGGATATTTGCTGTTGAAATTGTTATAATTTTGTTTTTAATGTTGTTGCCTGATGTAAGCTACTCAAAGCAACTTGGAACTGAAATGCATGCAAGCTTTTGTAAATAAATAAAAGAAATCTGCCAAAAGAACTGTTCAGATTTATGCAGCATATCCCCCTAAGTGCTGTTGTATAAACTATTTGATTATGATTTTCAGTAGCATTCATTTTGCAAAATTCAGCATTTGCCCTCATAAGAATTCTATAAGATCAATAGCTATTATTTACTCCCTTTCTCTTAAAATGCAAAATTGAAAGCAAGACACTATAACATTAAACAAGTCAAGACACATTATTTCAAAGAGTTGTATTTTCTATCTACATTGTAACATTTTTTTCAGAACTAACTAATGCATCTCACATCTCTGCTTTTAACTCAGTACATTGTAGCACTATTTCTCACAATCATCATTATTGATCATGACAGGTATCTAACTTTACTATGAGGATATGTTATTGCTGAGCAAGTCTAAAATGTCAATTACATATATTTATTTTGAAATATACCTTTAACGTTAATAAACTCTTTACATTCACACACTTAACTGAAATGCCCAGTCATCTCATTAGAATGCAGTAAAAACCAGGTATACATAGTCCCCAATTTTGGTTCATTGATAAAAGCATTATGTTTGGTACAATTACAACATAACATGCTGTAAGCAGCCTACATTTTATAAAAAACAGGTCACCCATAACGGGTGCAGAGGATTAGACAGATAATCCCTTAATGTCACCCATGACTTCATCTCCATCTCTTTTTGGGGTGTTTTGAATTAAGAATGAGGGACACGCCTCCTGTTTCTGAGAAAAGAACAAGGTTCCCTTGCGTGTGGGTGATTTACATTCTCACAAGATAGTACTGTAAATATAAGTGACCTGAATAGTTGTGTGTATACACACATACAACGACCCGGGTCACACTCGAATTTACAGCATACATAATATTGTTTTGTATGTATGTATGTATGTATGTATGTATGTATGTATGTATGTATGTATGTATGTATGTATGTATTATATATATGAATGACTGTTGGGTTTTTCTAAGGCCGCGAAACTCCCTGAGGTGTCCAGCCGGCTTCGACATTACTGCAGCTCCGGCAATAAGGCCGGGACGGACCCAGCGCGAGAATAACTGTCAAGTCGAAGGTCCCACGCCGGCAGAGACAGAGGAGGTTCGTATCTGGGACCGGCCGGGCGAGGAGGAGACGGGAGCCCCCCCCCCTCTCCCAACTCTCTTGACAGGCCCGAGCCAGGCAGGCGCCATGCTAGAAACCAAAATGGCTGCCCCGGGGAAAGCAGCCCAACCCGAGGAGCACCGAGGGGGACGTGCCGAGTGACGCCCGCCGCGCACTGCCACGCCTCGCCGAACCCGCCACACGCGCAGGTACCTTCTCCTCCGCGCCCACCTTTCCCCCCGCACCATCGGCAAAGTCCCCGCCGCCAGCCTTCAAGCCGGGCCGGGCTCAACTCAGTCCGTCTCTCCCTGTTTCTCATTGTGTCCTCTCGCCCGCCCGGAACCCGGCTTCATCTTACCTGAAGCTCGGCCCTTTCCACCTCCCAGTGAGCGCGCTCCATCTCGAAGCGGGCCCACTCGTGCTGGATGTAGTGCAGGATTCCCGGGATAGTGTAATGCTGGGGCCGGGACAGCTCCGATCCGCTCCCGGGCCCCGCCGCTTCCTGAACCGCCGTTGGACCTTGAGGCTGCTGCTGGGACGGGAGATTCCCGCCGCCGCCGCCGCTGTTAGAGCCCGCGCAGCCCTGGTTGAGCAGCTGGGGATTAACGCTGCCTCCGATGGGGGACATTGGCTGCTGTTGAGGTCGCGGGGTAGCCCCCGCCATGATCCCCCCTCCGGCGCCGGGATGTTCGTCCATTGTCTGTGAGGAGTCCTCCCCTCTTCCTCTTCCCGCCGAGTGTGTCCGGTCAAGTCCTCAGCGGTGCTCTCGGGGAGGGGGGAGTGTCCGGCCCAGGGAGGAAGTCCCAGCGGCGTAGACAAGTACCCGGGTGTCAGAGTCCAGCTACACCCGAGCTGCCTCTATCGCGATTGCCGCCGGCCGCCATTACAGCCTCCGCTCCATCATCCACCGGCCAGATTCACTCACCCACCCAAGGGGAGGGGGGTGTACGCCGAGCATGCTGGGTAACAGCAACCGCCTTGCTCTGCCCCCCCCTCGCCGCCGTCTTGCTCTGCGCATGCGTTCGCGCCTGGAAAAAAAAGTCCTGAGCTGGGAGACGGAAGAGGTTTCCTGGGTTTTTGGTGGCTTCTGATTTATATTCTGATTTATTTCATTCTTTGACTCCCCAGTCTCACTTGGTTTTTCTCGGATAGCAACATATTGAGAAGGAAAATGAGAAGGGTTTCCGCTCTCTGAACGCCGCGCGCCTTATTCTCTAGCTGCTGCTTGTCTTTTATTTGTACAGTGATTCTTTGAGGCAGGGCATAGAAATCGCTTTTAAATGCACGTAGAGGATTACAGTTAAGGAGATGCTCCGGGTTGTTTTTTTTTTTTTTAATCTTAGACTTAAGATCTGATATATTACTTTGATTTATAACCCTTTCAAGAATCTTGGTCCAATAGTTATGTAGGACCACAATTGAGCCCAAAATTTATATTGTTGAGTGAGAAATGTGTTAACTGACTTTTGCCACGTTTGTTAATTGAATCACTGAAATTGTAGTAACAAGATTATTAAGTGAATCTGGCTTCCTGTTGTCTTTGCTTGTCAGAAGTTTGCAAAATGTGATCACATGACTCCAGGACAATGCAACTGTCATAAATATGAACGAGGTGTCAAGTATCCAAATGTAAATCACGTGACCATAGGGATGCTGCAGCGGTCATATGTGTGAAAAATTGTGATTTTTCACATTTGTTCCAGAACTGTTGTATCTTTGAATGGTCACTAAATGAACTGTTGTAAGTCAAGAACTTCCTGTATTGTGATTGGCTGCATTAAGAGACATTGGTGTGTCAAAAGTCCCATAATAAATTCATGGCAGAGGTGAAATCTGAATTAACTTTTTTGTCATTTAGATTCATTATCATATTCTTCTACAGTACTGTTAAACTGTGGTGCAAAGTTGCTCAGTCCTGGTGAATTTAAACTTCTGGAAATTCAGGGCTTAGTGAATTCAGTATATGACTGGAATGTTATTAGATATAAATTTAATTAAACTTTAGTCGTTAAGGTGTTAGATTAAGATTGAAGATACTTGGGATGGTCCCTCAGCTTTGGAAGCCATGTGAGTGGATCATTCACTTAGCACAACATTTATGTGTTTATTTAGATAATTTATATGATTGCCTATCAGTACTTCTAGGTGGCTGATGCAGTTCATTTTTAAAAAATAAAATCAATATAAATGAAACAAAATTCAATTAAAAATAATGATAATGATGATAATACAATAATCATGGGACCTCACAGGAATTCACAGCACCAAAAAGCACATATTGGGCTCCATTAATATTCTCTCCCTAACGCCTAAACAAAAAGCCAGGTCTTCACAGCCTTATAGAAGGCTAACAAGTTTGATTTGGGGCATCTGGAATGTATAATCAAGGCTGTTCCACGGGACAGCTGCAGTAAGAGAGAAGTCATACCGGTTTTAAACATTTTCTCATTTGTTATAAAGAGAAGGAGAGAGTACTTATTAGACTATCTTGAACTTCTGAAAAAAGGAAGGATACAAATCTAGAAACTGGAAAAGTGAGCTCTGTTTCTCCCATAGACACAGAAGCCAGGTGGATGTCTTTGAATCAGTCACTCCCTCTTAGCCCAACTACATATATACAGTTGTGGGCAAAAAAAGGAGGAAGGGGTAGAGGTAGTCCTTAACTTACAACCACAATTGAGCCCAACATTTTTGTTGCTAAGTGAGACATTTGTTAAGTGAATTTGCTCCATTTTACAACCTTTTTTGCCACAGTTGTTAAGTAAATCGCCGCAGTTGTTAAATTAGTAACATGGTTATTAAATGAATCTGGCTTCCCCATTTACTTTGCTTGCTTGAAGGCCACAAAAGGAGATCACATGACCCCAGGACACTGCGAAGGTCATAAATGTGAATCAGTTGCCAAGCATCTGAATTTTGATTATGGAACTATGGGGATGCTACAACGATCATAAGTGTGAAAAATGGTCATAAGTCACATTTTTCAATGCCATTGTAACTTGAAATGGTCACTAAATGAGTTGCTGTAAGTTGAGGGCTGCCTGTGTTATGTATATTGCCTTGAGTTGTGCAAATAAAGGCGGGATAACAAAATCGCAATAAATAAATGTAATAGTCATTTGAATATATTTTAAAAATGTTTTCCCCCTTTAGGATGAAATTTTCCTCATGCAGGAAACTATGAGTCAATAACAAAAGCATTTCTGGTTCCGGTATCTAATTCTGACTATACGTAATTTTTCTTTATCTCACTCTTCCACAAAATGGGAATGCAGAAGGAATAAAAAGTTGCTTCCTGGCTTCAGAAGGGAACTTATATTAGTTTTTTTATAAGGACTGTATAGGAGTCCTTTGTTTGCTTCATTGCACAGTACTTCAGAAGGCAAGTACGGATTTCTCTGTATATAGTCTTCCACTGTTGCTGCTCATTCAGATCACTTGCTTTGAGTCACTGATGATGGATTGGGCCAGCAACAGATTCTTAGCATTGCAGTTTCATTCCTCATATGTCTACAGCTGACCAACTTGGGTGGATGGGGAGGCTTCCTCACTCATCACACGCACAGCACATATATCCTACTCTAGGATATAAGCATGCTTTGATTTTGACACTGGAGCTGTTATCATTATACTGTCATCCAAAGTAGGACAGCAAATAGAAATTGGAGAATGAGCCTAGTATCACATTACTGTGATGAATATGAAATTATATTAAGAGATGATAACTTCTCTCTGGATAAATAGGTAAGAGGAGAGGTTTCTAGGCAATCTCTAGAGATCAGCTATGGAAAATCCATCATAATATTTAAAATAAAATTGGTTGAAGCTGTAGTGAACAGCTTCTTTATCTTTTGATAGTCTATGCAGTCATCTTTGTAACCCATATATAAACTGTAAGCTACACACAGGAACATTTTACAACTTCTGACTGACTGCAACTGACAATAATATATCTTTATCACTTTTTGCTGTTGTAGCTTCTATTCATAGCCCTTAGGTAAAATCAAGCTTCCTCTGCTTGAAAGTCAAAAACAGGACCTCCATTTCTAAAGTTTGCCTTTTCTCTTATTTATCTGAGCATGAATGTATCATCGATGCTACTAAGTAAAGGCAAGCTATCAAAAAAATAATTTCAGCAACACTTTCCTAGGTTTTTTAAAATAATTCTTAAAATTTTAAAAATCAGAAATCAAATATGAAAAAACCCAGAAATTATCAAAAACATTGGAATCCAGCAGTTGTTAACAGTGTTGTCTTGATTCTCAGATAAAGATGTCTAATCCCTTGTTGGACTTACTTACTTAATCTTCGTAAATGTCAACGTCCATAAGGCAGTGACCGTTGCATTGTGAAGGCCAGGGGCAGGACGTCACGGATTACAGCACGCCATTGATTCCGATTTAGGGCGGCTTGTTGGGCATCGGTTATCGAGAAATGGAGTGGTTGAAGATCGTGAGCCACTTGGGATATCCACGTTTTCTTTGGGGCATTTCGTGCGATTTTCCACCCATCCGGTCGCAGCGAGTTAATCAATCGGTAAGGTAATTGTCCATACGGCAAACGTGTCCAAACCATCTAAGTCGTTGTCTTCTTAGGTAAAGTTTGATTGTAGTTTGGTTTTTACACAGCTGCAATACCGTTTCGTTTTTTACACAGCTGCAATACCGTTTCGTTTTTCCATCGGTCCCGTAGAGTTATGTGCAGAATGTTGCGCAGGCATCTTAGCTGGAATCGTTCTAATAGGTTCAGGTCGCTTTTAAGTAAAGTCCACGATTCCGAGCCGTACAGTAAGATTGTGCAGATGGAAGCATTAAATATCCTCATCTTGGTCGCAATCGTCACGTCATTTTGGCTCCACAGGCACTTCCTTAAAGAGGCGAATGCGGCTGTAGCATTGCCAATGCGGCTTTTGATGTCATTTGTAGCCACTACACGTTGGCTGTCGATGATCAACCCCAAATATTTAAACGTGTCTACTCTTTCGATAGGGTTGCCTTCGAGGTGCAGTTGAGCTGGTTGAGTGCCCGTGAAAATGAATTTGGTTTTTGTACCATTTATCACCAGGCTGAGCTTGTTAGCATTTGCTTGTAATGCATCCAGGGTATTTTGGGCGGTTTGGGCTGTTTCAGCAAAGAAGACGATGTCATCAGCATACACCAAGTCCGTGAGAGACAGCTGAGCCCCGATTTGAACGCCTGGTGTGTCTTTAAAAGTTTGTCTGAGGATCCAATCCATGGTTATATTGAAGAGCATTGGTGAAATAATACAGCCTTGTTTGACGCCGGTAGTTATTGAGAATGGTGGGGACACATTTCCCAGGTATTTTGTCCGGCTCATTCCACCTTCATAAAAAGCTTTAAGCACGTTGAGTGTAGCATAGGGTTAGGGTATATATAATCCCTTGTTAAATTAATATTGAGCTGCCCTGCTTTCCCGAAAATAAACCCTCCCTAGAAAATAAGCCCTCCCCAAAAATATTATAACACAGTAGCAGCCATGAGGTGACCACGCTCTCTGCCTCCTGCACCTCAAAAATAATAAGAACTCCCTGAAAATAAGGCCAAGTGCTTATTTCAGGGGTCAAAAGAAAATAAGACCCTATCTTGTTTATGGGAAAACACAGTAACACTTCTGCAAATCATACCGTCTAGTTTTACTTTGCAGATTACAATTTATGTTCTTTCCAAAAATGAGATACTTTTAACCACTAAGTAAATTGATGTCTATAAGATTTTCTCATTTCCTTCCCCAAATCTGCGTCTCAGAGAGCTAATTCCTCCACATTTGAAAAAAGAGAGTTCTTCATTCCCATGAGAGAATCTGGACACATGTTTGGGGGAAATGCAGGGTTCAACTACTATGTTGCATTTGGTGGCTGGGGGATAATCTATCCTTTTGGTTTGATAGGGTTCTTTGTCTCTTCTTGGGATTCTTTAAAGAGGGTTTAATGTTCCATACTATTGCTACTTCTATAGATTAATAATAATTCTTAGAGCATTCTTTTGTGGTCTTGATTCCTTTTTATTCCCAAATGTCTTGTTCTTTAATGGAAACAGCACATTAAAATGAAAAAGCATACCCTCATTAAATTATTTCACATAAAAGTAAACAAAAATTGTTCTCAAAATATTTTGCTGTTAATTTATATTTTACTTTCTTTGTTTATAAATGTATACATTTCTTGGAAACAATGTACAAAAAATATCCCTTTTGTATATAGTAAGCCATGCAATAATAGTAACAGACTTTTTTTTCTTTTTACAACCCTGCAATCCCTTGCTTCGGGGTGGGGTCTGGGCGACAGAATGGAGCTGAGCATTTACTGGCTGGATCCCCTTCCTGACACCTACATGAAGTTCACAGCAAATATTTTCTCTTTGCACCCTGGTAGAGAAGTCTCTCTCACTGCTTAGAATTGAACTCTCAACCTCTCTTGCCTCCCCCTTGTTGATATTCAAGGTCAGCTCGATGTGAAGTAAATGACAATAATCCATTCACGTCCATTCGTCAAGCTTTCCCCTGGTTGCTTTAATTAGATAGGAGTGATAGGGGTCAAGATTACATATAGTGGAGGTACAGCTACAAAGAACTCTGTCAACATCCTTAAGAACCACTGTAGGCCTCATTGTATCCTGTCCACCCCACATCAAATTCATCCCACAGATGCAGTAAGGAACAAAGGAATAATTCTCCATCATTCTTATAATTCAAAGTATATTTGAACCTGAACTTATTCCTGTGTCTGGTCGTATTTGCTTCTTTTCTTTTGCTCATTGTCACTCTAGAAATCTCTTCACCCACTTAATTTCCCTGAGTATGTTAGGTATATCATGGTGAGATAGGTGGCAAACAAATTTCATAATAATAATTGACTGCATATATTAATAAACAGTAATTTTCCAGAGCTCCTCAGTGGTGTGAATAGGCTATTTAGAAATAAGCTTATCTAATGTTCTTCTGGCCATTGGGTTCCATAGTCCAACTAGGCATTCAACAGAACTGCCCTCTAGATCACTGGCTATTCCCCAAATCCAATCTGAAGCCCATCAGGTCCTTGTGGTAGGATGTTTGAATGAACCCATTCTTTCACTAGAAAGTAGGGTCTTTAGTCAATCCTATTGTCACAAAGAAGTACTCTGATGAAGGAACTGATGGAAGTTTTCCATAGTATGAGGGAATCGGCCTAGAGTATCAATATGTGAACCCACAATAGCCCTTCAAAGACATTTGAAAGGTGAACTAGAGATGCTGCTGTGCATTTGGAAGTATGGTACAGTAGCAACAGCAGCTTAACCCCAAGGGCCGGTTTCATAAATACAGTTTCATATTAGGCCACCTGTGGAACAGCCATTTCCTAACTACCAGGATTTTTGTGGTATACAACAGTCATTCCACCTCCCCACCACAGAATTGTGACCAATGCATTACGGGAAAGAAGCTGAATAGATCTCAATGTAGGATAGTCCCTATTTCTCATCCACCCAAATTTTGAAAATACAGTCACTTTATTTCACATAACGAAGCTTTCAGTACATGATGTGATGAGACGTTTTGTTTTCAGCCAGCTTCTGGCAGAGCCTGATGCTAATTAGAGCTGAGAGTGAGTGACTGGCCCTAGGTGAGCCAGCTGGCTTTTGTGCTTAAGGGAGGATTAGAACCTGGGTCCCCTGTTTTAGATCAGCATGTTAACCACTATACCGCACTGGCTCTCAAAGCAGAACTTCCACAAAGTACTAATTCAAACTGACAGGTAGCAGATTTCAAAGAAAGCAAAGAAGTACTTTTATAACAGGTAATTAACTGGTCAGATCTGTTTCTATAGGATGTTGCAATGGTTATTAGCATCAATAGCCTTAAAAAGGATTAAGTAAAAAATAATAATTAGAGGGCTACTTGTTAATAACAAAAGTAAGAAGTGCAGCATTGTATTTAAAGACTTTATACAAACTTGATTCAAAATGAAGCTCTTAATTAGTGACATCTCTGTTATCCAGAGGTGATGCTCTCTGAAGCTGATACTCTGTAATGGTTGAGGGAAAGACAAGCATCAGATGCTCACATGTACTCACATCTTTCTTTTTGGTTTTTATGTTCCCTTAACCAGTCTTTCTGCTGAAAACAGATTTTAGCATTTCAGATTATTATTTAACCTCTCATTTTTCATAACTCAAGATTGTGAGTAACAGCTTTCAATACATATCAATGCTGCTAAGTTTTTGAATGGTTTTAACATTTATTTTTAGTTTTAATGATAAAAATATCACACCTGGATGCGTTAGTATCCTTCATGAAAGAATGTCATTGGTAGGGGCTTAAATTTCCATTGAATCCCTGCAAATTTCAGATTTTCTTCTCCATCAACCATCATTGCAAACAACAACAGTTTTAGAATTAAAAAAAAATATTGTCCATTTGTAGAATCAAATCCCCTGTCTTCATATAAACTAATTTTCATTGTTACGTATTATCATTATCATACATACTTCTAAAACTTTCAGAAACTACCTTTTCATAGCTTTAAAAGATGACTACTTCATACATTCTCAGATTGTTCTACTGGATCTATGAATTGTTCCATTCCCTGTTTATTTCTATTACTTTTGACACATACGCTAATCAGTTATTACAACATCTGATTCAATTTAGTGTTAAATATTCATGCTTTAAATTGAATCCTTATCTAAATATTAAAAAATAATTTTATGAAATTTTAAAAACATTCTTAAGTAATTAAAAATATATATTTGTTGAAATTATAATCTAGTTTGGATCAGATCTTTAATCACTTTATAGTTCTGATCTTAATGATTACTGAGTTGCATCAAAAGTAAACTACTCACATTTCAGCCATTTTTCTGCTTACAATTAGGCAAAAGGAAACTAATACAATAGATTGTAGCTTTTTTAAGTTAAATTTTAAATATGACCAAATATTTATCAAGCTTATCAGGCTGTGCCAATGAAAAGAACTGAGGGGGACAGTTTAAGGAAAAAAGGGTTTTTTCTCCTCTGAATTTTATGTTAGAAATTCTAAAATTCTGAGTTCTCTCCCACGCTTTAATTTCTTTTAATTTCCTTTCTGTATTTTAGAAGGCCATCTTGGAGAAGTGGAAACAATTGTGGAGTTTTATAGATGCCCCAAAAGTTTCTGTTTTACAATTTTCTTCCCTATTTATTTTGAATTTTCTAGAGGATTTTTTTTCTAGAAGAAACTTATTCAGATTTTCAAAGTTGTTAGTAGCACCTCCTCTTCTAAGAGACAATTATGGTTTTCTCAGACACCCTGTCAGACATATGTTAGTAGCACCTCCTCTTCTAAGAGACAATTATGGTTTTCTCAGACACCCTGTCAGACATACTTCTTACAGAGAGAAGCTGTGAATTAACAGTAAAACAGTTGGGTTTTTTATGTCAAAGGTTCCAGGTTAATTTCCTGGTATGTTCAAGTGTTGATAAATTCAAGTCAGAAACCCTAGAGATTTGTTTGGTATTTTAACAACATTGCTATTGATATTGATGGTCTGACACTCCTTAAGATGGATTCCTATGATTCAATGAAATACTGTCAGGAAAGAAAAGGGCTGAGTAAATGAATGGTAGGCCTCACTTGTCAAAATATCTTGTATGCATACATACATCATATTAACTATGAATCAGTTCTATGTCTACTGTTATTTCAGAATTAGCTTCCAAAACTGCAATATAGTTGCAAATACAAGTAAGTGAATGTCATTATTCGGGATTCATTTATTACAATATATTGCTTTTTTTTTTTTAAATGTACTTTTTAAAAATATTATCAACAAACTGTCTTTTTGCAGTTTCTTAAAGTCACGGTTTTCCTAGGAATTAATTAGGCAGAAGGTAATTAACATTAAACAAACCTTCGTAATATTCAAAACATTTCTGTTTCTTTGCACATAGTTTGATAAGCTTTGTAATGCTATCAGCTATCTTCTCTTTATGTGTTATATCAAAATCTATTAGCAATTATTACAACAATTTCTTAATATTTTAAGTGTTTGTTATTATTGTTTTACTTGGGGATGCCAACTGTATTGTCAAATTATGGGGGACAATGAGATTCAATGTACTCATTGAATATCTGGTAAGGATACATTCAGATAGATAGGTATTGCAATGTGATTTGCTCCAGTCCATGAAACTACACAAAACATGCCAGCAGAAATTAGCTTTTCCTCTATAGCCAGTCTCTACTGTGTTAAATAACAATCCAATCAGTGCTACTGTCCTAACAGTCTGCTTGATCTTCTGTTCAATCATGTCCAATTCTCAGAGATACTTACACCAAAGTACATCTCTCTAATAGTCCATTGCAAGGCAAATTAAGGTCATTTTCATTTTTTTTTTCATTTATTGAACATTTATAGGCCGCCCTTTTCCCTGAGGGGACTCAGGGCGGCTTACAATCACAAAGGAAAGGGAGTGTAGGACAGTGCAAAAAGAAATGTGAACAAAAATAAATTAAACAATAAAACTCAACATTCACTCAACATTCGGGAGGGGCGAAAATAGGCTTAGCCCCAGACCTGACGGGCTAGCCAGTTCTTGAGGGCTGTGCGGAAGGCCTGGACGGTGGTGAGGGTACGAATCTCCACGGGGAGATTGTTCCATAGTGTCGGAGCCGCAACAGAGAAGGCTCTCCTCCGGGTAGTCGCCAGTCGGCACTGACTGGCGGATGGAATACGGAGGAGGCCAACTCTATGCGATCTGATGGGACGCAGGGAGGTAATTGGCAGGGAGGTAATTGGTACAACAATCGAAAGGTTTCCCAACTAGTGGGGAAAATAACCATTGGTCAGGGGTATGATTCTAGGCCTGGGTAAAGGGTTATGTTTAGATATATGTCAGGAATGGTAAATTTAACAATCTGACAGAATCTTTACAATTTTGTTTTGAGAAACCCTGGCTATTTTTTCTCTCTAACAATATTAAAAACTCTAAAATGCTGATACGTTAGTATCTCATGGACTGTTCAAAAATGTTCTGGACTATCACTTTCGTAGTGCAGTGGTATACCGTTCTTTCTAACGATTAACCCCTGCTCTAGCAATACCAGGGTCATTAAAAATTATAAAGTAGAAATGTCCTAGTCTACCTGATCTAACATAACTTCACCATATTCACTAAAGAAAACACGGAGGGAGATTCTAATCTATGGTTTTCTCTAGTGAGTTTAGTCTTGCTCACTTGTGTCATGCCATGCCATGTTAGCAATCAAAATAGAAGGAAGATGCAAGGAAGTTAATAATGACCTGAGAGTAAGGAGCATGACCACATCAACTAAAACTAGCCAAAAGAGGTGGTAATTGCAGCCCTGCTATCATCACTAC
Source organism: Thamnophis sirtalis (assembly GCF_051295495.1). Classification (NCBI taxonomy): domain Eukaryota; kingdom Metazoa; phylum Chordata; class Lepidosauria; order Squamata; family Natricidae; genus Thamnophis; species Thamnophis sirtalis. The sequence goes on from NW_028261381.1 coordinate 122,180,091, forward strand.
AGTTGTGCCTGAAGCCTCACATCTGATGCTAATACAATATTTGTGTTAGGAGAAGGTAGAAAATCTTACTTCCATATTGATAAGAAAAAAACTTATGTTACCTTTGCTCATCTATGGACTATGGATGACAGGATAAATAAATCATGCAATCATGTGCATGACAGTAAACAAAGCATCTTTTAAGATGGAAATCAATAGGACATTCAGATATCCCTAACCAAGTTCATAATTACATTTTGCATTTAGAACAAGAACTATGCCTGCATGTGTAGATAAGAGCAACATTGTTAGTTTGCATAGTGGCAATGTTTCATAGAAATAAGGTCCCAATGAAGAAATCCGCTATCAGAATTAGACAAAGGATAGAAAATAAAAAACTTCAGTGTAGATCTGGCAGTGCAGCACATTATAGTAACTATAGTTTCTATGTCTTATGAAGTTGTAGGAAAAAATGTAGGAATTATTCTTCTTCACTATCCTAATATACCTCTACATGAGTAGAAGTACAATATATTACCCCTATGTTCTTAGATCTTATTATTGTAGCTGCCCACTATGCAGATCAGTGTGCAAATACACTCACAAAAAATTGCTGCAACTTATCGGTTGCCTGGAGTCAATATTGACTTGAAGGCAACACACACAGACAGAAGAAGTGTGTACTTTTGCAACTTCAATACTTGATCGTTTGCCACAGTATTTTGTTTCCAGTTCTGTGTTGCACTTGTGCTGTACATCATCAATAACATTTTTTATTCTAAACCTTCATGGGAGAGCATGGGTCCATAGTTTGTGCAGTAACTTTTGATGACCAGTGAGAATTAACACTCTTTACAACCCTACCTTGGTGTTAGTCACCAACAATTTGCTGCATTTGATCAGAACAGATTGGAGTTATATTAAATGAAATAAACAAGAACATATTAATTCATTTCAAAGTAGAGGTTTCTCTGGCCCAGTACAAATCACTGACATGATGAAATTGATTTTACTTTATGCTAGTCAGATTTAATCCTGAAGGAAACTGTTTGAAAAGTAGCACATTCCTGAGACACAGATTGTATTTTTAAATGTAGAGATATATAGTTATATAGATAAGCACTGATTCATTAGTTTGTGAAACTTGAAAAAATTCAAGCAGGTCTCTGCTTGCACAATGGGACTACCTCTCCTTTACCCTTTGCTTCCTTCATTAATCTGCACACACCCAAAACCATTTCAGAAATTTTTCCAAACTTCTGGAGCAAATTTTGGATTTACTGGGGAAACGGAAATGTGTTTTATCAAAGTCTCAATTCCACTGTTTCCATACTGTTGGATATAGCTTCACATTACAAAAAAACCCAGCCAAAACCCTACCATTTATACTGTAGGAGGGAAGGTTGTAACATCAGAAATTAGGCTCTGAAATTTGCAGAACCTGTAAAGCCAGTTTGACAAGAAAAGGTGGTGGAGCAGGAAAATTTGAGCATATATTTATGCAGAATGAATAATAACAACTCTACAGTGCTATTCCCTGGTCTTGGAAAATTTAACTTCTCTATATACACCAGAATTCTTGGGGTGATTACAGGTGGTGTGTGAATAATACCTTCATATGCAATGGATATATTTCTTTAAAGCAATTATTTTTTTCAATGAGAATTAACACTTGCTATACTTCTACATAGTATATAGATAATCAGATAAAGGGTGCCAAAGTGTCAGAATGAAAATATATGGGACTTACTCAAGATTCAATACTTACTGTAGCTAAAGATTTATAAAGATGTAAGTTGTGTTCCACTTTTACACATCAGACAGATTTCTAGCTTTCCTTTAATGTGTTTTTATTATTATTTTATACATTGATAGTTGAGAAATTCTCCTTACATAATACAGAGAAGGAAACATGTTCACACTCATAGGCAAAAGAGTGTTTTCCACTTGAAAGGGTACATGTCTAGTAAAACAATATTTGGAAATAGCTGTCTGGAAAATAGCATTTTCTATACAAATCAAATTAAATCAAATCTTTATATATGCAGCAACTTCCCAGAGTTATGAATTTCAACTTCTCAAATTCTTTGTAATTGCAATGTTACCAGAGAATTCTGACAGTAGATGTTCACAGATAGAAAATGCCATGATTGGGCCCAGTTCCTGAAGTAGCTTTCCCCTTGCCCACTTTCATCCTGTGAAAATGTTGATTCCACTGTAGCAAGCACAGCAGGTCAGGGATTTGACCATCATTACAGTAAAAAGATCCAAATTAACATTTGCCTCCATAGAATCTGGAAGGTTGTGTGTTATATGTATAATGAGATGTATAAATGACTGTTGCATATAGGTATTGATTTTGAATCTAGAGATGAAGAACAAGTTATTTTTAAAACAGAAGGAGAGATGTATTTATTTATTTATTTATTTATTTACTTACTTACTTACTTACTTACTTACTTACTTACTTACTTACTTACTTACTACTCAAATTTATACAGCTGCCTATCTCTGGAAAGTGTATCTGGGTGGTATACAAAAGTCCAGTAAAATCAGTAAAAAAGGAAATCATTTGTTAAAACCATTATATAATTATATAAAATAATTAAAAATTATAAAAGACCATTGGACCAGGCTGCATGTACATAAAGTACTAAACCATAAATCATGATTTACAAATCATAATTCTAAGTAAAAGCCAAAGAAATCATAGTATGATTTACCATATTATGCTTTGTAAATCATGATTTATGGAGTAGCATATACAAATGCAATCCAAGAATTCTGAGTGTAAAAGAATAGTATGTGTGTGTGTGCAGTGTTTAAGGCAGTTTCCTCAATCTTGACAGCTTTAAGAGATGTGGATTTCAACTCCCAGAATTTCCCAGCCAGCTGGCTGGGGAGTACTAGGAGTTGAAGTTCAAACCACTTAAAGCTACCAAAATTGAGAAATACTGGTTTAAGGTGTAAGCTTCTAGCTTAAGGAAATGAAGAGAGAAGGCAATGCATAAGGTGGTTGGATAGGATGAAAATAATTACTGGAACTTGAAGAGTTATCAGTTATAACTAAAATAAAATGATAAAGATTTGTCCAGAAAGTCACCATGAGTTGGCTTGATGATCCTTATTGATTATCCACAATGGCTGTTTATTGCTGCTGATTAATGCGGTATTTTTTCATAGCTCTGCATTGGCTGATTCAACTGTCTCTAAATGTTGATTAGAATAGGACTCTACCAGTCAGGGAGTCTGAGTTCTGGAGCGTTCATTCCTTACATACCAGAGATTGTTCATGATAAAATTACTTAGGTTGTGGTCAGTAGTCTAAACAATACATCTTATTCCCTGGCTAAAATCTTTAACCCTTGCTTAACTGATCTTCCAGGACAAAATTGGAGTTTTAAAATCAAGCTGGGTAAAGTGTATCTCCCTGAACAGCAAAAAGTCATCCTTTGGAGTCCTTCAGATAAACCTGCCAAAAGGAATCAAAATGGATAGACACAAGAAAAAGTCCATTCTCAGTTGAGATGCCCCATTTGTAGAAACATTAGAGAGAACTAAGTTGTATTTTTCCTTTACCCAAGCCAGGCTTTTCAATTAACATGCTAGTACTTTGTATTGTGACTCTGTTTTTAATCTTAGTTTTATATACAGTGTTTCTTTTTCAATAATATGTGAGTTAATTGATTTGTGCAATCTATTTTTCTTTATCTGGTAAGGGTCCCGATTCAAATTCTGCATGCTCCTGATGATTACCGTAATTTCAGTTTAGTGTCAGAAACCTGATGTTGTGACACCCTTTTCTTACTTTCAGTCTGAGCTGGGTGATGACTCCAACAGATAAAGCTCCCAGTAAATTAGACCTGGGTAATGTTTACTCCATTACCCCAAAGTAGAAATTGGATAAAAGTGGCATCGAAAGCACTTAGATATTTTCAGGTCATTTCAAGAGCTGGCCTAATTTTTTTCCATGTCAGTAATGTGTTGACTTTAAGGATTCAAAAAATATTAATTTTTGGAATAAATAGCAAAAGACAGTTTAGAGCATTGATTCTCAAAGTTTAAAAATAGACGAAGAGCCCAGATGGATTTGGAATACAAACATTGAAATTAATTTTAAAATCCTTTTTGTGGAAACTGTCATTGTTGGGTTCTTGGAGGAAAAAACATGATAGAATGGTACTTTGAAAGTTGGGTGCTAGAGGGAACTAGAAGAAATTAAACACTATAATTAAAGGAGAAGAATACTTCAATTTGACTTGTTAACAAAGAATGGAGTACAATACTTTAACAGTGTCTGTGTGAAAGGGTATTTTTGAATAATGGACTCAGAAATTAATTTTAAGAATATCTGAAACCATAGATAGTTGGTATATTAATGATGTCATAGAACATGAACAAGCTATATATAATGAGACAAATTGATTTGAATGTGTGTTTAAATATGATAAGTTATAAGAATAATACGAAAAAAGATGTATGCTGGGCATACAAATGAAACTGGCTGGTATCGTAATACTTAAAGATGACATACAAATATCAAACTAAAAGAGTGGTTTGGATAACCCTTTTCACTGAAGTACAGAAGAGATCTGCTAAAGTTTTGAAGGATTCTCTGAGAAGGAACAAATAAAAAATAAAAACAAATTAAATTATAGGACATTATTTGAAGGATTAAAAATTAAGATTGTTAAAAGTTCAGGGAAGGTATATAGAGTTGATCAAGGTTAAAATAGATATGTAGTGGTCTCTGTTAACCTTTAATGAACATTTGCTGTTAAGGAATGAATGATACACAATTTGTATTTTGTTTATAGTTAAGACATGAGTATTGGGAAGAAGAGAGCATTTGTAGTATTTAGGAGATAGTTTACTAAAATTGTTTATACTGATGATGAAGAGGAAGTTTGCTTCTTACATACTGTACCTTTTTCTTTTTTCTTTTGCACACTTTCTATTTTTTCTTTTTAATATTATTTTTGTAGTTTGTATTAGTTTTTACTTTCTGTGATGAATCTTTAATAAAATTATTTCTCATAATTTTTATTTCTAGTCCTTCAATTTTCTGTAGCATATTAATCTTTCATAGTAATATTGATGATGCAATTTCTTCTCTGAGCTTGCTAGCCATATCTCTTTGCTGGCCATTTACTGAAGGAAAAAGGTTTCATGTTGGAAAATATTTGTTATAATTAATTTGCTAGTCATGCATTTAAGAGATAATGTTATTTGAAACCTGGCTTATCTAAAACTCCAGCTTTTCTAGGTCTTCTTCACATGTCATCTACTAACTTGGAGTACATTCCACAGCCTAATTACTTGGCCCTTACTGTGTGGACTGTAACACTTTGTTCCCAATTCATTGTTTGTTCTTAATAGGTCATTTCTGACAGTGCTGATAAATCTGAGTTTCTGATTTCTCTTTCAAGATATTTAGATTGAAGCGCCATGATCAATTTTTTCCTGATGGTGAATAAACAAGGCCAAACAAGGCTTTCTCGTTACTATGAATACATGGACCTTCATAAGCGGGCAGTTCTGGAAGCTGAAGTAATCAAGCAGTGTCTTTCTCGTACAAAGGAGCAAGTACGTAACTGTGACATTTCATGTATCTGATGAATTGGACCAGAGTTCCCAAAATGCTATAAATGTTAATGTAGTTTTTATGGAAGTGCATTTTTTATATATTTGTCATTGTCTTTAGCAGATGTTTGAAGGCCAAATTTTATGTAATTCAGCTGCACCTCTGGCTGATTGGCTTTATTTATACATACAAAATGTGTAAAATACCACAATTAGTTAGGACAATCAGAAACCATTCAATAATGAGCTGAAGCTTGTAAAAATATTTAGACCAGAGCATAAGCCATGATCAGATTAGTCCTGATTTATGTTTTAGAGGTTGTCTTATTGAACTTCACTGCATCCTTTTTTCATCGTTTTCTATATCTGAGTTTGAATACAAGTTGTGGCCTCCGATATATAATTTGACTCTAAGAGTCACTAAATTCACTCATCACACTGAATAATTGTGTAGTTCATTTGATTTTATATTAGCATGTTGTGCAAATTCAGCAAGCATAAATTATATATTCTTGTGATGAAATAAGATATTGCACCAATTATTATTGCTAATACACATTTACAAATCTAAATATTTTATTTTAATTTACATATTTTACTTTGTTTCCCTTTAGTGCTCCTTTCTTGAGTACAAGGATTTTAAGTTAGTCTATAGACAGTATGCTGCTCTTTTCATAGTAGTTGGAATCAATGAAACAGAGGTATGTTTTGACTTTCTTATTTATAGATATAGATATGCCCTGAAGACCCTTTTTACATCAAAAGATACTTGTTGATACTTCTTTGTCCTGATGTTCATATATCATCCAATACTTCTGCTGTTGATCACTACATAAATGCTGGGCAGGAAACTTTGGAGGCTGCCCCCCAAGGAACAGAAGGATATGGTAGCAATGCTATCAGAGGTGGTATTTAGCTGGTTCGGACCGGTTCGCCCAAACTGGTAACGGAAATCATGGATGGGCCCCTACTCTATGCTGTCCTATTTAGTCACGTTTTTGAGGCCAGATGCATGTGTAGAAGTCGTCCGTGTAGTGAAGGCGCTCACCTGCCCGCATGGTGAACCGGTGGTAACGAAATGTGCAACCCACCGTTGACATCCCAGAGAAATGAAATTGAAATATTTGGCCTTTTTAATATATATTTGGTGAGATGTATAGGTTTCAAAGATGGCAAGGCCTATAGTGATTTAATCTACTTATTTCCCATAGTTTAGAGCTTGCCTTGCCCCCAAACTGCACAGCCAGTTTTTTGTGTTTTACTAATAAAAATACACTGTTGCCATGAGAGGAGGGGAACTACAAAAAATAGGGTAACCAATCATAAAGAAAGACTGAAATTGCTCTTTGCTTCAGAACTATAGAAAGTTTTCATCACAGTGAAAGTTATATTTTAAGGGTTTTTTTAAATATGGATCTTAGATATAACACAAGATTCTCTGTTCCATTTCTCTTGATTTCTATCCTCTTTCATATCCTAGAATCAAAACTGAACTTAATAATCCCAAATTTTTAACACTGTTATTTAATCCAAAGCCTACAAAGAAGAGTCAGGGACTATTACAAGGTACCAGCTCTAAGAAACATTCCAGCAGATAGCAGGGTTGGTCCCTGGAACAAATTAAATATTTGTGGAACATTAAAGATCAAAAGGCTGGCATGAATTTAGATTTAACTCGCTATCTAAACTGAATACTATGAACTCATGTGACCCACAAGCTAATTTCTGAGAGTTGTAGCAGCCTTATATCAACATTTATTAGTTCGATTGCCTCTCATTTCTGTCAGTAGATCAATTACTCTGTATCTTCAGACCCTGATGAAAATAGTCTACCTCTTCCTTCACGGAGATTGTTTTTGCTATACGTGCATCTGGAATGTGTTGTTTACTTTATTTTACCAGTGCAGCAGATGCAGAATTTAAGGGAGAATTGGGACATTGTTTTCTTTTGACCCTTGGGGAATCAATCTTCTTTAATGCACATCCAGTATCAAAGATGGACAGAACTTCTATTTATAATGACTATATTACATCAAGTACAGAATTTCTTCTCAGAAGGCTGATCAAAAAAGCAATAATGGTTCCACAGTATCCAAAACAAAGCAGAATGTCACAGGAAATGATTAAGATCCACAGACCCTTACCTATCTCCTTCCCCAGTCTAGAACTAAGGAGACTTTGGTGGTTTAATTTCTACTTTTGCTTCTCTTGATACTTTTTAATATTTTAAAGTTACTGTATACAGTAAGCTATTGTTGAAAAAATATTAGCACACCTGTCTATTGTTCCTTTTTAAAGTGTGTTTTGAACTTAATTTCAGAATGAGATGGCTGTATTTGAACTGATTCATAATTTTGTTGAGGTTTTGGACAAGTATTTCAGCAGAGTGGTAAGTATGAATTTAGCAAGTGTAATTGTACTGTGAACAGTCAGCCTGAAGGCCATGTAATATTTCTTTGTATAGGGCATAATTCTAATGAAATGCATGGGAACAGTCATGAATATGGAAACTTTAGGTTATGCGTAGGGCACTTTTTTCTTCTCACAGTACCAGTTGGCTCTCCAGCCTTCATCATTAGATCATGACCTACAAAACATGAGTATGCTCTATCAGCTGTACAGTATACTTATATGTGCCTCAAGTGCCTTCCAAGCAAGATTTTTTCCATGATTCATTTTTGGAGAATGCTGTTTATGCATTATGCACAAATGAAACAAACAAAATGTTAAAAAGTTGTGATATTTATAGAGTTACTTACCAAGCACATCTACATTATGTTAAAGTCACCAAAAGACCTTTACAATCCCTAAGGCACATCACAACTTTTGAGCACCCCTAATGTTTGGAAGTTGAAAGTTGAAAAATAGGACACGCCGTAAATGCAGTTTGTGCATGAGAAATACCTTATACCAAAATGCTTTAAGTAATCAAAAGTAATAATGTGAGGAGATTATTAGAGAAAGTAATAGTTTGTCCATATTAACATTTCTATGAATTTATTGGTGGATTAATTAAACTATCAGGTTTATGATGACATGAGAGTGAGGATTTGGGTTCCATTCCCATATATCCAAATCTCTTTAAATTGTAGACAGATCTTTTAAATTCAATTTTAATTCATAAGTGATATACTGGCTGGGGGATTCTGGGAGCTCAAGTCCACCTATCTTGAAGCTGCCAAGGTTGAGAAGCACTGAAATAGACTATGTAAAATGTAGTCTATTTTACTCTTCATCCTTTCTGGTTTAACAAAGTGAGAGGTAAGACCAATTGCTGTAGATTGCTATTGCTAATGCAATTGTACTATTTTTAATAAGAGAACACATTGTGAATTGTCTATTCTCTGATAAATGATCTATAATCACAAAGTATATAATAGTAGGGGAAGATTTTTGGAATGAGATTTGCAGATTTTCAAATTACTGTAAGTGTAAGGTACTCCTTATATGGCTGCTGAATTTATGTAATGCATTTTGCATATAATAATCTTTGACATGCAGATTGACATGGGCAAAATATAATGTTATTGTTTTTAGCAGCTCATCTCTGCAGAACACATTAACAAATATAGAAAATATAGACATTAAAAAGACATTAGCTTTTGAGTTCTTTCTAATGTTGCAATAGAGGTACAAAGTTATTTGGTTTAGAAAATAACCATTTGGAATTGTAGAATTTCCATATATCAGTTAGGCAAATGGAAAATGAATATGTTCAAAGCTGAACTTGGGAGTAAAACTCATCATTTTCTTAAGTCCCATTCATTTTTTTTCTTTTAGAATTTGATTTTCCTTTTGCATCCATCATCTTCCTCTTTATCCACTTATGCTCAAAAATCACTTGCAGTTGTTAAATTGAGGAATAGCATAGGGATCAATTATGCCCTCTGGGTTTAAACGTAGTCAGCATTCTGAGATTCAACTTTTACTTGAATAATAAAAATAACTATTCCATTCCATTGGAAGAAATGACAAGAGATGAGCTTCTGGGGTCATAAGAGGTGGCAGCAGAAGAAAATGATAAAAAAGTCACATTTATTTTTCTTGAAAAAGTTTCTGCTAGATTGAAAACCTTTTTGCAAATTGAAGGAATTTAGAATTTGCTTGCAAACTAATATACAAATCAGTTTTAGAGATAAATAGCAAAACAATAATAGCTCTATTCTCTTGCTAATTTTTTTTTTTTTTTTTTACAGAGTGAATTAGATGTATCCTTTTTGATTCCACTGATCTATTTATTCTTTTTTTTTAAATTCTTTTTTTGTTCTTGCTCGTCCTTGCCTAAAGCACACTACTTGGCAAATAGCTGATTTAAAGTTATATCATATTGAACCAGAATATAAAATAGGTGAGTGTTAAAATTTTGGTGAGTTGTTAAAGGTCACAAAGATTTTACACAAAGATAAGCTGGCATGATTATAGATATTGGGATATTGAAGCTTTATCCCTTCTTTTTAACCAAGTTTTTAACCGAGCATTAACCATTTTAGGAATTAACTTAAAATCTCCAAATTTGCATATATAAAAATGTATTGTACACATCATAAAAAAGCATTCCAGACAATAATAGAAAACCAGCATATTGCTGTATAAACCTTAGTTAATGAAGGCTATTATCAATTTAGAAAACTCTTAAGCTTTAAAAGTTGCCAATGTTAAAATAAAACTAGGAAAATAAGGATGTTGCATGGTTCCAAAATGATAGCAAGGGAACATGTGAATATGTTCTTTGGAAGCCTATTCACAGGCAGATCATCACTTAAAAGGCTCTCTCTGTAACACTAGATTCTCATCATGGAGGACTAGAAGACTCAGAGTAATGCCTAATATCTAGATCTCAAGCAAATAGACTTCCTTTAGAGAATATATGTCACTCTGTTCAACTGTTGGATTTTTGATGTTCTCTGAGCTGTTTTCCTGCAGATATTTTGTGGTTAGGCTGAGTAATATAATTAGTGCCTGGAAGTATGAAAAACCAAAGGTGTTACAATGATGATGCTTAGCTTCATAATAAAATGTCTGCAGAAAAACAAGCATGGCAGATAGTATGAAGAACCAAACAACCAGATCTCAAATTGTGAGCAAATAAATCAGGGAGAAGACAGCATACACACATTTGTAGTCTGACTGTGTGTGAACCTGTTCTTATTCCTTTGAAGGAATGTTTTTTCCAGGCATGAAGCTAGTTCCCACCTTTAGAAAGTTATTCCAGTTGAACTTGCCCCTAAAAGGGATTTATTTGTCTCCATCCCTTGAGTTTGAAGAGCAGGAAAGGTTTCTTTTCTACCATGCCTTTAATAATGTCATGCTGTGCTGATGTTTAAACTGACCCAGTTGTTTAAAATCCTTTATGTGCTGCATTTTGAGAAACTGTATATGTTGATGTTATTTCTACTATCTTTTCATTATTTTAAATCTGAAGGGATAAAAAAAGCAGAGTGGACACTTTCTTTTTTTTATTGGAGTTTTTTTCCCATTTTCATAACATATAATCACATGTATACTATTACATAACCAACATCATATTGTATTATTAAATGTTTACATCAATTCATCTTACCAACAATTCCCCAAAACCAATTATTGGCTCTTCTGCTCTCCATACACCATATTTGTACTTTGTCCATCACTTTCTTCTCCCTCTCTCCTCCCCCTCCCTCTCTTCTTTCTTCCCTCTGTCATCCATCTCTTCTCAATTTCCCTTTCCTCTCTCCTTCTCCTCCCTCCCCTTACCACTCCTCATTTCTCTCCTCCTCTCCCCCCTTGCCTTCTCTCCTATCCCTCTCTTCTTCCTTTACCTTTCTCCTCTACTTCCCACTCTTCATCTCATTTACTTGGTGTATTTCAGCTTCAGAGCAAGCTCCCTTTTATGTTGATGGTATTTATAATTCTTTTTCAATATACATATTTAATTTTTCTCCTCCTTTTTAGTAGAAAAAAAGTGGTATAACAGAAAAGTATACATATAGTCATTGTCCTTTTAACCCCCCCACCTATTCCTAGCTACAATTCCCAGCTATTCTCATCATTATCTTTATATAGTGATACATCCTTACATGCCCCCAATTTATGATTCTATCTTTTTATCACAATAGTTTCCCATTTTTATCACAATAGTTTCCCATGTTCCCTCTCCATTTTTCTATATCTTGGATTAGATTACCCTTAATTATCTCTAGATGACAATCTTCGCTGTTCAGTGTTCATTACACTTCCCTTAATGTATTATATAAAGTAACAGGTGGTAAACATCTCACTTTCTTCATTATCTTAAAGGTTCTATATATGTCCATGTTTCATAGATTTTGACCCATGTTTAGTTGTCCTTCTATTGTCATATTCACTCAATTCATAACTCAATTTAATTATCATGTCAAATAGATAAATCACAAACCTCTGCTTTATAAGCTCCCCCTATCAGTTTCATATTTATCCATATTCCATATATTTTAACTTTTATTTAGTTACTTTCCATTATCTTGTTCAACCAGTTAGCAACTCCATTTTATTAACATATTTAGGAATAAAACCCTTATCTTAACTTAATATTTTCCCATATAGTAGTTTCTAATTTTTTGGTTTTTTTCCTGGTAAATCTTTTATCCCACTTCTCTGTTCCTGTGTTCTCTCTTTTCTTTATTTTGACAGATCCACTCCCTTCAAATTTCCCCAGGTGACCGAAAGAATAATTTATATTCCTCTTTGTTGGGACACCTCCCCTTTTCACAATTTTCCCTACACCATTGCCGGGACCAAAGGAGTTTTTTGTCTGCTTTTTATTTCCCTCCGCTTCTACCACTTCAATGTTTTGCCCCCCTTCTTCTTTGAGTTCTTCTATAGCTATCTGCTTCTCTGGATTCAAAATTCTAATTAGGCTTGATTTTACTGATTTATGTATATTTTTTAAAATTTCACATAGTTCTTCAAATTCCCAGTTTTCCATGATGTCCAGTTCCAAAGTTACAGTTAATTATACAGTTATGCAGTTCTTATTTCAGAGTTCTGTTCCACCCTAAGTCTATCTGCTTCAATTGCTGTGGGGGAAAATGATGGTGGCCATCTTAGTCTTTTATTCTACCTTAATGTTCAGATCCAAAATTGCAGTTAGTTATTCAAGATTCTGGACCCCCTTAAATTCAAACCAGAAGAGAAGCTGGGGCGTATCTTACTCTTTTGCCGAGCGGGGGGAAAAAAAGGAATAATAATAAGAAAGAAAAACAAAACAAACCCCTTTGTATTTCCAATTTGAAATCCGTTATTATTCTGTTGTTATTCTTTCCCTTACCGGGTCCGGTCTCTTGTAGCTGCTTGCAATATATCACTTGAAACAGGCTCGCAATCCACCAGATTCTGGTATTCTTCTTTGCCTCCTACTTTTCAAAGTTCTGATTTATGACAGTTGGTTAATTAAAACTTCCCGCACAGTCAAAGTTAGGTTATCAGTTATCAGTAAGAAGAAGTGCTTCTTTTTTTGGGGGGGGGGAGTTAAGATTTATCAATTGGAAAAAGTTCAAACAGAATAAATCTTTCAAAGTGTTTGGTTTCTTTTCAAATCCAAAACCAAGTCTAAAGTTTATATTTAAGTGGGTTTGTCATCTCTCTGCTTTCTCCTTTCTGTCCAAAATTGTTTTGAGTAAATAACTTTGGGGGGGGGTGTTTTAACCCTCCATTTTCCCTTCCTTCCTTCCTTCCTTCCTTCCTTCCTTCCTTCCTTCCTTCCTTCCTTCCTTCCTTCCTTAATTTTTGAAAAAGTCCCGATCTGACCATCAATATTATTTATGTTCTCAAGATTTCTTTGCCTTTTCCAGGTTTGATTTATGGCTGTGGGTTAGATAAATTATCTTACTGGCCTTTCATCTCTTCCAAACCCCCCTGTTCCTTTTGCTTTGACAAGACGTTCAGCATCTTGTCAGCCGATTCAAAAGACAAATCTCCGAACTGCGAGGGATCTGTTGCATCCCCCTGGGTCAGATGAGATGCTGTCCTCTTTGCCCCCCCCTCCAGGGGGGGTTCTGGTCCAAACGGACCTCAGAGTTGGTTTGTCAGACAGGGTTCATGTGAGGCTCTTGAAAGCCCACACACCCCATGTCTGTCCATCTAAAGAACTTCCTGTCAACTCTCAGAGTGGACACTTTCTTAAGTGGTAATAATAAAATAATTATTTGCATGATGACTAGTTCTCACACTCTAAAATATTCACTTAAACTATGGATAGAAGGAAGTTAAATCTGAATGTTGTCATAAATGTCCAGGTGATTTGCAACATGTTTTGGAAGATTTCTTAGTGTGTGATTCCTATTTTTCCAATATCAACCAAATGATAAACCATGTCCCTAAATTTCACCACTAAAATTAAAAGAACCGGGATAACATAAATGGAGTTTGTAAAGAAACTATGCCTTTTTTTTCACTGACAGTTTAACTGCTAAATCTAGGAGGTCTCTCAAGATTGAATTCACCTTCATAGTACCTACACATACATCTCCCTCCTGGCAAACTTTACCAACCTGGAGGGGCATGGATCTAATGAGCAGGTGACCAAGCTTAGTTATAAGGACCTTGTCCACTTCTTTAGGCACAAGTTTAAACCTTTCCTAGATATCAGAGCAAAATTGAATTTGCCATCTGTCAGTGTCCCAAGTAGACTAGGCAGGAATCACAATAAGATGAGCTAATTCTACTTTATTATAAGGCTACATTAATAGAATCTTGCAAATCTGAAAGTACAAATCTCTTATCTCTTTTTACTTCTGATTAATTATGGAAGATCATTTCTAAATTTGTTTTTCTGCCTGTTACTCAATTGTAGGCTCCTCCCTCTTTTATCTGAGTGTTCCTTAAGTTGCTATCTCTTTGTTACCAGGGCATGATCTAACCATGATAGAGGAACCACAGAGAGCTTCCCCAGATCACATTGTTTCAAAGAAAACCTGATCAAGTATGACCACTGTCCCGTGATGGGTTCTGGATGACCTGGAATATACCCATGACTGTCATAGTGGCTACAAACTCCTGATCTACCTCAGACCCCTCCCCAGAAGATAGATTGAAATTTTCCAGAACCATAAGCCTGGGAAAGTCAACGAATAACGATAGTGCCAACACTTTCTGCAACAGGTTTCCCCCAAAAGAGAAATTAAGTGGAAGTTGTCTAATACAGTTAGATCAAGAAATGGGTTCTTCAGCAAGGTATACACCACCATTTCCTTCAAGGCAGGAGGCATTACCCTCTCCTTCAAAGAGTTATTAATCTTCTCCCAAGTCTAAACAAATGTCTCCCACCAGATACAGTGAGCCAAGCAGGACATAAATTAAGGTCAGAGATCCTGACCCAGATTTTTTTTTCTCCTGTTTCTTCTATCTCTAGAAGTTCAAAGGAACCCACATTGTCTAGGACATCTGGAACGATTCAGCACAAGTAGCAACTTCCTTGTGAGCAATTTATCTGGCAGCCAAGGGGATCAGTCTAGCAAACCATCATGTTACTGGGAGGAGACAGAGGTGCCTAAAGCTGGACGGAAACAAAATTGCACATTTGTCATGTCATAACCAGTTTAGTGTCTTCTATCATTCCTTTCTTGGGTGGGAATTTGTTTCCCGTACAGGAAGGTTTCAATGTCTCTACTGACCTAGTTCCAAATGGAGTAGCTGACCTATCATTAAGTAAAGGTGGACGTGCAGCACTTAGGAATCAAAATCCCACTTTCTCATCCAGTCCACACATCTGCAAACCAACTTGAAGGTGCAAAATTCCTTAACCATCAATCCTCATCTGTGAGCCCTGTCTCTTCAAATTTCAGTTCTTTCATATTTCCCACACTTTCTAAATGTTTGTAGCCAATTTTCCAAACTAACTGTCAGAATCTTTCATTTGCCATCAGCTTCAAATTGAGCTCAATGGAATTCTCTGTTTTATTGCAGTTTCTTCTGAAACTTATTTCTTGGCATCTCCACACAGTTGCTACTCTTCTGAGAACTTCTAGTTTTCTCCATTTTTCTGGCCACAGCCTCTATTAGGAGCCAAGACACAGATGATTCATGGCCCTGGCAAACTCAGCTTCCCATATGACAGATCAAACAATCAAGAAGACTTCTTTACTGTCCATCCCTTCCCAGAAGATACTTTTGTTGTTTGTTCAGATCATCCTGTCTTCTCCTTTGCCCATTATTCTTTCTTTGCCCTCCTTCTCACTGCCACTTGCTATCTCTTCTGTTGCACCCTATTCCTTCCAAAACCTGATTACATAGTGTTCCATCCTAGTCACTGACATTCCTGTAGTCTGTAAATACCAGTAGTAGCAACACATACACACTTTATAACTAAAAAAAAACAAAACTCCAATAGCACAATACAAAAATGTCCGTGCACCACGCTCAACAATAGAGCTTGCTGCTCTATTCTTTGGGGGGGAAAGAAAAGACAAGAGCATCTATAGTAACTGAATTTCAACAATTAAATTTAAAAAAAATAGTTTTTTGAGTGGTTAATTTTTTAGGTAAGGAAATTTTGCAACCTTCAGAAAGCTACATTATGCCAGCCTGCAGGGTTTTCTAACAGGGGAGATTTCTTAGGAATTAGGCTTTATCTCTGCAGATGAAAGTACTGTCATGCCCTGAAAACACAACAAGATTGTGCCAGGTTTGTACTTGGTTTGAAAACTATCAGGAGATTCCAGGGTAATTTGATGTAATGATTAAAACAGTGTCTAGAAACCAGGAGACAGAAAGTTCAATTCCTGCCTTAGGCATGAAACTAGCTAGGTGATCTTGGGTCAATCACTTCCTTTTAGCCTTAAGAAGAAGTTATGGGCTAACCACTTCTAAAAAAAAAAAAAAAACTTGCCAAGAAATTTGAAGAGACTTGTCCAGGAGTCAAGACTGATTTGAAGGCATAAAACAGGTTAACCAAAAAGTTGGAAAACATCTTAGGAAAAGGAAGTAGCAATTTATTTTTACGTTTATAAAAAACTTTCCAGTATAACAAAATGTAAAATAAGATAAAGAGAGTAGTCTTTATAAATTGCTGGGATTTTTCTCCATAGAATAGAATTAAGAGTTCTTTGTTACATTAATATTTGACAAGCTCACAGCTTTGTGCCTGAAAACATTGGAAGAAAATTCTTTGGCATAATGCTGGAGAAACTAATTTAGGAAAGTAATATTTATTCAAAAAATATAAGAGGAACAATTCAAAGTCCTAATTTTTTATATGGCAGGAAGGATTTGGAGAAGGGTAGTTAAACCTAATCCAAAACTCTATAGTTTAAATTACTATTCTGCTACAGCAAATTCATATCTGAGAAGAATTAAATGCTTGCGGGGGAAAAACATTTTTTTTGTTAAATGTAACCTAAATATCTTGATTCTGGGATTGTGAACTGTTCACTGCAGTGCAATTTTGCCCCCAGACAGCTGAAGTGAAACCTAGTGAGCATACTAGAACTGATTTCTAAACAACTGTACACTATTTATTTGCAACAAACATGTCACTGCACATTACACAAAAGCTTCTTAGAACATTTGAAGGGAAGAAGTGGGTTAGAGTTAAAAAAAATATATGACTCATAGGTAGGAGAAACAGATGCACAAAGTAATCAATACCAAAAACCAAGCTTGCTACTCCATAGTAGGCATCTAAATGTTTTGTTCAAGTGCCAACATTTCAATGATGTCTGCTAAAGGAAGAACTATCCTTTCATGATTGAAATAACCATTCTGGTAAATGCGCCAACTGTGACATTGTCAGACAAAGGCTTGAGATACAAAGGAGATAAAGGTACACAAAACCAGAGGTATTAAATTGTTAAATAGATAAAGCATACTCAAAAAGTTCTTAATAGGGTTCCTTTCAGATTACGTCATTTAGATACAGAGCCGTGCACATTTTTAGATCAACCCTACATTCATGGTAGTGATTTGTGTTATCATGCTGAGTCCCATTATAATAGGGAAGAATAATAATCTCTTTCAATTCTCAATGAACACTTTATATAAAGTATTATTATTCAAGCCAGTTACTATCCATTCAAAACTTATCCCTGATGAAATTGGTGCCAATCTCTTTTTACTGGAAAAAATGCTAATTTTAATTTCATTGTTAAGCGAAATGCGGTAAAATAATCATCTTTTAAACACATATTTTTAAGGAGTGTGTGTGCTGCACTTAAATAAATCAATAAAAATAAAAAAGCCAGTTGGTTGCTCTAGCGTTTACTTAGAACAAGGTGAGTAAAAGACTAGGAGAATGAAGAGGAAGTTACAGTTGTCAAGAGCAGATGAAATACTTGCTGTTGGAATGAAGTTGTGGAATGCTGCTTAGTGGGGTGTGGTTAGCTCACATCATGGTGATATGATGAAGAAATCTCTTAGGGTTTCCTTCATATCAACTTCCAACTACCACTCCACATGATTTTTAAACTGTAAAATGGAATGCACCGTGTGTCCCATTAAATCCTAAAGCTTTATCATGTTTTGGAGACCTATCCAATGATCCTCCTGGTTTCTCCATCCACCAGGAAATGGTAGTGATTATTAGATTTCTGACAGCTGAATTAGCAATATTGAAATACCTGAATTATTTCTGTATAATTAGCTTTTAATGGGAAACAGCATTCTCTGCCCACACAATGCATTAAATAGACACATTCACTAGTTTTAAATAGAGATACAAAACTCCCCTTTCTAAGCCAATTGTGTAGTTTTCATAATAAAACTCAAGACTTAACTTGAAAGTCAAGAATGTTTGCATCTTAGTGGAATGCATGTATAATTACGTACATAATTAAGATAATGTTTTCAATATGGACGCCATCTCATTTATATTTGTCATCAAATTGCTTTGTTCCAATCTCAAGAGAGAGAGCTCTGAAAGCTGCTGTTCAAAAAAAGATAGGGGCCAAATATCTCCATTAAATAATTTTGAGTACTTATTTCAAATTATAATTTCTCAGGATTGTTGGAGAAAAGCCATAATTAATTCAGAATAAAATTCCTTTATGTTTGCAACATAGAGATTATTGTAGAAGACAATAACCAGTTAATGTAACAACACACATCATCTCCCTTGATAAATATGCTTAAGGTTGATTTATATTGACAATATTTAAAAGAACCAAAGATGATTGTTTCTTAAATAAGTTATGCAAATCTTTGGGACTGAATATTATGCATATTGAATATATCAGTTTAAAAGAAAAAAATGAAAATGAAAGCACATTAGTTTTCTAAACACTAACATGGCCAGCTCACTACTATTATTATAAAAGTAATATAAACTTGGGTAATTTCAACATTTAAAATGTTATTTTATAGTGAGACCTTTGCATTAGATTTCGTAAAATGAATTCGAGTATTTCTCAGTCTCAGGTCTGCAGTAGTAACTAATATTACGAACATCTGCTTTTACTTTTTCAAATGTCTAAGTCTCTTTTCATTCATGTACTCTTGCAAATTCCAAATTGAAATATAAATCATGGTCATAAATTTGGCATAGCTATTGAAATATTTGCTTAGAAGGTGAAATTAAGGTGTCCAAACATGAAATAAATGCACTGATGAAATATGATATTTTGTAATTTAGTTCATATTATTTGCTTCAAAGAGTAATACAAAACCTTAACTTGATATATGAATACAGATCATGTTCAAATTAGACAGAGTGCATATAATTTTGGATGAAATGGTTCTAAATGGTTGCATTGCAGAAACCAACAAAACCAGAATTCTTGCACCTCTTTTGGTTCTTGATAAAATGGCAGAAACCTAGAAGAAACAAGCCAGAAAATAATATTGTACATATTTGAAAACATTCTTCAAATAAAAAGGACAGTTTTTGAGTTTTTTGCCAAATTGTGAATAATTGTTTTCAGACTAAAAGATTACTTAAGCGAATGTTTAGCACTCATCATCTTCTTGTAAAATTACATTTTTTGCTACCATGCCAAATGTTTTTGAAGTTTGTAATATGCTTAAGGAATTAATCTTTAAATATAAATATGGATGTGTGTGTCTTTATTTATTGATCATTTATCTTACCACAATCAAAAGCAGCTTCTTTGTGACTTGCAACAATAAAAAAACAATAAAAATGGAAAATATAAATCTCAACAAAACAACAACAAAAAACATATTTTACAAATAGCATCTGGCATCCGCCTATAAACTACCTGAAGGAAATCGGTGTTGAAGAGCTTCTGAAATGAAATGAAGTGACTGAAGTTGGGGGCCAGACATACTTCCTGCAGGAGGCCACTCTTCAGACTGGCCTGAAGTCGGACCTCCCCAAAATGGAGGACGATCATCCACTTCTCAAAGAGGTTGGGCAAATTCAATGGAGAGAGGAGATCCTGAAGGTAGCCCAGCACCAAGCCACAAAGAGCTTTCTAATTTAAAACAGGACTTGGCATTGCCAGCAAATGGGTGTAATACATGACCACCAGCAAGCACCGAGGCTACTGCATTTTGCACCAACTGACGCTTCCACTGATCTTTAAAACCAATCCCATGTAGAACACTTTGCTATGTGCATGATGATGAGGTCATAGACTACCAGTCACATCTGTTGCCCTCAGACAAGTCATAATTGGTCCACTAACAGGAGCCAAAGTCTACTCTGGCCATAACTTTTATGTAATGATCCAGAGTCTTGAGGCCAGGAAGACACCCAAGTTGAGGACCTGCTCCTTCAGGGGCAGAAACAATACACAAGGACAGAGGAACCTTGATGTACAGACAATAGGTCTGTTTTAGTAACATTCAATTCAAGCCTTCTCTTCCAACTAAATCCTAAGTTTCCAGGCTTTGAGACAAGCTATTGACAGACAGCAGCTCTAGTGGGGCTTGAGGTTGTGACGAGCAGTTTCCAGGTGAGTTCTCCCAAAGGCTCCATATAGCTATTAACTAATGGAGGAAAGACCTGACTCCCTTCAACATTCTGCAAGGGAGCAGCCAATCCTCCTCCCCAATCACCACTGATTGCAACTGGCTTATAAGAATGAAACCACTGTAAAACTGTGCTCCCTTTCTTCAACCCCAGCATGTAGTCCATCAGGAAAGCCATTGAGAGGTTTAAAAAGACTAGGATGCATACTACCCTTATCCAGGCCTCAACGTGGCTGCTGACCAGTTATCAGTGTTGTTGCTGTTTGAAACCCAGGGCTGAATCCTGACGACGGAATATAGTTTTTCTAGCAGGTGTTCCAGAACTACTATTTCCATGTTTGTCAAAAAGGCAAGTATATGTGATAGTTGTCCGAAACCTCAGAATCCATAAAAGTGGCACCTTTTGGAGGAATGGAACTACTTAATAAGGGATGGAAAGTAATTAGCTGATAAAAGGGGAGCTACTTGAGTTTGGCTGAGCTTTCTTTTTTCTGTCAATTAAATAAATATAATTTAGGCATAAACACTGGAAAAGACATGCGACTCGGTCTTTTCCAATCATATTCTAGGACTCAGGAAAATGACTCCGCTGTAATAGAAAGTAGAAAAGTAATTCTTGCAGTGGAAGAACTTAACCAAGAGGGTCCCCAAGTGTCTGTATTTCGACCACTGCTTTTTGGTTTGTTCTGAAGGGTGAAGAGCAAAGTAGCTCAATCTGCTGATGACAGATAATTTTAATTTGCTTAGTATAACACAAGGTACCCCCCAAAAAATGTATAGGATGTTTTCAAATTCTGGAATAAATATTGAAATTGCAGGTAAGCAAGGATAAAAGGATCTGCTTTGGGACAAAAAAATGTTTCAAAAATGTTGAGAAGATACAAGTTGCAGTGACTGAATAGAAAAGATGCTGACATTATAAACTGCTCAGAAAGTGCTGTAAGGCATTATGGAGTGGCATATAAGTCTAAGTGATATTGCTTTTTCTATTTTAGTATCTTAAATGAGAAATATGGGCATTATTCAATCCATTCAAAAACTATTAACATAATTTATTGTTTCTGTATTGTTTTAGTACAGCTAAATTATTGGTTAATACTTTGATGGGATTATTTTTCTGTATAAAGGGGATCCTATCCCAGATGATAAAAGAACATGCATGCATTTTAATTACAACTAGTGCTTCTGAACTAAAAAGGCAAAAATATATATAAGTAACCATTTCAGCTGCTCAACAGCTCTTGTCCCTTTCTTAACTTTTTGAAATTTGACCAGGATAATACACACACCCACCCACACCCATGCAGGTCTTGGCGTATTCGGGTCTTTTCCCGTGTTGAATAACTTGGCGACGTTTCGACAAGGTCCCACTTGCCATCTTCAGGCTGGTGCTTTCGGCTTTGTGCTTGTGCAAGCCAATCGTGATCGGAGTTGCCATTTTCTATAAATATTCGTGGGGGTGTGTGGAGTGCTGGCTTTGTTGCTGTAAGTGGGTTGGTTGGCTGTGTTGTTACATCTTGATTAGTTGATGGAGTTGATGTATGCAGATTAGTCGGCTGTTTTGTAACATCCTGTGTGGCTGAGGTACTAGCTGTATGCCCATTAGTCTTTTGTGTTGTAACAACCTGGGTAATGGGCTATGTGATGACATCCTGAGCTCTAATGTAGTGATATCCTGAGTCCTGTGCTGCAACATCCTGGGAGGTTGGCTGCGTTGGAACATACTGAGTCTTTGCGTTGTAACCGCCTGAGTTCTGTGATGTAATGTCTTGAGAAGATGGCTGTGATGTAACATCCCGGGCTTTGGTTTGGGTCCGTGTTTGCGGTCTGGCCATGTGTTCATGGCAAGTGTCAGTTTGCTTTGTATGGGGGTTGGAGGGGTGTGTGCAGCAGTTGGTGATGCCGCCATGGTTTGGCTTCTGGATGGTGGTTGCATTTCGTCTATGGGATGGGTTTGGGTTTGAGTCTGGTGAGGATGATTAGTGGTGGCGTCCTGTGTTGTTCTGGGTCCGGTGCTTGTGCGAGCACAAACATGAAGCCAAAGGCACCAGCCTGAAGATGGCGAGTGGGACTTCATCAAAACGTCGCCAAAATACTCTCAATCTTACACGGGAAAAGACCCAAATACGCCAAGACCTACATATATGCATATGTATGTATGTATGTATGTATGTATGTATATGTATGTGTGTATGTATGTGTGTATATATATATATATACACACACACATATACATACACACACACACACACACATACATACACATACATACATATGTTTGTATTACAGCATTAGCACTTCCATTTTTCATTTTGTTGTTAATAGCCTCCCAACAAAAATGTTTCGTTCACAATTGTAAACTGAGTTAATAAATCAAGCTATATCCATCTTTTCTATTCTGTATTCTCATATTACTGACCTTGGAAGGATGGAAGGCTGTCAACCTTGAGCCCCATCAGGATTGAATTCCAGGCTGTGGGCAGAGCCTGCAATACTGCTTTCTAATTACTGTGCCACAGGGCTCCTGTTGTTAGTTTATAATCTTGGTAAGATCACATTTGGATTATTGTAACCAGTTTTGGTCACCACGATATAAAAAAGATATTGAGACTCTAGAAAGAGTGCATAGAACAACAAAAAGGATGATTACGGAACTGGAGGCTAAAACATATAAGGTTTCCTGCCTAAGCAGGGGGTTGTACTGGAAGGTTCCTTCCAACTTAATTCTGTCATTCCATTAAGTTTTGAATGCATTGGGGGAACTAGTAAAATACTAACCAAAGACTTTTGTACGCTGCAAACATTTTAATGATTATTGTTGAGCATACACAATGAAAATCTTCTTTTTAAACTTCAAACTGCAACAAGTTAAATAAATGTTTTTAATATACAAAGAAAATACAACAAAGTAAAACTTGTTTTAAATGTGCCTTGCACCAGTAACCAGTGTCTTTTAAAAGCTTTATTGTTGAGTTACACGCGCACACGCACACACACACATGAACACACATTTGAGGATTTGGATCTTTATAGCGGGGTATTTAGAAATCAAAATATATTCCCACTTGAAATAATAATAAACGGTTGTGCATGATTATATGCAAATACCCTACCCCAACACTAGAATACTCCAAAAGTGCAGGCACCATTAAAGAAAGGAAAGAAAGCTTGAGATGCCCATTGACTAAGTTAAGGAAGCAGGTTTCTGACCATTTAGCTTCAAGCCAGGAAAAACAAGGATCAATGATGGAACTGTAGTGTACAGGGTATTAAATGGTAGACTTTACACAAATGCACTGTTATAAATCTTGACTCAGTAAACACTGGAAATCTGCAGATCTGCTCTTTGGAACAGTCAAACATTTGCTTCAGCTTCTGGTTGCACAAGCCCTTGGAAGCATCACACACTGTTCTTGCCTTTTTCTTGCTGGCTGTGTAATTCATTGGGATTTGTTTTGACATTAGCAGCTAACAAAATTATTCCATGTGTTTTCAAAGCCTCATGGATAGGGGAAAAAGGCAAGTCTCGTTTGAGTACAGCATGGAGATTGTATTTTCTGCACAACAACACAGGAGGCTTCACTAGGTATGAATGCAAAACCAGTTTGAGATATCCCATTTCAGAACTCAGTTCAGTTGAGATGAAAGCCTTTCTCCATGGTAGCAGCTAGGAGGCGTTCTCGCATAATCTCTTCAGAGGAATACTCAGGCAATTTAAGATAATGCACACAGGTATTCACAGATGGGTAACTTGCATCTGTAGCATCAACCTGTGAATAAATATCCATAATGTAATTTAAAAAAGAGAACAGAGACTATACCATGCACTTCCATTTCAGTGTAAACATTTATCAACTTGGTAAGCATCAGATCCCTAATCAGCATTTCAGAAATTTGGGAATTATAGCCCCACATTTGGAAGGCATCCATTTGAAGAAGCTTTGTTTAGATTCCACTAGTTTTAGTTGTTGTTGTTGTTGTTGTTGTTGTTGTTGTTGTTATTTCCCTTGCATAATGGCCAAATCACTATGAAAAAGTATCTGGCACAAGCCAGACAGAAGCAGATTTCTGAATGAGTTAACTCAAAGACAACTTCTTACAAAAATACAACTAGACGCAGTACACACAGACAAGTTGTAAGATGTTCCTACCTTGCGTACAACAGTGAGACGAGGATGTAGGTTAGCCAATCCTCCTGGGGGAAGTGTTGAACAACCAGTTGTGAATTGGAGGAATGCTTTTCTTTCGTCTGAAGACATGCCACATAAAACTCTTACAAATCTCAGGAACCCAGGGCTAAAATAAAACACATCATCAAAGCAAATAGATAAATACTAAATTTAAAAACCAACTATATAGATCCATTAAAAAGAAGGATCAAGGACCCCAAAAACCACAGCTGAGTTCTGTAAGTAACTTGGCTTCATGCCAATTTTAAAGATGACAAGCAGCACCTTAAATTATATCCATAAGTCACTGAAAACCAATGTAGTTCACATAACTAGTGTTACAAAGGTGTTGTAACGTATTGTAAGGCTGCTTCCAAATTATATTATTAAAATTGTCTCTCCTTTTTATTTAATAATATATTAAACTTGTATGTCACCTGACTTCCAATGACTCTGAGTGGGTCTCAACAATCAAAGTAATTACAACAAAATCAACCAAAGACAACAAGTGTTATACACATATCACTTTCTTATGATAAAAGCATAATGTCATATGACCACATCACTTAGTAACAGCAATCCCAGTTTCTTTTGTTAAGTAAGGAACACAGGTCATTAAGTAATCTCCTCACAACTTCCTTCCAGCTTCAATTAAGTCAATAGGGAAGCTGGCAAGGAATTACAAATCCTGTACAGTTCGCAAACAGGCTGGTGTGTGGATAAGCGGCTGGACATGATGTGGTGCTAAAGCTGCTGGGCCCAGGGAACTGGGAGGACGTGTGGGAGTGTGTGCCATGCAAGGGCAGGCCGGCCAGAGTGGCTACTGCTGCTGGAGATGGGTACATAGATGGAAGCCACAGGCAGGCAGATGAATGTGCTCTGGAGTATGAGACTCTATAGTAGGTGCGGAAGGTGCTGTGGCCCTGCAGGAGAAAAAGCCGCAGGAGTAATTTGTAGAACTGACTGGTGACCTTTGCTGGCTTCCCCAATGATTTTTTTTGTGAGGAACCGCAGGGCAAGTTGCAAAGAGTGATCATGTGATCCTCCAGAACACTGTCAGCACGCTAAGTGTGAGCTGGTTGCCAAAGGCCCAGATCACGGTCATGTGATTGCAGGGTTGCTGACCGCTAACAGCCTGACTTCAAGGATGGGTTGTAAGTATCACTCATTCAGCACCATCATAACTTCAAATGGTTGTAGAATGAGTGGTTGCTAACCAAGTACTTGAACATGCCCATCATTGATGGCACCGCTGTATGCTAGACCAGTTGAAGCTTCTCATTGATCTTTAAGGCCAGCACCATGTAGAGCATATTGTAGTAGTAAAGTCACAAGGAGTCTAGAACACAAACAGTGGTCTGATTGAGATAAGGGTGCAAGTGATGTATCAGGTGCAAAGGTCTTGCTGGCAACAATTGACACCTGGTTTTCAAGCAGGAGCTGAAAGTCCAGAGAGGCTCCCAAATTTTGCACCAACCTTGAAGGGAGAAGTGCCACCCCTCAAAGTTCAAAGATGGAATATCCCAGATCTGAGTGGTCCAAATAAACACACTTGGTATTGAAAGAAAGGGGTTGGACATGTTTCCTCCCCATCTGGATGTATGTTGGGCTGAGAATGAATGATTGACTCAAAGCCACATTGCTGATTTTTATGCCTATGGGAGGATTAGAAGTCAAGGTCTCCTTGTTTCTAGTCCAACATCTTAACTACCACATCCAACTGTCTCTCTGATCTACAATAATTTTCAGAATATCAGAGTATTAATACTCAGTCCAACATAGAAAACTAAATATATCCAAGCCTGCTTTGGTTAACCACTGGGAAGATAGTATTGTGTTTAGAATTGACAGGCTCTATTTACTTGTTCTTACAAACTATTAGATTTCAACAACATTGGAAGATTTCCAAAAAAACTACAACATTGGCAACATCTACTGAAAGCAAACAGACCTATAAAAATATGATATTTACTGCTTTCACATAGTGTCACAAGCCACTGAGAGATCAAGCACCACAAGGATATAAGCATTTGTATCAAAGGAGATGCTTTTACAGCTTCCTAAAGCAGCCAGATGGGCATGAAATAAACCATGAGTAATAGGGCTCAAACTGCAGAGCTTTCCATCTATTTTGTGGGGAACTAACAAGCTGAAATGTATTCAAAGTAATATTGCAAACAAACAAACAAATCTCTACACAATTCACCTCATCAAATTTCATCCGTATAGGTAAGACATGATCAAATGTCAACAACTTGCAGCAAAATATTGCAAGGCAACTTGCAGCAGCCCACAGGGAGACCTCTCAAAAGGGAAATTAATGAAACATCTTTCATTGTAATGATAGAGTATAATATGAATGCTGTGCCACCTTTATTGCCATAACGTAAATTCAAATGTGAGCTCTTAAGCATTCAAATCAAATTCCGATCTTCCTTCACCGGCACTCCAGGCATCTTTTTTGTCACTTGATTTTCTAGATAAATTAAGGAGCCTCCTAGAATCAGCAAATAGGAGGAAGGATCAGGGAAATCCTGTTAAATGATTTGGCTGTCCATTAGTTTGATACAACTGTCTACCACAATGCTAGGAAAATTCCAAAGCACATACCAGAATTCATCTGGATCCATGATACCTGAGGCAAACTACCTTAATCAGTCTTCCCAGCATGCAGAGGTTCTTTACAATAAGCCACATCAGAGCACCAACCCCAAAGGACTCTGAGCAAGCCTATGGCTGACATGAATTTTTTTCCTCCACTAGGGCATAGAGGATGGAATCTCCCGGCATCAACATCAAGCAGGATTCCAAACCAGACTGACAATAAGATCAGATTACTCTGGAAGAAACTCACTTGTATTGCGAGTTGAGTGGAATATGAACAGGATTCTTAACGGGTTCTTATATCGTATACTAACATTGCACTATCTCGGAAACAAGAGCCCTGACACCACCATTTTTTCCTGGAGTGTTATTATCACTCCCACTGTCCTGCCATTGTTCTCACTAGCAGTGAAAGACCTGAAACTCGGGAGGTCAGATTTCTGATCAATTTAGAAAGCAAGAAACAGCTGAGCTGAAGCACCACTGGTAACACTTTCTTTGATATCTACAATGCAGAAGGGGGTTATTTGGATTGTCAAATCCAAAGATATCCTACAAGGGTAGATCAACTTCTGTGAGCAGTTTCACATCTATCTCTCTTTATCACTTTATCACTAATATTTTGTCAGAATCTGCCATTCTATAAAACTAAGACCATTGTTTCCCTATCTTTCAGTCTGGAATGAGAAAGGAGTTCATATCCTTCCAGGTATTTAAAAGGGTGCTACTATAGCTCGCTTATCTTTTCTCAAAGCTAAATATACCTACTTTCCTCAGTCTTTCCTAAGAGTCAGTTTCCAGCCTCTGAATAATCCTTGGTACTGTTCCTTGCACCTGTTACAGTTTGTCTGAATCTCTCTTATGATTTAGTATCTAGAACTAGACACAGTATTTAAGATTTGATCAAGGCCAATAAACTGTTTTGGATGTTATTTAATCAGCATTAATTTGTTAACAAAGCTCTGAATTTACTATAAATCACATATCTACAGATCATAATCCTGTAACATTATGGATTATAGGATTCACATTTCTTTTATTACTACATTCCCCATTTTAAGGCACACGTTTTGTTTTTTCCTACCTAAAAATATTTGTAGTGTGTCAGTATTATTTTCAACTCATTTCTTTACCTAGCAGGTTTTCTATTTTGAGGGTCATTTATTTTAGCTCCCAATCAATAATTAAAGCAGTGAGAGGTCCTTGGTGCTTTCTAAACATGGGTTTGTTTGTTTTTTGCAGACGTTTCATTATCCTAACTAGGTTTGGATTTGGATTGGATTTTATTCAATTTGTAGGCTGCCCTATTCCCCGAAGGGACTCAGGGCGGCTGAACAAAAGCCAAGGGAGGGGAAATTACAAAAAGTGAGACAAAGACAAACAAACAATACAAACAGTTTAAAAGCACAACAGACACAGCAAATTCGAGTAGGGCTATCCCAGGCTTGCTGGGACAGCCAGATCTTCACGGCTGTCCAGAAGGCCTGAAGGGTGGAGAGGGTCCGAATCTCCACGGGGAGCTCATTCCAAAGGGCTGGGGCAGCCACAGAGAGGGCCCTCCTCCGAGTAGTCGCCGGCCGACATTGGCTGGCAGATGGAATACGGAGGAGGCCTAATCTGTGGGATCGAATGGGTCTATGGGAGGTAATCGGCAGAAGGCGGTCTCTCAAGTACCCAGGTCCAATACCATGTAGGGCTATAAGTAATAACTAGCACCCTGAAGCGTATCCGGAGACCAATAGGTAGCCAGTGCAGCTCGCGGAGGATAGGTGTAACGTGGGTGTACCGGCGTGCACCCACAATCGCTCGCGCGGCTGCATTCTGGACCAGCTGGAGTCTCCAAACACTCTTCAAGGGCTGCTCCATGTAGGTAACATTATCAGTAAGGAACGGGGTTTGCTTTCAATTTATCTAGTGGCTTGCCCTGTCAGCATTGGTGGGAGTGGTCTTGGCAGCAGTTTGCTTGGGCTGTTTACTGTTCAGAATACCCCAATCAAGGAACTGCCAAAAGACTAACAGTAAACCCCATTCCTTACGAGCACTGATGATGTTACCTAGTTTGCCTCATGACCCATCTGCATGAAAACAACCAAGCTCAAAGGGCACCAAAGACCCTCATTTCAATCCTGAGCTACAAATATTCTCCTTTATCGTTAATTAAACAGTAATTAGTAATAATTTTACATAATGTACCTCCTTCCTAATTTCTTCAATTACTTTTGGGATTTGAAAGTATTTAAGACAAAATCTGTATATTCTTAAAATTCTCCAAGATCATTTCACATAGCAAATCAAGTTAAAAGTCAGAGATTAAATCTTTGATAAATAGGATGCATTAAGTAAAGGAAAGCTTCTTAGGGCTCTGTCTATAGAAGGAAGTTTACGATGAAATTGTAAAAAAACCTTCAATCACGTGAAATAATGTGCACTGCTTAAAATAGTGTCTCTGTGTGTGTGTGTGTGTTTATAAATTTACTACTTATGAAAATGTAGGTATTTTGTGATGGGAAATTCCTTGTAAGATAAAAATACGAAAGTGTAATAAGTAAAATTTCACAGTTGTAATGGTTCTGGATTGATTCCTTTCTTCTTTTCCTCCTACAAACCATTATACTTTATGACAAAATCTTAAAATTAATAGAAATAATAAAATTATTTGATGAAGTACCTGTCTCGAGTGTAGCCAAGTTTAGGTTCTGTGTAGTTGATTATATCTTCAGCTGCCCAGGATGGTGACTGATTACCACAAAGAATCATCTGAACTTCTTCATGGCTAAAGGAACTTAGCTTTTCCATTGGAAAGACTCGATTGAAGCCGTCTTTATAGGGGGAAAAAAACAAGGCAAAAGTGAGCATGCTTGAAGAGGTTTATCAGAAAAAATAGTCTTGTTTCTTTTATTTTAATACTCTCCTTGTACAAGTATGTTGGCAAATAATCTCTCCCTCCCCCCCTCTCTTTTAAAAACCAGTATAGAACCCAATTCAGCAAAACTTTAGAAGACCTAGGAATGTTTTTAAAAGTTGTTTTTCTTAGTACACTAAGATAAGCTTCCTTATGAAAGCTGCCTTTGGTGAGATGAATGGCACAGAAGCTAAATAAATAAATATTATCATTTCATCACAGTTAACTTAGGATTTGACTCTCTATATGTTGAAGACTCCATATATCCTTAGTCACTGGTCATTCTACAATTACATGAGTCCGAAATCATCTGGTACTGTTCTGTCCCAAGCTTCTACAATATATAAGGATGCAGACTTGGCTGTCTGCCACAACTAAGGAAGGAGATAAGCAACCCTTTGGCTGGGAGCCCAGAAAGCTATCTCTATGAAACAAAGCTTGAACTCACGAAATTCTCTCAATTTTTCTCTACGGCTGGATCAGTAAATTGTTGTTTCCTGCAAAATTCCCCTCCCGTCGCCCCACCTATAAGCTCTCCGGGAGGGGCCAATCAGTAGCCACCTGTTCCTATTTCTTTCTGTGACCCTTTTTTCAAAGCTGCTGCCTCCTCCTTGCAGCCCTATGCATACGTACGTCAGGGACAGCCTCCCTCTGTTCTTCCTCACTGCTCCCTGACTCAGGCGCCACTTGGTGGCCAACAGGCCTCTCTAGTCACTGCTCTGACTCTGAACACCCCACAGAGTCTTCCTCAGCCTCCAGGGCAGTCCCATAGTGTTCATCGCTGTCAGATTCCACCAACAGCTCAGCCGGCCACAGTTGGGCCACAACAGGTACCCACTAATTTTAACTGAAAAGAATATCCTCTCACTAGTTTATTTAGAAATTCCAGCTAAGACTTAAAAGCAACACCTCCTTTCTTGCCCAGTTCCCCATATCCCTTTTAAGTAAGAGATTTATGTTCTTATTTGTCAGTAATAAACAATTACAAACCTCTGAAGGCATCCATTTGTTTCTGTATGCCAGTGTGCATGCAAAAGTCAAACATCATATCCACATATTCTTCTGCATTATCCATGGTTACCAACTATAATGAGATTGTCAATGAACAAAAGGAACTCATGTTACATTACAGAAGATTTTAAAGGAAATATTGGACTCTGCTAGAGTGCACGTTTGTGAAATATGTGTAGTTTTTATAAATAGCTGTTCCGAGTACAGATTTTTAAAATATATTTAATAAAACCTCTAATTGGCAACAATCCTAAAGGATTCAAGGCATTGAAAACTTCAAAAAATTTAAATGTCATATTTATATAGCCAACCACTTTCTATGTTATGCTATACTGATGCCTCCCTGAATGCAGGACAAAGACATTAAATTGTCTTGTTTTAAACTAGCTTTCAAAAATACAAAAGAATTTGAACTACACAGGGAGAGATTTCCAGAATAAGAGGTACTATAGAGAAGGCCTGTTATTTCATCTATATCCCATATATCTTGAGGGGGTGGGGAATGCTCAAAATATTGACTCTCTAGATCAGGGCTGTCAAACTCCTGGCACATAGGCTGGATGCATCATGTGCTAGCCATGCCCCTGCCCGGTTGTGTCACGCTGCCGTGATGTGATTTTGACGCCCCTGCTCTAGATAACAGGAAGAGATGTTGATATTGCCCAACCAACTCTGGGCACCTCATGAAACAGAAAACATAAATAAATATAATAAACTAAGCCAGTACATTTCAAAATAACTACAACATAATTACATGGTAATTTCTCCTTGTAATCCAAACAACGCATCAGAAAATTTAATCAGAGGAATCTCATCTACTGTGGCCCAAGGCTTGAAGGAAGCCACCTGTTTATGTCTCATGATTAGGCCTAAATAGTCCCCGAAAAGCTTCCAGATACTTCTTCCTCTTGAATCTTCCAAGACTTCAACATTACAGCATTAAGGTTTTCCTCAAAAGTATTGATTTTTTCTTATATCTAGTGCTTACACCCTATTTGCCACTAAAATGAGACAGGAAGAGTATGGGTCAAGCTTACAGATAATGGTGTTTTTCACATTAATACCCTAGCATTAACATCCCTAACAATTCCTCAGATTTCACATATTTCAAAGAATTTCATATTATAATACAAGATGTATTATAATATGGACAATGGACTATTCTGCACTTGAAATGGGTTCATTAAATTAAACTAAATTTAATAACTTAATGTAATTAATAGTTTAATTCAATAATTTTTGATCACTACTAAATTCCCATATTAAAATTATTTACTACCTCATCTTCTCCACCAGGCTTGAGATCCACTGCTGTAAAGCCATAAACTCTGGATGAAGGGCAAAACTGGAAATTAAGACTATAAAACAAAAACAACATTAGTATATTATAAATATTTTTTACAGTTAACTAAGTATCAGGAAGCATCACAGTATTTCCATGATAATAGTCACAGCAATATGGATTCATAAATAATATCACATTCATTCTTACATACAATTGTAAGAATAAAACTTTATCTCTGGTGAAACAGATCAAAAATCTATCTAACCCAATATTCTGATTCTCAGTATCTTCAAGAAATTCCAAAGAAGGCTGAAAATTGTATTGTCTCATTATTTCTTCTGAGATGAATAGAGACCCAGAAGTTCTGAACTAGAAAATACACCTGCTGTTTATGATTAAAGTTCTTTATAAGATTTAAACTAGATAATTCTCTAAAAAATCCGTCTTTTGTCAATTGATTTTATCAACTAATTGTAATTGAATACATTTTTGTTCATCCTGAACCTCATGTTACTTTGGTTGAATAACCTAATACCGAATGAAAAATAATATATACTGTGTTTCCCTGAAAATAAGACAGGGTCTTATATTCTTTTTACATACAAAATATGGCTTGGGCCTTAATATAAAGGGAGGGTTTATTGTTTTGGGGTTGCCAGGCGGCTGCTCTCTTGCGAGCGGACTCCCAAAGAGCCGGGCACAGCCTCATGGGCAAATGGCTGTGTTGCGCTGTCACAGCAGCACAACACAGCAGCCATGAAGCAACCACACTCATGAGCAGCCACCCGACAAATCCCCTTTTCAGCCGGGCACAGCACTATTCACTGACCTAGGGGTATCGCCAAGCCACGTGAGCATCTGTTCGCTGCTGCTTGGCTCCAGTGGCTTGGCGCCTTCAAAATGGCAGTGAATGGCGCTCTGCACGGCCGGAGAGGGGGGTTGCGCAAGCGGCTGTTCGGCTCTCGCTCTCTCGCCTCCCAACCTCATGATGCCCTGGCCCAGCTCTCTCCGCAGAGCCAGGGGACCTCTGCTGCTGCGTGGCTTTTTCTGCAACTTCCAAACAGAGTCTTCT
This sequence comes from Thamnophis sirtalis, assembly GCF_051295495.1. Taxonomy (NCBI): domain Eukaryota; kingdom Metazoa; phylum Chordata; class Lepidosauria; order Squamata; family Natricidae; genus Thamnophis; species Thamnophis sirtalis. The sequence continues at coordinate 122,213,576 of NW_028261381.1, forward strand.
GGCAGTGGCTGCTCTGGGCGTATGCTCTATGGTTGTGGGCCAGCTGCTGGTAGAATGTAGAACCATAGACTGTATGCCCAGAGCGGTCACTGCCGGAAGACTCGGTTTGGAAGCTGCAGAAAAAGCCACGCGGCAGCGAAGGTCCCCTGGCTCTGCGGAGAGAGCTGGGAGGCACGCGAGCGAATGCGCAACCCCCCCTCTCCAGCTGTGCAGGGGGCTTATTTGCGGGGGAGGGCTTATATTTTTGCCCACCAGAAAAATGTGGGATGGCCTTATTATGAGGATATGTCGTAATTTCGGGGAAACACGGTACATGAACAGAAAGACGTTTAAATAAAAAATCTACACAACACTTCAATACAATCAAGTTGTTTAGAAAACATGTAGTTTACACAATTTTTAAAGTAGGTATGCTAATTCCTTTAACCAAACTTTACAAAAACAAGCTGAGAAGAAAAATCCCCTTACCCTAAATCTTCTATACTAAGTGGAGGTCCAGAACCTGATGGATTCTTCATCACAAGTTCTTGAAGTTTAGTATTTTTTTCATCTTCTGAAAGGCCTTTGTTGCTTAATATTTGACGTCTCTTAATTGCAAGATCCTTCATTTCCTTTAAAAATCTTGCTCTGTGAGGGTTTACCAGTTCAAAATCTTCCCATGTTAGGATTCCATTAAACCATGCTGGAGGCTTAGGTTTTGGTGGGTCAAGAATAAATTCAGATTTGGAATCCTCTTCAAAACTTCCTACTGACAGGGAATCATGTCCCTCCTCTGTAGAGGCTTCTGATTGACTTTCAGTGCAGTGCAAGTCTCTGTCACCCCGTGATTCATAAATCAGTTTACTCATATTGCTTTTAATATCACCCATGCACATGAGTTTAAAAAAAGGTTTAGAAATTGGCAGGTCTACAAGTCTATTATCCTGGATACATTTAGCTAAGAAAATCCCAAGAAAATGGAACAGTTTCGTGATTCTTTCAAGTTCATCACTATCCTGTGGGAACGGTGCTGTAAAGAGCCCACAAGATCGCTGTACATAGTATCCTGGAGGTTTCAATCCGCCGCCGATATCAACCTTTTTTTTAAAAAAAAAAGGCAAAGAAGAAAAGTGTTATTGAAGTTACATAGTACCACACCTTTTACTTGTATTTATTCTGAAAAGAAAATCTACCTGTCGTGATTCATCATCTGGAAAATCATCATCACAGAGCCAAGCTCCCAATTCTGTTCTCTGGAATTCTGCTGCTACCAATGCATAAAACTCCAACGTAGGCCCTAATCCTGTTCCTTCCTCTCCTAAAAACTCCACCTGAAAATCGGTAAAAGAAAAGCTTTATGTACCTCCAAGGGAAACGTTACCGATCTTACAAAACACAAATGAAGTAAAGCAGTGGAGATGAAAGAACAGTGTGAGGATGCATTTAGTTTTGCCCTTCTATAGATGACCTTTGTTTCACTTGCAGAAAAGACAGAGAATCAATAGAGACTTCCAGTGAATGAAAATGGGAGACTAAATTATTTTTGTTTCTTATGCATTATGCACAGAGTACATGGGAGGCTGCAAAGTAAAACTACCTTTCCTCTTCCTCCAGAAAGGGAGACCAGTGGATACACAGATTGATTGCCTTGTTAATTTTTATTTTACTGCTTTTTAAGAGGGATATATTTTACCTCCAAAACTGACTTTCTATCTGCATGAATCTGCATAACATTTTCTGCCCATTCCATCAAAGATTCACCACGTGGAACTTTGACTCTTTCGTGTTTAAGGCGCCCAACTCTGAATTCTCCTGGATCATCTCTTCGTACAGTACTTGTAGTTCGTGTTCGCTCAACAGTTGCCTCACGTCGATTCTGTAGCCACACAATTGCTCTGGTAAGAAAAAGAAATGCATTAGTTTAGTTTAAAATGCTAAGCATCTCTTTCATCACTTTCTGTAAAATATTGAAAGTTCTTGATATTATGAATGTTAAGATTATTCGTCCCTAACATAACAAACTAATGCTTATAATATTCATGTTTTAAAAAACCTGTTATACACTAGAATAATAACTAAAAAATCAAATAATTTTGAGCAAGGTTCTCACCTTGATGCTCCAAATGCTGTGCATGTGAAATATAGTTGTCGAGTTTCAAATGGGATTAAGAAAGGACACTTGCTAGTTATCTGTTCACACCAGTCTGGTAAAGCTCCACTTGCTAATGCTAATGGTTCCTGCAATTTAATAATTAAGATGTGAAAACAGGTAAGTCAGACAGGTAAAATGCAGAGATATAAAGCTATTTGTACATTCCAGCTTGTCCTTTCCACACTCAGCTTCAAACATGATGTGTTAGCAGAGCTCTCATAAATTAACATAAATGCTATATAAAAATTAATTTTCTTACATAGCAATCTTATCTTCAGGGGTGGCAACCTCCAAGAAAATGAAATCCTTGGCAAACAGAAATCTGGAGCAAGAGGCATGTTAAGTATTTTTCACTTCTCTGGCTTAGGAGGTGGGGTTGTTTAACAAAATCTCCCTAAAACTGGGATTAGCTACAATTCTTGGATAGGTCAGCTACGTTTGGGACTGCAGCTCGGAGAGTTCTAGATTGTGCAGGTTTCTTCTAACACACTGAAACAATTATCCCACCTGTGCAGTCTGTCTCTCTTGATCACAATCCCACCACAATGACATACAGCAACAGAGATTTCCTAGTATCTGAGATCAAAAATTTCTGATGGCCTTGAACTAGAACAGGGGTGCCAAACTGCCAGCCTGCAGGCCAGATGTGTCATCTGCAGGCCACATCCACCCCTGCTCTGTAAAGGCAAAGAAGTCATGATACATCACATGACACAGCGAGTTTGACATCTGTGAACTAGAAGATCCCCTCCTACCAAATCTCACAGAGTAATAAAGCTTACTCGCTACTTGCTCAGATAGGTTCTTCCACTTTAATAAGCCATTTAATGATATTAAAGGAAGAATATGTTTACTATTTAAATGCAAATTTAATCTGAACTTTTAAAATGGATATCTCAGTAATTTCCATCCAAATAAGCTTACCACTCAAGTGTGAGAGTATGTCAAGTGAATTGTGTAATTGGATACATTAGTTTTATTTGACGTTGAATATCTCCTTGGCCCCCAGATAGATAGCCTCTCTTTTCCATTTGATTTGTGAAATGAATACCAATTAGATATATATGATGAATAGATCATATATAAAAGGCATATTCGTAGAATTAATTTTTCATCAAAATATTTTAAATTTCTGAACCATCTAAAAGAGCATACAACTGAAAATCTTAAAATAATTTTTCAATAATACATCACCTCAATCTGTTGAAGAATTTTTGTGGTAATTTTTTTGCTTGTGAATTCATCTGGTGGAAAATTAAACTGGAGCTCTTCATCTTCTGAAATAATAACATAATTTTTTTATTTCATCTTTTCTTAATAGAGAATTTTAGGGGGGAAATATTTAGTGGCCATTTCCTACTAACCTTCTTGTAAAGTTCGAGGAGAAAAAGGGTCACTTGCAACAATGTAGAGAATACGGAGCAACTGCAGAACATCCTCTACTCCACAGGAATTCTGTCCATTACCAGCTTTGGCTTGAGGCTGTTCTTTAATTGAACTAAGAATGTCTGAATTTTGAAGCGTGGAAATAGCTCCCTGATTCAAATTAGATTTTGATCCATGCTCACAAAAATCCTGCACGAATTACCAGAAGAAAAATAAATACAAATTGAGTTTGTAATAGAACTTGACCCGTTACAACAGCCCATCCCACTTAATCAAGTGGGGAAGGTATGTTTGTGGACCCTATCAGTTATATAGAATTTCAAATGCTGGGATCCAGGAAGGGAGTTTTCTCTGCTGTTACCCCCCCACCCCCTTTATTTTGGAACATTTTCCCTCCTCCCAGAGGTGAGACAGGCTCCCAAATTCCTGGCCTTTCAGAAATGTCTAAAGACCTGTCTCTGCCACCTGGCATGGGTTTCTCAGAGGAGCATGCAAGCTGTGGGGCTGTTTAGCACTCTGATATTGAATTTTAACTATCCTTGCCTCTAGTTTTTAGGTTTTTAATATTTGATATTTGAACTCCATCCACAGTTCCTCTATAAGGAAGATGGGCAGTTTCTAAATTTGATAAATAAAAATAAATTTAAAAAAATTAAAAACAAAAAATAAGAAAAGTAACTCAAGCTGGAGCTTAGATTTAGGCATTATGTTAAAGATATCATTACTGGACAAATTCAGAAGTATACAAAAAAACCCTGCAGCTTGTAAAAGCTAACTATGACAACAGCATTTAATGACACCTAATCAAGAAACAATGTTAGTCTTCATATCAAATCTATCTCACAAGACCAAAACCACACATTTCCAAATTAATACTTTTAGATGCAGATATATACCTTGTAAGCAGCTATGAGTTGGGAACAATTTCTGTTTTTCCTAATGCTTTTATTAGTGCCAGTTAATTTCCAGTGACGCAGAAAAGCTGAATCCGCATTCTTCTGCAGGTAGGTTATCAAATCATTCTTTGGTAAGTCATCAGTGCCAAGGTACTGCTCCACATGCTCTATTGACCAGCAACCCTACAACAGGAATCACCTAATGTTGGCCTTTCCTGATTGTAAGCTTGAAAGATTTAAATTTATGCTTCACTAGGAACATGCATTTATGAAATAACTCACAACTTATGTAACAAAATTAATTTAGCATAGCTTTCAAGCTGTTTAGGTGCAAAAACTGCAAACATTTAAAGATTAAGATTGTTCTCACCATTTTCTCACTGTCTTTTTCTTTATCAGAATCCTTCATTTCTTTGTATACAATTCTAAACATAAAAAAGATCAGAGTTATTTATATAGTTTCAACTAGATTTTCCTTGCCAAAGAACTTATTTCTAAATTATAAATTGTCCCACAGGACTGAAGCTCTCCAGATATTTTGGACTTCCAGATAAACCCTGGACAATATGGCTATAAACTATGTATGATATAATTCAAAATATGTAGTCTAAACTGCTGGTCATTGTATATAATCATGGATACTGAAGCATCATTAAATTTGATAGAAAAGGACTATTAGAATGATCAAAGAAATAAAACAATTTTTATGAAGTTATGTTCAGTTTAGAAAAAAAGTGGAGGAGAGCACCATACATGTATATAAATTTATACACAGTATAGAAAAAGTGAAGAGAAAAGTGCTTTTCTTTCCTTTTCTTCTTCATAATAATATAATGTTAAATAATCTTCAGATGACAAGTTTGCAAAATATCTCAAATTTAACCAAGAATTTGATGCACCTGATTGCATAACAGCTGTTTCAAAAGCAAAGCAGATTGTTTTGAACTTAAGATAATGCCCCAAAAATCAAGAAAGGGCATCACATGCTCAAAGGAGGTCTGTGGAATTCAAGATGAAGAGTTCTATACTCAAAACACTGTACTCAAATATGAAATGGCCCAAATTTCAATTGTTTTGAAACATTTCTATATTTGAAAATTTTATCCAGCACAGAATGTCAGAGCAACCAATATGTCTTCATTCCACAAATGAATTACTCTTGAACCTTATCTTTAAATTTAAAAAAAGTTGATTAGTTTTGGTGCATTTAAAGTATTTTACCTAATTCTTCAATCCACATCTATTTATCACAGTAAAGATAAAAGCTATGAAAACAATAAAGAATTAATGACTCCAAAGACTGACACAGTATTGTTAATATTGAAATATTTCAAAATATTGTTTCTGACATGTATTAACAATTGTTTAATAGAATATCCCTACACCTGTTTATTCAGAAATATATGTGTTTGCTGTAGTTTACTATCAGAGAAGCAGATATAAATTTACAATTTTAGATTGTTTTACAATTATGAACATGTTCTTGAATTCTTACGTATATGTTGGTTCCCATATTCGCCTAAGTTTATCTGATTTCACATTGCCATTGCAGGAAAGCTGTAGTAATTTTTGTACATAGTAAAATATAGTTGACCGGAAATTTGTTAAGGGTAGCTCAACTTCACGAGTTGTACCGAGTCCTGTAACTTTCAAGATAAGTGCTAAACGTGGTGATGGCATACATTCAACTTCTTCTAGGAGTTCCGAATGAGGTGTTCCTACAACCAATGAATTGATGAAAAATTAGTAATAATTTACTATTTTCTGAGGCACCTGCAAACTCAAGTAAATTTGAACTGCTGCAATTTTTGTGTACAACAAAGTTAAAGGTGCAAGTAATAAAGGCAATAGGGCTGTTAAGTCTGAATTTAAGGAATGAACCCACAGCCTTACAGCCTTACAATTGTAGCGGCCTTCCAGAAAACAAACACTGGTAGAGGGGCAACAATAAACATGAGCAGTACCGTATTTTTCAGAGTATAAGATGCACCGGAATATAAGACGCACCAAGGTTTTGAAGAGGCATTTTTTAAAAAAGAGTAGGTAGCTAGAGGGATAGACAGGGAGAGAAAGAGAGATAAATACAGTAGGTAGGTAGGGAGAGAGAGAGAGGAGTTAGCTAGGTAGGTAGATTAAGGGATCGAGAGAGAGAAAGAGAGAGAGAAAGAGAGAGAGAGCATGTAGGTAGGTAAGGTAGGTAGGTAGAGGGATAGAGAGAGAAATAGAAAGAGATAGACAAATACAGTAAATAGGTAGGGAGAGAGAGAGAGTAGGTAAGTTGGTAGGTAGAGGGATAGAGAGAGAGAGAAAAATAGAGAAAGAAATACAGTAGGAAGGTAGGGAGAGAGAGTGAGTGTAGGTAGGTAGAGGGATAGAGAGAGAAATATATATAGAGAGATACAGTAGATAGGTAGGGAGAGAGAGAGTAGTTAGGTAGATAAAGGGATAGAGAGAGAGAGAGAAATAGAGAGAGAGAAAAAATACAGTAGGTAGTTAGAGAGAGTGTGTGTGTATAGGTAGGTAGGTAGGTAGGTAGAGGGATAGAGAGAGAGAAAAAAATAGAGATAGAGAGAAATACAGTAGATAGGTAGGTGTTTCTGCTGAAACTGCACTTGATCAATGCAATTCTCATCGATCAGTTAAAGAGCTTTCCAAAAGGGGAGAAAAAGTTTTTGCACTCTGCAAACCTCCCCAAAACAGCCTGTTTTTCATGAACACAGGCCCATTTTTTCCCCCAAAAAGGCATGAATAGTCTTGGGGAGGCTTGCAGAGTGCTCGGGGGGGGGGGGTGGTAAAAAGGAGAAAAAACAGCCCATTTTTCATGAAAACGGGCCCGTTTTTTGTAAAGAAAATAGCATGCATAGACTTATGGAGACTTATAGAGTGCTGCTGGGGGGGGGGGGGAACAGCCTTTTTTTTGCTCATTTCTGCACTCCCCAGCCACCAGGAGCGCTCTGCAAGACTCCATAAGGGCCATTTTGGTGAAGGGGCGGGGCTTCGGGAAGCAAAAAATACTGTATTTGGTGTATAAGACACACCCAGATTTTCAGTCTCTTTTTTGAGGAAAGAGATTCCATCTTAGACTCCGAAAAATATGGTAAGTTCTAAAGATTGGTAAAGGCATACTGGAGCTATTATAGTTTTACACTATAATCTTCTTAAAATGCCATTAGCAATTTGCATAGTGTGTAGATATAGAAACATAGTGTCTGTAAAAAAATCTCCAACTGAGTGAGAAAAAATGCTCAAAGAGTATCACAAGATTATTTTAGAGTTCACTGTTTCCTTCTAGTTCTGTCTCCCTCAGAAACAGTTTTTGTGGGATCTAGGGGGTAGCAGCACAAAGTATTACCTACTGTCCTTCTGCATTGCTTTACACTCTATCATATATTTTTGTTATATTACATCTTGCATAACTTTACTGTCAACTATAGGGTACCAACTATAGTGTACAAAAGCTTAAACATTTTTTAAAAAATCATCTTTACTTCTCAGTTCCCCAGCCTTTTTAAAATCTTGCAAGTTTCAAGATTTAAATGTACACCATTTTAAAATAAATTGCCAAAAACATGAGGAACAGTTAAAAAGTAATAAAGAACACTACCACTCTTATGCAGTTCTACTGCTTTTTTAAACCAGTTACTTCTGTAACGTATTCTAATTTTCTAAGTATTCAAGGAAATTACCCATTGGGGGATATTTTTCAAAATTAAAATTAACTTTTGCACAAAACTGTCTGCTGCTCAAAAATTAAATCAAATCAAAACCAAATATTTATTATTGTCATAAACCAGCATAAATTATTCAGAAAGCCTGTTTTGTCTGTGAAGAGATAACTTTGCCTGGAAAATAAATTCAACAATGCTAAGAAATATAAGATGGGATAAACAGTATACAAAAGGTAAAGGTTCCCCTCGCACATATGTGCTAGTTGTTCTTGACTCTAGGGGGCGATGCTCATCTCTGTTTCAAGCCGAAGAGCCAACGCTGTCTAAAGACGTCTCTGTGGTCATGTGGCTTTCAGGCATCCCTGAAGCCTCCGGAGGGCTTAAACCGACCCTACGAGCAACCGTTCCGAACTTCCGGTTTGCCCATAGGGCTGGTTTTTTGTGCTCCGGAGGCTTCAGGGAAGCTCCTGAAGCCTCTGGAGGGCCTCCGTGTGGGGGGGGGGAGGCTCTTTTCGCCCTCCCCAGGCTCCTATAAAGCTTCCAGAGCCTGGGGAGGGCGAAAAATGGCTTTAAAAAAGGCTGAAATGAGCTGCTCAGTGTGGCCAGTGCGAAACTAGGGCGTGTGCCCTGACAAATGGCTCCGCATGCCACCTGTGGCACGCGTGCCATAGGTTTGCCATCCTGGATATACAGTGACTTAAATAATTACTTTTAAAATGTAAGAAAGAGAAAAACCTATAAATTTATTAAAGTACAAGTAATTTTTTATAGATTATTTATCCCATTCCATTCCTTCAAATTCTATTCCTTTAAGTCCCACAATTAGCCTCTTCTCAATATTCCTGGTTTTCAATTCCTTCCACTGAAAAAGGTGTGAATACCTAGTTTTATTCCAACATGAAGGTAGCATGGGAGATTTGTTGGTATAACACTGTTTTTTTCTCTCCTTATCCAATAATTGGCTTCAGGGACAAAGATTTTATATATAATATTTTATATTTATATCCGTATCTATCATCTTAATGTGTTTTATAATATATGAATTATCGTAGTAATACATGTCTAATAATGTTGTGACATAAACCATGGAAGTTGGCTCAAACATTCCACTAAACCCAAACCAAACAATTCCATTGTTGTGACTCAAAAAAACCCTCCCCCCTTCCGCAAATCAGATGTTTTCCTCCTCTGATATGCTATTCACACAATGTGACTTTCCCACATTTTAAAAACTGCTCTCATATGTACCTGGGGGAGGAATTTCTAAATCAGTTGTTTGCTGCACATTAGTACGGCCAGGTCTTGGATCAAAGGTAGGTACTAGAGCAGAAAATTGGCGTTTTAACACATAGTCATCATCCCATGTTCTTCTACGTCCTCCTTTTGTTTCATACTCTTCTTCTTCCTATTCAAAACATTACGGTATGGAAGTAATTGAAAATATGTAGGACTAATTGAAAATATCCGTTTGATTTAAAGCATACATAAACATAAAAACTGTGGGGAAAAGGGAAGGTTTAAGCCCAAATTCAACAAATAAATCATTTGTACTTTGTAATTCATCAACAGGCTAAAAAATAAAGCAAACACGTACAGTATTAGGTTTGTATAAGCTGCTCAAATTTTGCTACAATTATAAATCTCTCTTAAATTCAAGACCTGGAATAAATGGAGAGAGAATAGAACTGTTGAAGCATATACACTGTACCATTACTTCTTCATATTCCTGATCTTCCTGATTGTCATCTTCATTTTCATCATCTTCCTCATCTGGCTCTGGCAGATCTTCATCATCATCTAATTCAGCCAATAGAGTGCTAGCCCGACAACTATCAAGGAAATCTACACAGAAAAACATAGATAACCATAAGGTAGTCTCTCAAAAGAAAGATAACAAAGGTGATAGATGAACTGATTTGATAAATTCAAAGCAGGAACAGGAAAAAGAAGCTCACTTAGCATGATGTTCAAGAAAACAGGAGTGAAACCTATTTAAGAAATTATGACAAATTAGGGCAACATTCAGCTGAAAAAGGAAAAAGGATTTCAGAAAATAACCTGAAAAAGAATGGAAAACTATTTGTAATAAATAAAAAACACAAACCGATCTAATTTTTAATCTTAATGTTAAATGAAAAAAATATAGAAATATGCTGTTTTTTCCATGTATGATAAGGATGAGATTTTATACCTATTATTTCCTCCATACACTTTTGAAAACTTCACAATAGCAATAAAACAATGACTCATAAAAGACACATTTCCACTTCTTGTCTTCAGAAAGTGTAATAAAAACCCTGAAGAACCATCTTTGTAATTATTTTTAGACTTTTGTAATTATTTACAATTCTAACAAATGATTGGTAACTTGCTATAGCAATTTGAACAATATATTATATTAAAAATTATTGCCTAAATAAAACAACACATTCATTTTCTATGCCTGATCTCATTTCCAATACAATTATTGCTGCAACATAACAACTATTTTGCTAAGCAATAGGGACTCAACAGACTCAACTGAAGCTGCAAGTTGAGGACTACCTACCATGTTTTCCCCAAAATAAGACAGGGTCTTATGTTCTTTTGCCCCACGAAATATGGCCTTGGGCTTACAGGGGGAGGGCTTATTGTTTTGGGGTTGCCGGGCAGCTACTCCCTTGTGAGCAGGCTCCCGAAGAGCTGGGCACAGCCAAGGCACGTGGTGCTCTGCCCACTCCCAAGCTCCTGTGGCTTGGCACATTTGTGATAACCCCTAGGTCAGTGGATAGAGCTCTGCCTGGCTGCAGAAGAGGGTTGCGCGTGCGCCTGTTCCGCCCCCAGCAAGCATGCCAGACAGAGAGTCTTCCAGCAGCCAGCCCACAACCATAGAATGCACTCCTAGAGCGGCCGCTGCTAGAAGACTCGGTAGCCAAGTTTTGGAGTTTGGAAGCCGGAGAAGAAGATATGCTCGGAGTGCTGCGTCAGCGCCTGCAGAGAGAGCTGGGCCAGAGCATGGTGAGGCTGGGAGGCATGCTTAATGGGGGTGGAACAGGCACTCGCGCAACCCCTCTCTCCAGCCAGGCAGAGCTCCATGCATTGACCTAGGGGGTATCCCTAATGTGCCAGCCATGGGAGCTGGGGGGCAGGCAGAGGGCCACATGGCTTGGCGCCTTAGGGATACCCCCTAGGTAAGTGAATGGCACTCTGCCCGGCTGGAGAGAAGGTCTGCCAGATGGCTGCGCATGACCATGGTCACCTCATGGCTGCTTCGCCCCTGAAGCTGTGCCCAGCTCTTCGGGAGCCCACTAACAAGGGAGCAGCCACCTGGCAACTCCCCCCTCTGGCCAGGCAGAACGCCACTCCCCAACCTAGTGGTATCCTGAAGGCGCCAAGCAACATGAGCACCTTTCCGCCTGCCCCAGCTCCCGCAGCTTGGTGCCTTCAGGATACCGCTAGGTCAGTGAGCGAAGGGGGGTTTGTCCAGGGGGCTTATTTTCAGAGGTGGGCTTATATTTTTGCCCACGCGAAAAATGTGGCAAGACGTTAGTTTCAGGACAGGTCGTATTTTTGGGGAAATACGGTATATTTAGATGAGCACAAAAACAGTGCAGCTGCCCTGAACATCAGAAAAAGTTAACAGGTCATCTATGTAACATCTTCCAACAAAGTAGATAGCCATACAACCTCATCAAAAAGTGCCTGACCGGCACAATCAATACAAGCTGCAAATAGGATAACACTACCTGCCATACATCAAATACATCTCAGAAACCGGCAACAGATTATTATATCCACATGACATCAGTGTAGCACACAAACCAACTAAAGCCTTCCAAAACATCTTAGCAGCCCCAGGAAAAAAACACAGGAGACATGTAGAACATACAGTGTAAGGACTGAAATGGCCACTACATAAGACAAACAATCAGAAGACTAGCAGAGCACATCCTTGAGCACCAACTAGCAGTCAGAAGATATGATGAAAAATGTCATTGTTCTCTGTTCAAAATATCACCATTTGTTTTCCCAATCTGTGTACCTAACAAGTGTGGTCTATACATTCTTATCCCAATATATTAATTCCATCTCAGATCCTCACTTAAGTTATCCAGTGCCATTTCCAGGGCTACTGTATTACTGGATAATAATACAGATGTTGATTGCTTTGTTTGGAGAGAGATAGGATTTCAGTGTCCTATCTAACAGTGTCCTGGGTTAGCACTTGATTAACAATGGGTGTAAATTACCCATTACTCCATTATTATAATAGGTGTTTGTAGATCAGTATTTCATGCTGAAATAGTTTTGGACACCACAATATATTTTTTTTAAAAAGTAAATACATAAATAAATCAGAATTCTCTGTGGATAACAATAAAGATGTCCACAGACCTACATCAAAGCACAAATTTTCCCAGAGTTTGTTTCATTAATTTAAGTAAAATGCAATTGTTTTCAAGAATCAGTGTTTTGAATGTTCTGAAATAGTCCTTGATTCTTTTCTCTGACACGAAGATAACTTGGCAGAGCTATTGCAAGGCTCAGAGCTTCTCGTGTTGCAATTTTAGCAGAAAGTCTCCAATATTCTGTACTATGCAAGAGGACTATGCATTTCATTTTATCATGTTTAAAGTCTACCTTGGTCGGTAGCAATAGAGTAGCACTTTAAGAATAATATACTGGCTCACAGTATTATGCAGCACTCCCTGAGCTGTTTACAGTGTCAGCATATTGGCTCCAACAATCTGGGTCCTCACTTTGCTGATCTCAGAAAGATGGAAGGCTGAGTCAACCTAGAGTCCCATCAGGCCCACAGCCACTACTGGCCGAGGACTTGATGGAGCGATTTGGGGAAATTATTAGCTGGGGAACAAGAATAGAATGGTGCACAGGATTCACTGAGGAATCATTCTGCACCTGATTCTGCTCTTGGCCCTCATAAACACAGATCAGGTTGACTTTCTTCCCAATTTAATTCACATCTATTGGTTTTTATATTTTATAGTTTAGAGCACAGTAACTTGTGGTAATTAATTGAATCAGAGAATTGGCTTTATACTGGTTTACAGAGATTTTATATTAAGTATATGCTCTTTGCAGATATACTTCAAAGCACACTTCAGAAATCAGATGACACATGGGCGTTTGGCTACTGGTTTGTATTTAAAGCATGGTAACTTTTGTTTAGCCAATGCATGCATATATTTAAGTACTGGTATGTTGGCAATGTCTGAAATAATAATAATTGGGAAACGTGTTCTTTTTTTTGTGGCTGTTGTTTTAGTTAACCCTTTTTAGGTAATTAAGACTATACTACAGCAAGCTCAGTCAAACTAAGCAACGTTTGCAAGCATGTAAGGAAGCCACATATTATAACAATAGAAATACAATTGGGCTTGAGGTCTCTTCATTTGGAACCTTTCCTGAACATGAAGGAAACTACTATTGCAACCTAAAAATGGGAAGAGATAATTAATGTTTTGATCTAAGTGTTGGGTGTAGTACCTCAAAATAACAACAGACATTTCAATTAGAACTGCATAGGCTTTTCTGTGTAACTTTTTTTTTTAATGACAAAAGTTTCTGCAAATTAGCTGATCAGTATTATAAGGATCAAAATTCATGTTGATTTCCTGCTGTTTCCTATGGCAAGAATATTCTAAATACTTGGGGTTTTGTTCTGCCAAATATGTAATGTTAACACTTCAGTTGTTTTTCAATGTTGTTTTGTGGGTTTCTAAAGAATTGGTTCACATCTTATGCCAAGCCATAGCAAGGTTGTTTGCTCCTGCTTCAATGTGACATATAAACCAATTCATTAATTGTTACATTTTGGATAAGGCAGACCACTATATTTGGTTCAATGAATCATATTTAAAATTCCTAGCTCAGTATTAGATTGTATTGTATTGAAGATTGAAAATGGAAGTAATTTCAATTAGCTCTGAAGCAATAGGACTGTAAGGATGTTAAATACATGAAAGTGTGTTAGTATATATTTAAAATAAGTAACCATATTTATGCTGAAATCATTAATAAGCCTCTATTTGGCCATTTAAATCCAATCATATTTCTCTGCTCTGTATCTTTTATAATTATAATTTGCTGCAGATATCTAAAAGAACAAAGTAGCCCTGGTGTTGCTTCCAAACACAATGTACAAACCAACTGCCAACAATGATTTGGAATTGAGGTATTGAATTTGAACAAACATTAAATATTAAAAACACTATGGAAATGCTAATTACTAACTGCAAATGCTTTCAACATTTTTGACAATGTATCTATTCACATCCCAATCCTCTTTCATGAAATAACCCACACTATTCACCAATTTAGAGGAGCAAAGAGAACAGTTATGAAGAAAAAGAATGAGAAGAAGTCATTTACAGAAGCAATTTTCTATCTATGGTATATTGTTATAAGTATGCTATTGTAGTTGTTGTAAACCTATTCTTCAAATGAATGACTGTAGCAAAGCATAAGGAAGACTATCCATAAATCTGTGCAATACATGTATACAGATGATGGTTTCATTTACTACTGCATTCAAATTTCATGTCCTGTATTTCAAAACACTACTACTAAAATATAAATATAGTAGGACCTTAAGTGACAACCATGTAAGAGGAGTGTGTAGAACTGAAGTATATGGAAACATTGACAGTAGTTGAGATCCTTTGTGAAGAGACCTCTATGTAGCTAATAAAGGGGCAAACAATCATTTGATATGCTTTAGTAAATGAAATTACTAAGCACAAAACCTGCGACAAAAATAAACCATGAATGGGAAATCTGCTTATGTTCATTTTAAAAAAAAACTTACCATATAAAGAATATTCTGCTTCCTGACCTGTATCGCTCTCACTAGATGTTGATGTTAGGCTAGTAGTTAGAGTGTTACTAAGTGACTGACCAACAGATAAAACTGTAGTTGCTGTGGCTACATTGTTGCTGCTAGTAACACTGGATGTAGACATGGTCACTGTTGAGGTGGTACCAGTTGTAGTCAGATTAGGAAAACTTTGGGCACCCATTAGAGGAGAAGCTATAAAGATATGGTAAGATAAAATAAATAATCCAAAGTAGTACAATTTGCATTAATGAGTGTTGTGTATTAAAAATAAATCAATATTAAAAAAGTAAAAAACAGAAGTCACTAAGCTTATGGTAATAATGCAGAACTACAGGCCAAGAAAAAATAGACTGTTAAATAAAACAAAACATCAAAATAAGTATAGAAGCAACTGTGATTCTTATGAAGTAGCCCACATATCTAGTTTTAATAATTATATGATGCGTGATCCATATTATAAAAACTTTGTGATTATAAAGAGCTGATGATGTATGTGAGTTACTTCCCTGTTCAAAGAAACTGAGTTCAACAATGTTTCTTATTTTACAAATTCACAGCACCACTGCATCCAATCAGCTGTTTTTAGGAGGACAGGACCAGAGAATCAAAAGAAAGGTTGAAGTAGGAGTTGCTACCTCCATTTCACTTTCTAAGTAGAAATATATTTAGAAATTTCTTTTTTCTGATTTGTGTACACTGAACAGCCACCATAAAGGATTATTTTAGTTATTTATGTTATCAAATTTATTTGCCCCCCCCTCCATCTAACCCAAAGTAAATTATTACCTTACAGGCAACAATTCTATTAATTTAAAATGAGCGTGCTTTTATTTGTATGTTCAGGATGTGCAATAGTTCTTCTCCTTGAAAATCATTACATCTTCCCCACTTCAGCTCATGATTTGCTGTCCATTTGTACACCATGGTTTGTTCAGCAGTGCATCATAACAAACTACAGTCTGGAATTAACATTGAAGACTCCTAACCAACTTTCACTACCTGCTATCAATCATTGTATTTTAGTGATCCTTTCTTAATGATGTTCTAGGATGAAAAAATTAGATTCAATAAAATGTTTATAGAACTGCAAAATACATCATAGAGGCTACTAAGCTATTTAACTGATTTCATTACTTAAATGTTTAAAGTTGCAACATGTAATACAACATACATTGATTTACATAAGATTCCATAAAAATGTCCTCAATCATTATATACCCTGATTTATTCTAATTTCCCAAAATACAAGTAATAACATTTCAAAACAAAATGAAAATTGCATAGCAGCCCCTCAAATGGTTTATGCTACATTTTTGCTACATTTCAGATTCAAGTTCTTTTCTATAAAAAACAACTTCACTATTTCTTCACTGTATGTAACAGTGCTCATGCCATTTTTAAAAATGGCTCTGCTAAGCAATGGCTGACACAAAAACTAAATAATTGCATGACATTGTATTCATTCAAGTATAACACACTTAGTAGTAGATCTTCCATTTCCCAAAATAGGATTTATTACTGATTTTTTTTACCAGTTCTTTAATAAGAAATTGAATATACTTGTTTTCAAAGTGACACTTTATACTTTCTGATGGTTGTGTTATAAAAAAAATTCAATCATTTTTGTTCTGTACTGAAAATAATCAAAATCTGCTATTCAATAAAAGTACTACATAAGAAAAATGAATGCAGGCAGTCACAACATAGAGATTACGTATTTCTAAATCAGGTAAAATATAAATGTAATGTTCTGAGCAGATATCAGTTAACACATGCGTTCCTTGGGACTTCAGCAATTGACTAGAATTAAAGGTACAGTTAATACAATTAGATAAAATCAAAGGAAAATAGCATGGCAATGGGTAGATTATGTTTGATGTTTTAATGAACAAAATATGAAAAACAGTTATTTTACTCTAAACCAAACCCTTTTAAAAAGGGCAAGGAACATTCTACAGTGTGACTGTTATTAGCCTCATTAAATCCAATAACGTTTAACAATATGGGGCAATATGGCTAATGTTAAGTATTCAATTGCCCTTCCCAAAGTTATTTCAAAAGAACACTTTCTTTTCTACAGAAATTATATCAGTTTATCAAAACACTTTTTACTTACTTGCAGTGCTCATGACATTTCTTCCCAAAGTATTAGTGCTGTTATCACTGCTACTTCGACTTAAATTCATGTTGTTAGTAGCATTGGTGCGAGCTATATTTGCCACTCTCCGGACAAAGGACTCCAAACTAGAGGTTTCCCGCGAAGATAAATTAGGCACACTTGCACTGGAACTCATTGGAGCTCCAGCAGCCAGCAGTGAACTCACTGACAGTCTGTTACTTGCTGAAGAACTAAGGGGTCTTTGGGAAGCAGCTTCTTTATTAGTTAGCTCAGATACTGAACTAACGTCTGGAGAACTCACACTAACAATTCCCATGGATATGGCATTGGATTCCCCAGTCGCACGGATTGAGTTGTCAGGTCCTAGCTTTCTTTCAACATTTTCATTGCCCACATCTGCTGTTAAGGTGCTGGTACTTGCACTGGATGCTGAACCTACTTCAGTTTGGGGCACACCATCAGCAGTAGAAAGGACAACTATTGGCTCATGGACGTCAGTGCCCGAAACTATATTTTGTTCCATTACATTTTCAGATCTCCGTTCCATTTTGGTCGAACCCAAGCTGATGTCGCTGCTACTGGCCACGCTACACACAGAACTGCTACTTCCTTTTCTACTTGAGGAGCCTGCAGCAGCAGTCATCTTGTCTGGACAGTTGTTTTTCACCAAGCTGCTCCATGACTGCGTTGTGCCTGAAACAGTGGATGAAACAGGTTTGGGTGATGCCGCTGAATCAGGGTCGTACCCTGGGGCAAGCTTGAGGTCAAATTTTCCTTCTGCGCCCATACGGTAAGAGTTAGAGCCACCAGCATCCCAGGTGACATCAATCCAGCCTAGAAAGGGACAGGAGTTTGTGAGACCCAGCAGAAAGCAGAAAGGAGCGTGTCAGACAGTAGCTCCACAACATGGGATCAGCTTCCCATCGGGCCATTATTCTGAGCTATAAAAATACTTCAGGGGACTTGAAGTAAAATAAAAATATAAAACTCAAACAGCATGATTGTTGTAGATGCTATCTGGTTGTTCACTGTAATTTTACAGATTTGAAAACCCATCCAAATGCTGGAAACAGAATTTGATGTCAACTAAAAAAAAATTCCCTTAAAATGTAAAAATTGACCTACATGAAAGAAATATATGGATGTTTAAAGGGTATGGCTGTTTATTCTTCATACCTTTATATTTTAAAATCTTAAGTTACTGGAAATGTTTCTCTTTTCCTTTTTGTCCTTTGTTAATCACTATCAAGATAAAGCAGCAATCAAACCATCAAGCCAGAGTTTTAAAAATAGTTAGCTCCTTCTTTAAACGGCTACTAGGCATTCAAATAATATTGCTCAATGTGAGATGATGGTAGGAAAAGCAGGTCAAACTTTTCCAAGTGTCACTTGCAGCTGCTAGAGGTAAAGGCAAAATATATGATTCTAGGACAATGCAACTATCATAAATAAATGCCAGTTGCTAAGCATCTATATTTTGATCACGTGACCACAGGGATGCTGCAGCGGCCATAAGTGCAAAAAAGTGTCGTGTTTTGTTTTTTTTAGTGCTGATCTGACATTGAATGGTCACTAAATAAATGGTTATAAGTTGAGGATTACCTGTATTAGCTTAAATTTTGTTTTAAATAATTGACAATCTAACATTTATTAAATGAACATTTTTATATCATTTGTAATTATAAAATGTGCATTGAAATGTCCAATAAATTCCAAAGTGTAATATTTGACTTCTATGCTTATCATTTATTTTGAACTTATTTTTTAAAATATGAGAAAGCAATTTATTTATTTGTATCCTGCCTTTATTGTTTTTACAAATAACTGAACATTTTCAACACACCTTCCTCCTCCTGTTTTCCTCACAACAACAATCCTGTAAAGTGGGTTTGGCTGGGAAAGTGTGGCTGGCCCAGTCAACCAGCTGGTTTTCATTGCTAAGGCAGAACTTGAACCCATGGTCTTCTGCTTTTTAGCCTGGTGTCTTAATCACTAGATCAATCTGGCTCTTATTTTCTACATGTTATAAATCAAA
This sequence comes from Thamnophis sirtalis, assembly GCF_051295495.1. NCBI lineage: Eukaryota > Metazoa > Chordata > Lepidosauria > Squamata > Natricidae > Thamnophis > Thamnophis sirtalis. Next base: position 122,232,649 of record NW_028261381.1, read on the forward strand.
AATCCTAACTTGAGAAAACCCAATGCTTCAAAACTGCTAAAATATCAGTTTATTGTTGATCAGGAAAATAGCTTTATTTCAGAGAATGCTTGACATTACTACATTCAGTATTTATTTTAATGTGACTTTCTGTAAAATGTGAAAATCATGTATACAGAAAAGCGGAAAGACTTAGAGTCTGGAAAGATAAAGATGTCACACACTTTCTCTTAGGGTTCTGGACAACCGTGAAACCTAGCTTTGGTCCCAAACTTCAGTTTGATGCTTGTCACTATTTACTGGTCCCTATACTATTTTGTGGGTTTTGTTAGCAGAGTATTTTAATGTGGGCTGTCTGCTGATTTAATGTTTCTTGATGTTTTTATGGTTTTTTTTAGTTTTTGTACATCTCCCAGGGTCCATTAGAATTGGGCAGGTAATTAATTTAAATACATAAATTATAAACATAGTTGAAAATCTAAAAAAATTCCTTAGCATTATCCAATTTAATTTCATTATATGCAGTGGTAAAAAAGCAGTTACCGTGTTTCCCCGAAAATACGACCTACTCCAAAAAGTAAGTCCCAGCTTGATTTTTACATGTACACCCAATATAAGTCCTACCCTCCCCAAATAAGCCCTAATTAAGACCCCACCCACTTCACGGTGTATGGGTAAAAATTAAACTAGGGTGGGGATGGGGGTGTGTGGAGCTGCCCTACTACTTACCTTTGGACAGTTGCAAACAGGCCTCTCACACCTCAGCCCACTTCTTCTGCAGTCAACAAGAATTTTGTAAAGGCCTCTGTAGCTGATAACAGAGCTTTGGATTGATCTGGAGCTCTGTTATCGGCTTCAGAGGCCTTCAGGAAAGCCTTGCCAGTCGAAGAAGTTCCTGAAGGCCTCTGACAGTGAAAAGGAGGCTTGAGGTGACATGGACAAGTGAGATGAGTCAGTGGACGACATCCCCCCCCCGAAAAGAAGTCCTGATGCCTTTTTTGATGGCAAAAAAAATATATAAGACAAGGGCTTATTATCGGGGAAACACGGTGGATCCCAGTGAAGTAAGAAAATGCATAGTAAACTTGATAAAAGCCAAAGAAACAAAAGGAAAGTTGTAAAATGCGAAGCCAGAAGACCATTGCAAGCTGTTATTATATTATATATAGAGAGGGATTTAGTTTTTCTTGAATAATTGATCATTCATACAGTATGTGAAACACATCAAAAATAAGGATACAATGGTTATAGTTAAACTGCACAACCTATACAATTAGCATAAGATATGTTATGCTTATGATTTCATTACTATATGTGAAAAGCATGTTACATCATATGAAGACAAGAATTTTGGTCTAGTGCAACAAAGTGTTCTTTATTAGTTAACTAGTTTTATTGAAACACGTCTCTAGAACTAGACATGAAAAATTTCCTGTATCCAGGTAGATTAGATGACGGATCTCATTTCCACTGTAGCTCTGTATTTCTTTTGGTTAGGTCAATAGTCTGTACTATTTAGCGACCTATTATTGTTATTTTTAAGAGAATGGCAGATTTCATTATTTTTCAAAGGAACGTCACCTAGTATAGGCCTCAATTGTCCTTATTCTCTTTTCCTTTGGAAATAAATCTGTTAAGTTTCAAATATTGGTGATCAAACTTATTTCAAAACAATTGTGGTTAGCACTGTGGAATTATATACATTTTAAAAAGCATAAATGAGGTTAATTTCAGCAAAAGCCCTTTTCATTTAACATAGCCAAACAGGTGTCATCAAAGTAGACAACTGTAATTGCAGGCTAACTCTGCCTACAGCCTTAAGTTTGGTCCTGAGGGGCCTAAGGTTGACTCAGCTTTCCATCCTTGGAAGACCCAGATTGTTGGGGCCAATATGCTGACTTTGTAAACTGCTTAGAGGGGGCTGTAAAGCAGTATATAACTCTAAGTGCTATCGCATGTTTCTTGGTTTTAAGAAAGATTCCAGAGATACTAAATGCTGAAATTTGCTTCTGGTAATAAAAGAGTGACATATGATGGAAGTAAAACATTATGAATGAAATCCTTACAAATGGATCAGTACTGAGAAAAGATATGTTATGTCCCCTTGACAGTTTAATGTATTTATGAATAAATGTATAAGAAATACTTGTGGTAATATTAGAAGCAGTGGTGGGTTCTGCTCTGTACCAGTAGTAGCCAGGAGTATCGGCCACTGTACTGGTACAGTGGCTCGTTTGGCCCACCCCCCTGCCTGTGTTCCATGGTTGTTTATAACATGACCGACCCATTGTGCATGTGCGTAGTGTGCAGCTCCAGCGCGACCTCTGCCGAGCAGCTGGGTGTTGCAGGGCAGTGGTGTGTGCATGCATGCACAGCGCGCATGCCCGTCTAGGACGCCCAGCCCCGTGCGCTGCGTACTGGCTGCACCGGGGTCCAGAACCCACCACTGATTAGAAGTATATTGATTAGGGGCATAAGCTTGCATATACTTCTATAGATGACACTGTGATATAATGATGAATACAAATCTGCAGATTACATTATCAAATACCAAGGCTGACAAGGAAAATAGAATGAAGGTTTGCAAGTTCCAAATAAATGGTAAAAAGATTAAAACAAGTAGATGAATATGTATACCTTGGTAGAATGTTCATT